>NW_027435888.1:2007750-2342375 GCF_964199755.1 Larus michahellis
TTCCTTCGTTTGGCTAAAAACTATTTTGATGGTTCTAATGATTCGCAGGTATTAGAACAGCATTACTGGAATCGGAGGAACATACGTGCCCAGCATGTCATCAGGCAGATGTTTCTCCTGATGCTTTAGTTGCCAACAAGTGCCTACGCCAGGTAACGTGATGACTTTGATGTAAACTGTTTGCATGAAAAGTCTGTTTGTAAAAAGCTGAAAGGGAAGAAAATAGTACTTTACATCTCCTTAAGAAAGGCTAAATTGAATGAGGCTAAATTTACTTTTCAAATGCTTCATCTGTTATTACAGAAGCTTACACCTTTAGAGACAGTCTGGCAAATTCGGGTCACACTTTTGTTTAACGTGATTGCCTCCCTTTCCAATTCGATGTTAACACAGAATTACTTTAAGTGCAGATACTCTGAGGTGCCAGTCATTACTGACACTGTTTAACGTCCCGTGTTTGTGTATCCGCACGTTGATTTATTTCAGGGTTGGTGGCATTTCCAGGAATACACCAGTAATTTTACTCTGTGGAGGTTTTCCTTCGCCTATCTACTGACGTTTCGTAGTACGTTTTTGTAAATGTTTTTCTGCCTCTAGGCTGTGAACAACTTCAAAAGTGGAACTGGCTACAGAAAGCGGATTCAGCAGCAACAGCAGCGGCAGCCGCCACCGCCACCACCTTCACCACCACTCGTGAGACAAGCAATAACCCGCAACCTGCAGCCTCTGCTCCGGCCAAAAATGTCCAGACAGCAGGCGCCGCTAATGATTTCATTAGCTTCTCTGGCTTCTCCTTCTGCTTTGGCATTGTTGGCCCCTGGTCCGTCACCTGTGGCAGCCTGGCTGCCAGTAAGTCCCTCTTCTGTCATTGTCCCTGATCTCCCTCCAGCAGTGCCCCTACCTCTCCGTGCTGAAAAGCCAGATAGACCTTCTCGGTAAGTAAAGCTATAGAGCAACATGAATATGAAACGCTGAAGTTAGATTCTTCTTCTTGCGCTCCTCTGCTAGCGAGTGACGTTTAGTGACATTCATTAGTGACATCAGTGACAGTTCCAGCTATTTTTTTTTACTCTGAGTGAGGACACTTTGATAAGTTGGAAGTACACCTCATGCAAGAAGCTTCTCAGAAGTATTTGTTGTTTGGTTCCCCTATCAGTCGTTCAGTCCAGGTTTACCCCGAGAGAGGAACCTTTCTTCCCCAGGAGCCCTCTGATTTGAAGTGGCTAGGAATTCCTAAAGTAACCATTCGGTTATGCCAGACCTTCTTGAGTGCATTCATTTCTGTGTAGTACTGAGGATCTCATGTTCTCATGAAAAGTGTAAAACCAGCTGGAGGTAACATTGATCAGGTGTTTTCATGTTACTTTTTCCTACAGTATTTCTGCCATCAATGGTACGATAAGTCAGAGCCATCCTCAGTAGTCACAGGGTAGTCAGTGATGCATGCAGATTGGATGACAAACATTAAAACACTACATTTGAAGTATTTACAAACATGACAGTCTAACTTTGCAACCCAGTGAATTAATATGAAAACACGTGAAAAATCTGAACTCTAGGGTTTATCTTCTTTCAGCTCGATGCCTTGAATGCAAACAGCCACTCTGTCCAGAAGGCTGTCAGGCTCCGCCGTACCGTTGAATACAGGGGCTCACAATTCAAAAGAACCTCTCAGGCAGCCTCCGAACTAGAACACAGCTGATTCCTAATAGAATTTCCGTTCTTGCATCATCCAAAACTGAGGTTCAGCATGGGGGTTATACGTACTCTAATCCTCCCATGTGCAGCCAGCTTAACAAATTCTGTTTCCAGTGAGCTGTCTCTTTGAATGCCGGTATTCCACGTAGACTTCTCTTCAGGGCTTCATGTGGAATCGCCCAACTTCCGATTGGTAGATCTGGTGAAGATTACTTTTTCTTTATTTGTTTCCATTTACAGTAGTCAGCCTTTTCTCACCTTGGACTTTATATTTCCAGTAGCACATCAAAACACTGTTTGAATAACAAAAATTCATGTTTTTTGTAGCGGTGCTGATACTGTTATACCTCCTGGTGCTCTGGTGACTGCTGCTGAGCTTTCTAGATCTTCCTCTCTGTCAGTCAGCAGTTTGTTGGAAGAGAGGGTAAATTTTATTTCAACATATGCAGTGAGTCCTGTATTTTAGTAGAGCTCCAAACATTTTCCAACTGTTTGCGTTTATTCACAAGGGCTGTCAGATTCCTGTCCTAAGACAACCAGCATTACCAAGTCTTCTGGGCCCCCAAGGGCAATCAATGCCCATGACTGGTAAGTAACTAAAACTTTAGAATTTCTTTTCAGAAATTATCATCAGATAAACTGAACGGGATTGTTTTCTGTTTCCTCTCCCCACTCTGACAGATCATCCAACGAGAGCCAGTACACCTCGCTCAGCGGGTGGCAGACCAGGCTGGGACCTGTAAGTGTTCTGCAGAAATTCAGTATATTACTGCTCGTAACCTGTTAAATGAGGCCGTAGCACGTAACTTAGATAACAGCTGATTTATAATGAGGTAAGTGTGCCCAGATAGCTGTGGAGAATACAAGTGGTAATCGGGAGACCTTATTGTGGCCTTCCAGTACCTGAAGGGGGCCTACAGGGAAGCAGGGGAGGGGCTGTTCGCAAGGGCATGTAGCGATGAGGGGCAATGGTTTAAACTAGAGCAGAGCGGGTTTAGATTAGACATGAGGAAGAAGTTCTTTACAGTGAGGGTGGTGAGACACTGGCCCAGGTTGCCCAGAGAGGTGGTGGAGGCCCCATCCCTGGAGACATCCGAGGCCAGGCTGGATGAGGCTCTGAGCAACCTGATCCAGTTGAAGATGTCTCTGCTGACTGCAGGGGGGTTGCACTAGATGGCCTTTAGAGGTCCCTTCCGACCCAACACATTCTATGATTCTGTGATTCCAATTAGTTTTGAAATGGTTTGATTTTAATTGTCTTTGACAAAGGGCATATGTGATGGCACTAAGATGATTTAAAGTAAAACTCCAGTACACGATTGAAAAGAGGACTCTGAAAAATTAACACTTTTTGAGGAAACCGTAAGTACATCTGAAAATGAAACACAATTAAAGAATCGGGTGGAAAGATGCCCTCTTGATTACTGGCTGAATCGGGCTGAAGAAATTGATTTCCCCATAGAATTCGGCCTCCAGCATTCTTTTTTTAACAACCTAGTTGATACGGATTGAGCAAATTATTGGAAAAGTCAACGTTCTTATGTGATGACAATTTTGAATTCCTTCCATTTAGTCATCTCAAATAGCCAAGCTGCTTTCTCTCAGTTGGAGAGAGAGAGAAGAGTCTGTTTGATCTATTACTGCCGCGTCAAGTGAGTCCTTCCTTTTGGTATATATTTGTTCTAGACAGATTGTAAGGGTGCATTGTGTTTGTAAAATCTTGAAGAAAAATGAAAACAAAAGCCAGGGTCCATGCCACAGATTATCTAAAAATCTCAAATTCAGTAAGCAAGAAAATAACAATTTGCGGGTGAGAACAGGCCAAATACATCATCATGAGTCCGCAACATAGGAAGCGTACGTGGAAGAAGTCCAAAGACGTTTGAGAGAAGATTAGTTATTATTTGTGCAGTACTTTGAAGGTCAGAAGTGTGAAGTATGAGGTGTATCAAGGATTGGTAGAGGAGCGGTGGGCACTTGGCACGTGGGAGTCTCTCCTAAGCACGGGCAGCCTCCATCCACAGTCGCAAAGCTGCATATAGGGAGGGAAGTCTGAGGGAACTGCTGGGGGTGAGGATGTGGGAGGCAAGTGTGAGGATCAAGAAATGAGCGTAGTCTCAAATGGAAGCAGGGAGAAAAATGCTGAGGCTGAGAACACGCAGTGCTCGCCACCACGCTCCGGCTTCGTTCGCTTTCCTCTCTGAAATCAGAGCAGAGTGTAACAAACGGTGACACGTGTATTTGGGTTTCTTTAGAAGTTCCAGTCGAGGACGCCTGCGTGGTGAACGTACCCAGAGGACCCAAGCCCCAACGCTACCAGCATCAACAGCAGTCTTCGTGCCAGCGCCTCCGCCTTCCTTGTACCCTCCACCACCCCAAGCACTTCCTCTTCTACCGGGGGCACTACGACCACAGTTTCCTCCCCAGTTTCCACCTGGTCAGCCTCCATCTGCCAGCTACACTGACTCCCCTCCAGGATATCCCCCAGCTCCTGCAAACACGTCATCAGCCTGGGTACCAAGAGCAGTACCAACGGCGCATTCCGATCCCATCCCAGTGACACAAGCTCCTCCTTTATCTAGGGAGGAGTTTTACAGAGAACACCAGTGAGTGGAAGAGGAGTAAGTACTTGGCTCAAGGAAGTTGTGTTTGTTCTTTTTCATTTTTGTATTTTGAGAGCGTACTGGACTGCAGTTACACTGAAGTGCATCTGACATAAGCAAAAATGACATAGTATTTTTTTCAACAGGCTTTTTTCTTGCAGATGGCAAACGTGCAAAACTAAAAGAAGACAAATGTAATTCTAAAACTGTCCCTTCAACTTACAGGAATTCTAAACTGGTTTTGCTTAAATAGGACATGCACCTTTTGCGCTTGCATGCAGTATACGTTTTCTGATGTTGGGCACGGTTTGTTTCTTGGTGTCGTTTTGTCCTAAAGGTCAAACTCTAATTGTAATAAAGGTCAAACAAATGCTTTTGCTAAGGAGTTGATGGAATACAAAAGGTGCAAAAGGAGCGCAGGCGTTCATTTTCCAGGTAAGTGCTCGACATGTCCATAACGGAGAAGCAGATTGTCTAGAAGAATCAGGAGGTGTTCCGCTCCACCCCTCGGTCATTCGATGGACTGGATGGTTCGAGGCGTTAGCAGTGACAGGAGTTTCATATGTAGCTTACTAGCTCAGATACATGGCAGAGGTTGCAGTTGGCTGACAGTTATAATTTGGCAGTTGTTGTTCAGGAACAAGGGTCTCTTTTAGTAAAGTTTAGCTGCAGTGACGTCCCTCACCTCCTGACAACCTGAGAGGGCTCGAGACCGAATAGGAGCAGTTGCTGGATTTTCTGCGTCTCCCTGGTCTGATTGCAACCATTACCTCAAAGCACTTTGGAGGAGATACATGAGGGAAATTGTCTTCGTTTCCTCTTTTGTCTGTCTCATGTGGATACACGGAGAGTTTTTAACCTGGATCGCAAACTGGTGGCTTTCGCTACTATTTTGTTGACACTGTTAAATTTTCCTTAGGAATTAAAAGATCTGGCTTGTTCATAAGGAAATCTAAAATTTGTGAGGGACGTTGAGAGGAGGAACGATGCTGATGAACATATGTGGGATAATGTGAAACGCTTCTTTAAAAAATAAGAAAAGAAAAGCTTGTGAAGAAAAGCCTCAGGGTAGCTGATGGTTTCTGTCCCAAAAGATGACTTGGGCAGGTGTCTGAATAGCTCTTTAGTCGCAATGCGGTCAGTATATTTCCTGGAGGAATGGCATTGGGTCGTACTACTAGAGGCTGAGTTTAGAAGCTTTTAGGTATGATTTTTCTTGAAATGTGGTCACTACCCTTGGTCAGAGCTAGAGGCCTGTGCAAAATTTTGCCAGGACGTCCGTCTCGAGGTGTTGATTGAATAGTCCTGTATGTAAGATTGCAGTACGAGCATTTTGCATCCTTGCCAAATAAGCAGTGAGGTTAAATAGACTAAGCTGGTATTTTAAAATTAAGCTTTCCTGGCATCAGGCTAAATCGTGTTTTCTTGATGTTTGATGCTGCACTGTAGCCATAAAGACTTGCACTTTTTGCATCTTGCTGCAACAGAAGTGATTTGCGCTGCACGTGGTTGCTGGGTAGTGAAAAGTGTGTGTGCTCACCTACCAGTATAGGCCAGTATACATCGCCTTACGTCAGTCAATAGCTACAGTAGCTCACGTGGTAGAAGTGAGCGGAAATAGACTTCCCCTTCCGGTATGTTTTTACACTAACAAGGCAGCAGGTGTTCTGTCTTGTAAGCAGAAACTTCTACGTGTTATCAAGTTCTTCAGTTCACAGTAGCGTTACGTCAGCAGCTGAAAAAAGCTTTGCTGTAAGCATATGGAGAGGGGGAAAAAAAAATAAATCAAATTTGGGAGGAAAAAAAACTGGGGAGAGTGACGGTTTTGAATTAACTACTTTTTTTTTTTTGGTGTTATGTTTTAAGGTCCAAGTCTCCCTGTGGTGCTTCATCCTACTGCAGAAGTTCACATACCTACTCCAAGTCAAGATGGGGTTTTTCCCAATCCTGCTCCTACTCTCGATCATTTAGACGTTCCCATTCTCGTTCCTACTCGCGATCGCCACCCTGTCCAAGAAGAGGCAAAGGGAAGAGTCGTAACTATCGTTCTAGATCAAGGTCCCGTAGTTATCACTGTTCACAGTCAAGGTCACCCCCATACCCAAGATACTATTCTGATGCAAAACCTGAAAAAAGGAAAAGAAAAGTAGATGAAAAGGTTGATAAAGATCATGAAGCCACCTACATAAAGGCCTCTAAACCAGAAACTGCTGAATCGAAAACATGGCCGAAGGGGAAGACTGAGCCTGATGGTGAAAAAGAGAGCGACCTCCAGAAGGGGATAAATCTGCTTTTCTTAACAACCCCGCAAAAAAGATTGAACTTAACCAAGAAACTGGCAAAATGATGGTGAGTGGAGAAAATGTGCCACCTGCGAAAGAACCTGCTGAGAAACCTGAGCCGAGCAGCAGCAAAGTTAAACAAAAGAGCAAAGGGACAAGTGAGAAGAAAAGTAACAGCAGCTGATGGATCTAGTTCAGCTCTTGTAAATTACACCAGGTACCTCATCATTTCTTTTCCTATTCTTTCTTTCCTCCTCCCCGCACCCCAAAAATGTCAAATTATTTATGGTGACTAATGAAAGGAACAGCTAAATCCATGCTACATGAGTGAATAATCCATGACTTTTCCTGTTAAACGGTCCTTGGGTCAGAATCAAATTTTGTTAAAGAAAACAAACAGTCTGTACTGCGCAGAAAGCTCATGAGGTTAATTCATTGCTGACGTGTTTGACCCTTCCTCTGGGACTTTTTCCCCCTCTTCTTATTCATTACATGGTGACTCTGAGGAGTCCTCCCCATGTCTTCCTTCCCATCCAGCTGACTGCTAAAGGCAAGGATAACAGACACGTCTATACCGTGCAATACTTTGACATTAACAATTGCAGGGTGCTGTAATGATCTGCCTTTGTCAGTGTGACATGAAATCGATCCTTGCAGAAATAGCAGCTTGGTCGCCAACACACTGCACTGATTTTAGCTTTGAGCACAGTGCCACGGCGACACAGCTGCACTGCTTCCAGCTCAGTGCCGACTCTTTTGGCTCTTACCTTGGAGATGAGTCTTCTATATTCCATTGTGCGACATGTGAAAAACACGAAAGTGATCTGGTGTGGGGCTGCTGTTCCTTACAGTCCAGCGCCTAAAGAAGCACAACAAAGCAAACTCAAAACATTGAAGACATCGCTGTAGGCTTAAGACAGTGTCTTGATAGTCTAAAAAGTTTCCAAAGCGTAATTTTTTCTAAAGAAGAACATGGGACTTGAGGATAAAATTTGGGTTGCGTATACCTCTCCATAATTGCTTGCTTCCACGTTGAAACGGGAACGTGTATCTAATTCATCTACCATTGGTAGAAGTGGGATGTGAAGGAATTAGCAGCTCAGACAGACCCCAATCCGATAATCCTGTGTCTTTGTTAATGAAATGTGGAGTAGGAAGACACTAAATTAATTGATTGCTCCTCATGTTAGCTAGTGGACTCGTTCTGTCTCTTGCCTGTTCCCCTAATTGAACATCCTTTGAAGAAGTGCTGCAGACAGAGAATTGAAAGAAAAGCTCTTTTATAAAATGTTACAAAAGATCGTGTATCCCAGCCATTATTGAGGTACGCTTTTTTCCTCTCAGCAGTAGTTCTACTGGAGGAAGTGCCGTTAGAAAGACCGAAGAAGAGCCAGATACAAAAGGAGGCGTCGTTGAGGCAATGGAGGAGCACAGTAATGATATCCCAGCCCCAGCTGAAGACGTCGTGAAGCTGAAGCCTGAAGCAAGGGGAAGTCACAGTCTAAGCAGTCCCAGTGTTAGCCGCAGCCGCGGTCAAAGCCCTTCTGAGAGTCGGACTCGAAGGCACAGGGGCAGTGCCAGCTCAGCAGCGAATCACGGCAGCAAGAAAAAGAAAAAGAAAAAAGAGAAGCAGCAGCACAAGAAGCACAAGAAACACATTGGAAACAACATGGAATTGGGAAAGAGGCAAAAACACAAGCACAAGAAGAAAACAATGAAGATGAGCAAAGAGAAAGAAAGAGGACCAAAAAGTGAAATCCGTCACTACACAGAATGACAGATAATTTAAAAAAGACTGAATTCCCAAGGGATCTGTACTAATTTTTCCTAAAATGTAAACAAATTTGGGCATTGCAAATAATGACACGGAAAGAGCCTGTGCTGCACTTCCAATTTTGCTGCTTGATTATTTCATTTTTACATCAGAGCTTTGTAAGAGTGAGTATTTTCTACAGAGTTGTTAGTTGTGACCATGTAACACAAAAGGTTTACTGGGGCATCTTTTTAGCCACTGTTAAATAGTTTAGGTGGAGTTTTCTGTACTGTGAAAATTTTCCTAGTTGAAGGTTTTTTTAGTTGCCTGGCAGAAGCAGCTGGTATCAGTTATAAAATACCAGTGGAATGATTTGCAGAGACATTACAGCCCTCTTATGTCACTTTTTGATGAGAATAAAACGTTTTCGGTAAACTGTCCAATGTGAGATTTCCAGAGATAGCTGAACATTAGCAAAGGTCAGTGACTTTTAGCAAAGGTCAGCCTTCTTTGCTTCGGTCTTTACTGCTCAGGCCAGCCCTCAGGAGCCCCAGACTTTGGAAGTGACAGCGAAAGTCTAGACGAAGGAGGACTTCCCCTCGGTTGAGGAGAATTAAGTCAGAGATCAGGGAAGTAAGCTGGATATCCACAAGTCCATGGGTCCTGATGGGATGCACCCGAGAGTGCTGAGGGAGCTGGTGGAAGTTGTTGATGGGCCGCTCTCCATCATCTTTGAAAGGTCCCGGAGAACAGGCGAGGTGCCTGAGGACTGGAGGAAAGCCAATGTCCCTCCAGTCTTCAAAAAGGGCAAGAAGGAGGAGCCGGGGAACTACAGGCTGGTCAGCCTCACCTCCATCCCTGGAAAGATGATGAAACAGCTCGTTGTGGGCGTCATCTCAAGGCATGTGGAGGAAAAGAATGCTATGGGCAGTAGTCAACACGGATTCACCAAGGGGAAATCCTGTGTGACTAACCCAATAGCCTTCTGTGATGGCGTGACTGGATGGATAGATGAGGGGAGGGCAGTGGATGGTGTCTACCTTGACTTCAGCGAGGCTTTCGACACCGTCTCCCACAGCATCCTCATAGGGAAGCTTAGGAAGTGTGGGTTAGATGAGTAGACATTGGGGTGGATAGATGACTGGTTGAAAGACAGAGCTCAGAGGGTGGTGATTAGGGGCACAGAGTCTAGTTGGAGGTCAGTGAGGAGTGGTGTTCCCCAGGGGTCAGTGCTGGCTCCAGTCCTCTTCAATATCTTCATCAGCGACCTGGATGAGGGGACAAAGTGCACCCTCAGCAAGTTCACTGATGACACAAAGCTGGGGGGGTGGCTGACACACCAGAAGGCTGTGCCACCATCCAGAGAGACCTGGACAGGCTGGAGAGTTGGGCAGAGAGGAGCCTCATGAAATTCAACCAGGGCAAGTGTCGGGTGCTGCACCTGGGGAGGAATAACCCTGTGCACCAGGACAGGTTGGGGGCTGACCTGCTGGAGAGCAGCTCTGTGGAAAGAGACCTGGGAGTCCTGGGGGACAACAGGATGACCATGAGCCAGCAACGGGACCTTGTGGCCAAAAAGGCCAATGGCATCCTGGGGTGCATCAAGAAGAGTGTGGCCAGCAGGTGGAGGGAGGTCATCCTCCCCCTCTACCCTGCCTTGGTGAGGCCACACCTGGAGCACTGTGTCCAGTTCTGGGCTTCCCAGATCAAGAAGGACAGGGAACTGCTGGAGAGGGTGCAGCAGAGAGCTACCAAGGTTAGTTTGCAGCAACAGAAAAGGCTGCTCCACAACACCTCCTCCCTGGGCCTCCACCTTGGCTGTGCCCCGTATTAGCTCCAGGGTGGAGACGGTCTTGAGTGGTCGAAGTCCAATGGCTCATGCTCTGTGCTCAGGTTCACCTCCAAAGGGGGTGCAGAGAGAAAGCTCAGGTCGGAGGTTCATGGGAAGGTTAGAAGGCCTGTGTCCTGTCACTGCACTGCAGATGTCTATTTTGGTACAGTTTCACGTGACACGAACAACGGATGAGTGTGTCTGACCAAGGCAGCCTTGCGTGGCTCTATCGCCAATAGCACAAATGACCCTTCCAGAAGAGAGCATCTCCTGCCCTCCTGTGAGGCTCACGCAGCCCTTGATTTCTTACTCTGCAACTCTACACATGGGTCGAGCCCTACCGTTCAGCCAGTTCTTCACCCACCGCACCCTCCACCTGCTCATCTCCAAGTTGGGCAACTTGTCCGGAAGGATACTTTGAGGGACACTATCAAAAGCTTTACTAAAATCCAGCAAAACTACATCCACCACCTTCCCTTCATCCACTAGGCAGGTGACCTTATTGTGGTTCGTGGTGAATGGCCTGTTCCCCTTAATGTTAACTCCTTCTCCCAGGTGGGCGTTAGGGCTCTAGATGGCCCCCAGTTCAGGCTCGGCTGTTCGCTCTCCAGGAAGGGCACTCTGTGGAGACTGCAGCAATACTGAGAGGGTTTCCCAGCAAAGTCCAAGATAACAAGAGGAGGAGAAAGCCCAAGCTCTGACTCCATGAAGAGAAGCTGGAGGTGCTGGAGATAATCTGGCCAAAGATTCCCCATGACAGCGGAATCCCTTCCCACCACTACCACTGGAGGGATCTCCATGGAGATTTCCAGCATTGCTAGAGGGCCAAAATACCCAAAGAAAGTCCTTTTGTGCCCATGCCCTGCCCTCCTGGCTGGCCTGCCTGGTCACCGAGGCTGAGGCCAAGCTTATCCCAGTGCTTGACCCAGCCATGAGACTTCTCTTGCCTATCACCAGCAGAGACAGATGACAGAATGGAAGGGGTTGGAAGGGTCCTTCCGAGATCATCTAGTCCAACCCCGTGCCAAAGCACAATCAACAGCCAAGCCATTTTCCTACTTCTGGCCTGTGAGGTTCTCAGACAGAATTGACTTCAGGCACCTTCACAGACACCTGCCTCTTACTCACCTGTGAGGTTCTGAGGCACAGCTGACATAAGAGTAGCTTCCCCACCATCACCCACCTTGTCACCCACAAGCTGATCTGATACACGTCATCTCACATTTCATCTTCCAATGTCAGGTGACTGCTCCAGGACCTCACAGGCTCTGCATTCACTCTGCCTCTGGGGGAAAAACAGTTTAGAGAGAGGTTTGGAGGGCAAGGGAAGGTTAGGGGTTCCGAGGGAGGCCGCTAGGGCTTTTGGGTTAGGGGTTTCTGTTACCAGTTTTCTTCCATGCGAACCAAAAACTCTGGTCAGAGTTTCTGCTTCATGATCAGGGTAGGACTGGGGCTAAGAGCTCCCCTTTTAGGGCTAGGGCTCATGGTGAGGCTCAGGATGATTCTTCTTAGGGCTTCTTGTAATTGATCTGAGTCCTGCTCAGCTTTGTGGGTTAGGGGGTTGGGTTAGGGCTAGAGGCTTAGGGTTAGGCCAGAGTTAAGGCATTGCAAGAGCAGGAACCTCACCAAGTGCTGTCCCTCCCACACGCTTCTCCCTTCACCTATCCCATGCTCCCTTCTCTCTTTGATGAAACTCTCAGGCATGTCGAGCACTTCCCAACGCTGCTCCTCACACACAGCTTCCTCCAGCAATAATGGCATCACGATCTACTCACCAGCAATGGCACCTTTGCCTTCATCTTCCTCTTGCCTGCCCCTAACATCTCATCATCTCCCTGGCCTTTCCCTCCAGAACTTCACAATCCCTGCCCTCCTTCTGCATCCTGGGAAACATGAGTAACACTTAGGGGAGGGGTTGGAGATGGAAGTGTGTTGAGGGACAGGATTAGGGAGCTGGATTTGGGTTTAGGCGTGAGGCGTCTGATGAGGGTTTCAGCTTTGGCATTCATGTTCAGGGAAGGGCCACAGATGAGCGCTGCAGGTGAGGGATTAGGGTTGGGGTCCAGGCAAAGTCTCAGTGTGAGCTGGGCAGTGCTGGGTCAGAGGGGAAGGGTGTGTAGCCACTTTGCGTGTTTCTGCCCTCATGATGACCAGGGGGAAACCTCAGCTGCTGATGACCAAAGGCATCATCATTCTAATGAACTCCCAAAAATCAAATCACACACACGCACACAAACACAAGGCTTACAAGAGAGCTTTTTAAATTGAATTGCACCCACACAAACAGATACAGAGGTTAACCTATATAATGAAGATGTTTCTCTTTTTGCAAAAAGTAGTACATTCCTGGTACCAAACGATCCTGGTCACCTCGAGAAATCCAATAGTAGTGAATGACTCACTCTTTTCCTTCGTCTGCATTTGTCAGCAGATGATCTCTGAAATCCTTGTGAAATCTACTCTGAAATCTAATCTTCGAAAGCCTCGTGAAATCTACTTTTGAAATCCTTGCAAAACCTACACTTTGATATCCTTGGAAAATCCACGCTTTGATATCTTCATATCCTCTTATCCTCTTGCATGCTTTGATAGCCTGATATCCTCGATACCTTGGGGCACCCACAACTTCTCTGGAAAACTTGTTCCATCATCTCACAAGCCTTTTCATAAAAAAATTCTTCCTTAAGCCTATTCTAAATCTACTCTTTTTCTGTTTAGAACTGTTGCCTTTTATCCTGTCACTGCAGGCCTTGGTAAACAGTCACTATCTTACGTATAACTCCCCTTTAAACTGTATAAACTGTCGTATGTCTCAGGTGAACCTTGCCATGTTTGAATCTTTCAATAAGTCGCTGTGGTGGTTATAGCAAATTTTGTTAAATCATTTTGATAATTGCCAGGTGATCAATATTGTTAACATCATACAACATAACCCCGTGTTACTAAAACTGAAATTGCTGCCACCTCAAAGTTGGGCAGGATCCCAAATCAACATTCACAACGAGACTGGACATGAGGAGAAATTAATGTCCCATGAAGGACAGTGCTGTGACTCCTGAGGTCACTCAGAGGAAGCCTGGATCAGCGCAACGCTGGGTGTTCCAAGGAACAGGCAGGGAGGAAGAAGAGCTGTCAGGAAAGGCGAGGAGATGCCCCAGTGGGAGCAAGGGGAGGAAAGAGGTTGGGTGTCCACAGCCTGCAGGTCTTTGTCCCCTTGGCTGTGGCTGTTGTCTTTGCTACCAAGGCCTGAAAGGAGATACCTTAATCTCATGGAACCGGGGCTTCACTGTTTCCTCGCACCCCCCAGGGAGGCCGGGAGGTGTGCTGCCGTTGTCCTTCACTCGGCATTGCCTACCCCACACCTCACTGCCCCAGGAGGAGCCCTGAGCCAGTGTGAGGGACAGGATCCCCCTTCCCAGGGCTGGCCGCTTGGCGGGATAAAACACATCAAGGCTTTACTCAGCATCAGCTCCACCTGCACAGTGCCTTTGCCTCCCTGTAATCACAGCCTCCAGTTGCCTGCTCGAACAAATCCATGGGGAGGCTTGGTCTGTCATGGCCCTCAGTGGGGACAATTAATGCTCCAAGACACTTTGGCGTTTGCTTCGGACTTGAATTCCTGCACAGGTTGTTCAAGCTCCTCTCAGTATCTGGCATTCCTGGGCTCAGCAGCAAATGCCCCATGGGGCTCGTTAAAGTGCAGAAAGCCCTAAGGAGCCACAGCTCTGCCATGATTTTCTTCAGGGCTTCTAGCCTGGTACAGCTCAGTGGAGAGGTCTCAGGAGTCTACTTAAAGTGGAAGGTTTCAAGAAGCACTTAATAAAAAGGTAATTTTTCATTTGGAAAGGGCTTTTCATTAGTCTTTTTCTTTTTCCAGAGGAAATGCTTGCAGCTTTCTCCAACTGATACTGAACCAGAGGGTCTCCTAAGGAGGACCGGAGAGGTAGCAACTGCCATCTCCTCGAGGTCCCCCACTGTATGGACAACTTGCCCCCCCACCTCCTCCTCCCCACCGTTTCTCTTGGGGCTGCCTGGGACTTGCATTCTTTTCCTACATCAGACTTGTGCGCTGAGTCTGCAGCTGAATGTTCACAGCTCCTTTGCACCAATTCCTGCCCGATTCCCCCGGAGACTTGGCTGTAAATAGACAAGGGATTCTTATTCAATTTGAACAGCCAGAAGGAAAAAATGATACCAATTAATTAAAGAAACCCAATGCATTCCTCCACTATATGCCAAGTCCAAGCCTCCAATAAGCTCCACCTTCCTCAAACCATCAACATAAAAGAAATACGTTGGAGAGCTTGATAGGAAATTCTAAATATACGCACAGTTAGTGAGTTGGCTAAAGAGAGAGTGTGGCAGATTAAGTAAACTTTGCCTTGTTCTTGGCCAAATTTCCATCCCAGAGCCTTGTCACCAACTCATGTCTCTAGTGATCTCCCGGCCCATGTTACATTATGTGCTTGTTAAACAAAACTTTTCTTCTCCAGCAAACTCTAGCAAAACTCTTCCTTGGAGACAGTCTCTCCTCAAAGTCCCCTTGCAACCATACGGTGAATTGAGATGCAAGAATAAACTCATTACAGTTCCTTCACGTTAACGAGCTCCCAGGGGAAAGTCACGCAGTGTGGAGGGCCCTGGCAGGAATAAAGAGCCTTGGAGGTTCATCAGGGTCTGCTGAGGGCTGTGGGTGATGAAGCTGCTTCAGGAAATGGAAGCGTGCCTCCCTGGGGGCTGAGTAGAGCAGAAAACCAGAGGCAGTGATTTCAGGGTGACAAAGAAAGGAGGCAGAGACATCCTGTGTGCTGTAGCCCCCTGGGTGTGCCCTGTCAAGCCAAGGGGCCCAGTGCTAATCCCCAGCTCATTGCAATGGGGATGCTTTTGGCCATCACCACATGAGCTTTCCCTCTGCTCACCACCAGGGCCCA
The DNA here is from genome assembly GCF_964199755.1 of Larus michahellis. Lineage (NCBI taxonomy): Eukaryota > Metazoa > Chordata > Aves > Charadriiformes > Laridae > Larus > Larus michahellis. The sequence goes on from NW_027435888.1 coordinate 2,022,849, forward strand.
TACACGCTGAGTGCCTTCCACACTCTTGCCCCTCAGACTCGGCACGACGCAGCTCCCCCTAAGCCTTTGCCTGGACCCTAACCCTAATCCCTCACCTGCAGCTCTCATCTGTAGCCCTTCCCTGAACACTAACGCCAAGCTGAAACCCTCACCACATGCCTCACGCCTAAACCTGTTAGAGCGGGTCAAGAGATGGATCACCAACAATCATTGGAGGGCCGGAAGACCTCTCCTAGGAAGAAAAGCTGAGAGAGTTGAAGTTGTTGAGCCTGGAAACAAAAAAGCTCCAAGGAGACTTTCTTTCAGCCTTTCAATGCATGAGGGAGGCTTATAAGAGAGAGAGAGAGAGATTTTACCAGGGCCAGTAATGACAGGACAAGGGGCAATGGCTTTACACTGAAGGAGGGTGGATTTAGACTGGACATAGGGAGGAAATTTTTCACAATGAGGGTGGTGAGACACTGGAAAAGGTTGCCCAGAGAAGTTGTGGATTCCCCATCATTGGAGGTGTTCAGGGTCAGGTAGGGTGGGGCTTTGAGCATCCTGATTGAGTCGCAGATGTCCCTAAAAAACAGGGATTGGACTAGATGACCTTTCAAGGTCCCTTCAAACCCAAACCATTCTGGGATACTATGAGGGCAGACGTGGCCACACCAGTGCTGAGTTGAGTGGGACAATAACTCCCCTTCTTTGGATGTCCACAGTCCTACTAACACCACCCCATATGCTGCTGGCCTTAATGGTGCTGAGCCTTTACCAGAGGCTCATATGGCATCCCTCAAAATGCCCAGGCCCCTCTGCTCAGACTCACTCCTCACCTCGTCCTGTCCCACTTTTCCCCTTCTTGAAAAGCTTGAGGATGTTTCTGTTGGCCACATCCCCAGGTGTCTCAAGGTCCCTGTGAACTGAAGCTCCAGAACGTCAGCATTTAAATTGCATGTGCAGATGGCTCATGCTGAGTCGTGGTTCCTCTAACGAGACAACTTGAGTAGCTGTAGGACAGCAGAGGTCAGAAAAGGGTTTACTAGTGTCATGGACGTCATGAGGAAGGTGGAAAGTGCCACTGTCACGAACTCAGAAACACCAAGGGAAGGGCCAACAAGGAAACGGTGAAAAAGAGTTGGCTCTTTGTATGGGAGGGGATGAGGATGATCCAAGAGAAGAACTTGAGAGTGGAAGAAGAGTGGAAAAGGGAACGAAACGTTTATAGAATCATAGAATTGACTTGGTTGGGAGGGACCTTTCAGATCACCTACTCCAACCATCAACCTACCTCTGACAAAAGCCATCACTACACCATATCTCTAAGCACTATGTCTGCCCGTCTTATATTATTGTTCCGTGGCCTTGCCTTGTGACGAATAGCGGATATGGGAATGAGATAGTACTACGGAACAGATAAGCTGCCTACTTGCTTACTACGAAACAGATAAGCGGCCTACTCGCTACCTGAGCCAACATTTCATCAAATTTTGATGAAATTTTGTCCTTTGTGCGAACTTTGCTCATTACAACGTACCAAAACACACCTCCATCCCAGAGGCTACCCACCTGGAAGGTGCAACCACTCCTCCTTGAGTCCACCAATCATAATAAAAGAATTTATGACTAAAGTCACTCAAACTCCACTTTGAAGATAAAATAAATAGTATAAAAATAGCCCGAGAGAGGGGGGATATCGGGGAAGACACCATCGCGAACAAGTCAGGAGAATTCCATCACTAACTTCTGGGACCAGTCGACTGGCTGAGCCTTTCTTCCCCGCCATAGGGACGCCTGTGGGTAAGACTTAGATCATACCGAGTGCTTCCTCGGGAAACTTAGAAATCTCTGTAGAGAATCTCTCTCCTACATTTATAGCCAGGCTGTATTGTATATAACTTCATTGTGCCTTTTCTATATTTAACAATATCGTTATTTGCACGTGCTTTGCAGACAGTGTATTTATCACCGTCAATCCTATATACCTGTTGTTTAAATAAACTGCGCTGTTTCAGTAGCTGGTCATTTTGGTTTCTCACTGAACGCGACCAAACACTCAAGAGTGGCCGTGCTGGTTCAGGAGCACGACTAGACTGAAGGTGCAGTCCACTATCAGTGTGTCCAAATCGTAACAGTTTAATACATATTAAACGCGATTGGACTGATAGTGCTGGATTGGGCATCACTCCGAATTTAAACCCAGCCGCACCTGGTCCCCCACCTCAGTGAGGAGTGTTAGAACGCAAGGGGGTTTATCTTGTCCCAAAACCGCTTGGCCCCTTTTCATGCAACAGGAGGGACCTTTCAGATCACCTAGTCCAGCCATCAACCTAACTCTTACAAAAACCATCACTAAACCATAGCTCTAGGCACTATGTCTGCCCGTTTTTTAAATACCTCCAGAGGTGGTGCCTCAACCACTTTCTGGGCAGCCTGTTCCAATGCTTATTAACCGCTTCAGTGTAAAATTTTTTCCAAATATCCTCAGCCTCCATTTCTCCAGGCTAAACAATCCCAGCTCCCTCAGCCACTCCTCATAAGATTTATCCTCCAAATGCCTCACCAGCTCCTTTGCCCTTCCCTGGACGCGCTCCAGCACCTCAATGTCTTTTTTTGTGGTGAGGGGCCCAAAACTGGACACAGTACTCGAGGTGGGGCCTGACCAGTGCTGACTCCAGGGGGACAGTCACTTCCCTACTCCTGCTCACCACACTGTTCCTGATAAAGGCCAGGATGCTGTTGGCCTTCTTGGCCACCTGGGCACACTGCTGGCTCATATTCAGCCGGCAGTTGACCAACACCCCCAGGTAATTTTCTGCAAGGCAGCTCTCCAGCCACAGCCTGTAGTGGAGACGATCAAGGGAGTTGGCAAGGCTGAAAGCCCCCAACAGTGCTTATGTCTTTCTCCTCTTGGCTGTGGCTGTTGTCCGTGCCACCAAGGGTACCAGAAGACACCTTATCCTTACAGCACTAGGGCCTTAGCGCCTCCTCTTCCCCACCCGGGAGCCATCATTCTGTCTTTCTGCCCTTGGCATTGCACGTCCTCCCATCACAATGCCCCAGCAAGAGCCCTGAGCTGTGCTTGTGGGGCAGGATCTCCCTTCCCAGGGGCTGGAGGCCAGGGCTTGGCCCTTTGCCTTCCTCTCACACATTCAGCATTAGCCAGCATCAGAGACACCTCTCCATTGCCTTTGCCTACCTGCCCTCACTGCCTCCAGTTTTCCCTCGAACGAGCCCCCAGGAGCCTTTGGCAGTAATGGCCCTCAGTGGGACCCATTAACGCTCCAAGAAACTTTCAAAATTACATCTGACATTGACTTCTGGAGAGGTTTCATCAGCCTCCCCTGTGTCTGAGCTTCATGGGCTCAGCACCAAAACCCCCAGAGAGGTCAATAAAATGCCTTGGGCTGGTGCTGCTCAGTACAGAAATGGGGGTTGGCCGGGCGGCAGGAATCCGTGTTCGCTGCTCGGGATGGGCATCGGGGGGTAAGCAATTGTACTGCATCACTCCTGGTTTCCTATATTCTTTTACAATGATTGTTAGTTTCTTTCCCGTTACTGGTCTATCAAACTGTCTGTATCTCAACCCATGAGATTTTTATTCCTTTTTCTCCCTCTTCTCCCTATCCCTCTGCAGGGGGTCGGGGGGCAGTGAGTGAGGAGCTGCGTGGTGTTTCCCCCCCGACAAGGCTGAGGAGTGAGCTGGCTCTGCTCATGTCACTGCAGTTTGAGGACAACCAGGAGCTTCCTTGAGGTTTTCCTGCAGGAATATGCTGAGCAGCTCCTCTGCGTTACAAGTGGATTACAGATGAGGTAACTAGTGAATGGCAGAAGCTGTAACACCTTTCACCAATCCCCACTGCTGTGGAGCAGGGATGACTCATTGGGAGCCCACAAACAGAGCTCTGCTCCTCACGGCACACTTGGCCAGCAACAATGAGAGCTCCAACAAGGGCAATGCAGAAAGCTCCCGCAAAAAAAGGACACAGGCAAAGTGTGTTTCCGGGGCTTGGGTTTGGAAGGGCAGGCAATGGGAAGAGATTTGCTCAGAGGTGTCCTGACTTGTGAGTGTGCTTTCCTCCTTTGGCAGTACCTCGGGAACAAAGGGATGCGATGTCCAACGGCAGCTCCATCACCCACTTCCTCCTCCTGGCATTCGCAGACACGCGGGAGCTGCAGCTCTTGCACTTCTGCCTCTTCCTGGGCATCTACCTGGCTGCCCTCCTGGGCAATGGCCTCATCATCACTGCCGTAGCCTGTGACCACCGCCTCCACACCCCCATGTACTTCTTCCTCCTCAACCCCGCCCTCCTCGACCTGGGCTGCATCTCCACCACTCTGCCCAAAGCCATGGCCAACTCCCTCTGGGACACCAGGGCCATCTCATACTCGGGATGTGCTGCCCAGGTCTTTTTCTTTGCCTTCTTGATCTCAGCAGAGTTTTATCTTCTCACCATCATGGCCTACGACCGGTATGTTGCCATCTGCAAACCCCTGCACTATGGGTCCCTCCTGGGCAGCAGAGCTTGTGTCCACATGGCAGCAGCTGCCTGGGGCAGTGGCTTTCTCTATGCTCTCCTGCACACTGCCAATACATTTTCAATACCTCTCTGCCAAGGCAATGGCCTAGACCAATTCTTCTGTGAAATCCCCCAGATCCTCAAGCTCTCCTGCACAGACTTGGACTACCTCAGGGAAGTTGGGCTTATTGTGTTTGGTGCCTGTTTATTCTTTACGTGTTTTGTTTTCATTGTGGTGTCCTATGTGCAGATCTTCAGGGCTGTGATGAGAATCCCCTCAGAGCAGGGACGGCACAAAACCTTTTCCACGTGCCTCCCTCACCTGGTCATTGTCTCCCTGTTTATCAGCACTGCTGTATTTGCCTACCTGAAGCCCTCCTCCATCTCCTCCCCATCCTTAGATCTGGTGCTGTCATTTCTGTACTCGGTGGTGCCTCCAGCAGTGAACCCCGTCATCTACAGCATGAGGAACCAGGAGCTCAAGGATGCCCTGAGGAAACTGATTGGACATTTTTTCATCAGCCATAGACTGTGTGCCTTCCTCTGCAAAGGATTCTCTGTATCTGTTCCGACAAGCATTCACTATTCCTCCCCTCCTCCTTAACTTTTCACCTCTTGCCTGTGACACAAAAATTTATATAAATGAAGAGTGTGTTTAAATAAAATACATGAACCAGCTCCAACTACTTTTCCTGAGACCCATCAGCAGCAGGGCTGAATAAACGGGAGATGAGAAGACCTTTCTGGCTGCAGCAGCCTGGGGCAGGCTGTCCCAGTGCCACTCTGTCCCTGGGGCGGCAGGAGCTGCCTGAGGGTCCCCAGGGCCAGGGCTCTTGTACTGGGCTGGGGAGAGGGGATGGCACAGAGGGGCTGCAGACCCCTCAGAATATCCTGGGGAGGAGGACACAGGGGCCCACTGACTGCCTTTACCTTGTGCCCAAATGCCCCCCGTCTCTGGGGCTGACCCTCCTCTGCCCCCCAGCAGCTGCGGTGCCCTTCAGAGGGGCTGTGGCTGTGGAGTGAGTGCCCAGAGCTCTGCAGCACCCTGGGGCAGGCTCTGCTGTTGGGCCAGCGCAGACTGGGCTGGGATGGAGAGAGGGCAGGGGAGGTGGCAGAGCTTGGAGGGAGCTGGGCTGGGCTGGAAAGTGCCCAGGAGGGAAAATCCTCGGAGTGCAGCTTGTACCGTGTGACCATGCGGGGTGAGGACTCACACCAGAGTGTTTGTGGTGCAGAGCCAGGGCTTGTGGAATTGGTGTCCGTCTCGAGGTTTTGGTAGTGGTGGGGCTGAAGGGATGGGCCTCTGTGAGAAGAGACCAGGGGCTGCTTCCGTGCCAGACAGAGCTGGTTCCAGACGGCTCCAAAAGAAACCCACCGCTGGCCAAAACTGAGCCCGTCAACGAGGATGGTGGAACCTCTGTGAGAGTGTATTTAAGAAAGGACACAAGTGCTCGAGTGGGAGAGAAGTGAGGGAAAAACCAGTGTGAGAAACAGCCTTGAAAACACCACGGTGAGTGAAGAAGGAGGGAGAGGAGGTGCTCCAGGTGCCAGAGCAGATGTTCTCCTGCAGCCTGTGGAGAATACCACAGCAGAGCAGGCATTTCCCTGCAGCCTAAGGAGAGGAGCACAGCGGAGGAGGTAATCCCTGCACTTGGTGGAGGACCCAACACTGGAGAGGTTGGATATTTCCTGAAAGAATTTCAGCTTGAGGAGAGCCCATGCTGTAGCAGGTTTATCTCGAAAGACTGTAGCCTGTAAGAGGGACCCCATGGGAAAGTTGGTAGAAGGAAGGAGCAGCAGAGAGGAATTGGTATGGACTGACCAGGACCCCCATTCCCCATCGCCCTGCACTGCTCAGGGGGAAGGAGGGAGAGGAGCTGGGAAGGAAGCAGCAACGTTCAGCAAGGGAAAAAAGGTGTGGGAGGAGGCTTTCCAGGTGATAAGGTCTTCCATCGGTCCTATGCTTCTTTGGCCCTCAGCCTTTGCAGTTGTACATGCCTGGCCTGCCCACTTACCTTCACTCCTGTCCCTTTGTACGAGGCCCACACACATCTTGGCACGCCCAGCGTAACGTGGCCTCCACCAAAGCTGGAGCCCACCTGGCCTTGGAGGCAGGGAGGGGCCCGGTCCCCTCTGTCTGGGGCTGGCCACAGCTTTTCCCTGGGAACCTCCCTGAGGAGCACTCCTCCTCTGTGTCAGCCTGGGGCCCGGCAGGGGTGGCCCGGGGAAAAGGGCTGCTGGGGCAGGGCTGAAGGAGCTCAGCTGGGAGAGCGTTAGACTGAAGATCTAAAGGTGCCTGGTTCAGCCATGGGCTTCAGCAGTGATTTTTCTCCCTCTGCTTTTTGCAGAGCCCGTCTGCCGCCTTCCAGCCTGCCCCAGCCCTGCTTGCTCCTTCACCTCTTGCCAGAGCACCGTCCCTGCCCTGGACCTGCACATCTGTGGCTTAGAAGGAGCCTTCCTCCAGCCCCACAAGTCCCCAGCCTGCCCCTGGGCAGGACTCTCCACTCAGGGCTGCTTTGGGGTGGTCTCCAGCTGTGCCTCCTTCCCTGCTCCACAGGATCGGGATGTGTCCTCTGCGGGGTCTCTGCACGACCCAATTCCTCTCCTCTTTGTCATGCTCAAGGGTGCAGAGTCTGTTCCCTTCCTCAGGTGCCTCCTGCACCTCGTCTTCAGTTCCCAGAGCAGAGGCCACTGGACCCATAGTCCCAGGGAGAGGCACTCCCTGGAGCTGCGGCCTGAATGGCAGCATCCTTCCCCCGGGGGGGGGTGTTGCAGTGAGACCTCTGATGTGCCCAGGACAGCTGACAAAGCCACGCTGAGGATCACCCACCGGAGTGCATGGCCATCAGTATTGTTTAGTCACACGCTGTCCTGAGCAGAATTTCTAGACTTTCCTTAAACACCTCTAGGGATGGTGACTCAACCCCCTCCCTGGGCAGGCTGTTCCAGTGCCTGACCACTCTTTCATTAAAGTAATTCTTCCTAATATCTAACCTAAACCTCCCCTGCCGCAGCTTCAGACCGTTTCCTCTGGTCCTGTCATTATTCACCTGGGAGAAGAGGCCAACACCCACCTCTCTACACCCTCCTTTCAGGGAGTTGTAGAGGGCAATGAGGTCTCCCCTCAGCCTCCTCTTCTCCAAGCTAAACATGCCCAGCTCCCTCAGCCTCTCCTCATATGCCCTGGTCTCCAGACCCCTCACCTGCCTGGTAGCTCTCCTCTGGACACGCTCCAGCACCTCAATGTCCCTCTTGGACAGAGGGGCCCAGAACTGAACACAGCACTCGAGGTGAGGCCTCACCAGTGCCCAGTACAGAGGCACCATCACTTCCCTGCTCCTGCTGGCCACAGTATTCCTGATACAATACAGAATGCTGTTGGCCGCCTTGGCCACCTGGGCACACTGCTGGCTCATTTGAAGCTGGCCGTACACCAGCACCCTCAGGTCCTTTTCTGCCGGGCAGCTTTCCTGACACTCTTCCCCAAGCCTGTAGCGTTGCCCGGGGTTGTTGGGACCGAAATGCAGGACCCGGCACTTGGCCTTATTAAACCTCACACAGTTGGCCTTGGCCCATCAATCCAGCCTGTCCAAGTCCCTCTGGAGAGCCTTCCTACCCTCCAGCAGATCAACACTCCCACCTAGTTTGGTGTCATCTGCAAACTTACTGAGGGTGCACTGAATCCCCTCATCCACATCATTGATAAAGATATTAAATAAAACTGGCACCAAAACTGAGCCCTGAGGGACACCACTGGTGACTGGCCACCAAGAGGATTTCACCCCATTAATCACAACTCTCTGGGCACCGCCATCCAGACAGGTTTTTACCCAGCGAAGAGTACACTTGTCTATGCCATGATTCACCAGCTTCTCCAGGAGAATGCTGTGGGGGACGGTGTCACAGGCCTTGCCAAAGTCCATACAGACAACGTCCACAGCCTTCCCCGCATCCACAAGGCGGGTGACATGGTCATAGAAAGAGATCAGGTTTGTTAAGCAGGACCTCCCCTTCCTAAACCCCTGCTGGCTGGCCCTGATCCCTTGGCTGCCCTGCGCTTGCCGTGAGAGCTCACTCAAGGTGATCCTCTCCATGATCTTTCCTGGTACCGAGGTCAGGCTGACAGGCCTGTAGTTCTCTGGATCCTCCTTCCGACCCTTCTTGTACATGGGCGTATTCTTTATTGAGAATAGCTGTAGAGTTAGCAAAACTGCTCGTCAAGTTGTGTCTATGTATTAATAGGTAATTGATTAACAGTGATTTAGCACGTTGAGCACTCCATTATCACGCTGACTTCCTTTGACAGTGGTTCATTCCTGCTGGCAGAGAGTATTAGAATAAGCGAGTTCTGCACATAACTCTTCTGTGTCCAAAATAAACACGTTACACTGTCATGCATTTTATTTAATGTTAAAATATGTTGGAGTTGGCGTGGCAAAAATGACAATAAACGTGATATTAATTCTTTCAGTTAATAATGGAGAAAACGGCAGGGGAAAGACAAAGAAAGGATCTGGTTGTTGAGCGAACAAGTAATGCACGTCTAGCAAGTCCAGAAAAGTTGCCAGAGTAATACATTTTTAATGAGATGTGCTAGTGGCGACCTGTGCCTCAGCATTTGATCTCACGTTTCCTTCTCTTCTCTGGGAGACAGGGTGTTGTTTTATGCTCTTGTTTAACATCAAGGTGGACTTTGATCATCATCTAGCTTACCTGCCAGAGGTCTAAAGTTTAGTTGGTGCAATGAGGAATTTTGGGGGCTACCTGCACACCTTTTCTGTCCTTACCTCTAATACTGATGGGTATCTTTTGTCTTTCGAGAAACCAGAACAACTCCGAGCAGAGCTGGAAGCCGAGCAGGAGGCAAGGCTGGCAGCAGGGCAAGTAGCCGCCGAGGCAGTGACGCCTCTGACATTTCAGAGATCCAGTCTGTGTGCTCGGGTATGTCAGAGGCTGTTCCCGTTACACGAAGACCCACAACCCGAGCAGGTTCTCGGCCAGCATCAGCCAAGCTTCTAAAATTCCAACTCCCCAGGGATGGCCACTAGCCAGCAAATCGTACAGATCCTGGGAGAGATGATGTGACTGGCTCCATAAAGGTCTTTTCCTTTTGCGTTAAGTATTTAAGTTCGTAAGGTGTAAAAGAGTAGATAGAAATTATTGTGAAATATGGCAAGAGGTGGATTTTGAATTCTGCAGATGGCCTTATTTGTGTATTTGTCTTCTTCTTTTATGTGTATAATTTTTGTGTCCGGGTCTGGGCTCTCCAGGTCAAGGCTTGGACATTCTGGAGCGAGCCCAGCAAAGAGCCACACTGATGAAGGGACTGGAGAGTTTTACACAGAAGGAGTGGCTGAGAGAGAGGGAGCTCTCTGACGGGGAGACACGTGGAAGCAGACTCTCCTCAGTGGCGTCCTGTGGAAGGACGAAAGGCAACGAGCACAAGTTTAACTACAAGAGGAGGCCTTGGAAGTACAGGTTCAAACCTGGAACTCTGGGTGCCAGGCACTGAAAGAGAGAACAAGCTCTTCTTCTTACAGCTCCTGGAAAAGAAAAGTCATTCCTGTTGTCTAAAAGGAGATCCAAATAACAAGCTCTCTCTAAGGATGCTCTGACTCTGGACGCTGTCAAGGAGCTCAGACCAGGAAAAGATTTGGAAAAGCTGCATTTATAAAGAGCTCTTCCAGCGCCAGAACCTACGTCCAGAGAGCCCGTCTGATGAGATGTTCTGTATCCTCAGCGTCACATCTGAGTGTAAAGAGACGTGCCTCTGTTTAGCGGCTGTTCTGTAGAAGTGTAAACAGCCCATTTGTGTTCTCTGAGGAGAGATCTGGCTGTGAACAGATACACAAGTGGCAACGTCTGTGCCGCAGGCGGTTCCTACAAGGCAAAGGAAGCCCGTTTCTATCTCTAAGGCTTCCGTGACTTTTTTATCAGGTAAAGGAGTTCAGGCTGGGAAAAGGCTGTGGGAAGATTTCTTTAGAAAGAGCTATTCAGGCCTCAAAACCCGCATGTAGGCAGAGAGCGAGTGGAGGGCACTCGCCTGCCGTGCGGCTGCACTGCGCATGCGCGGACACCCCCCACCCCAGCACCACCCACCCCGGTACTACGCTCCCATTGGTGGGAGCTCCCACTGCTGGGATCGCCACGGCGCCCTCCCATTGGTGGGATCGGCTCAGCGGCGGTGGGGCACAGTGGGGATTGACGGCAGTGACGGACCAATGGAGCAGCGCTGCCCAAGGAGGAAGGGGCGGGCGGTGGTGCCCGTCGTGGCCGGTCCAGAAGCTGAGGGGGCCGGGGGCAAATGGCGGCCGCCTGGCAATGAGTGTGGGGCGGTGTGGGGGGAAAGCGGGGCTCGGTGGATGGGTGGTGGGTGGGGCCGGGCCCGCGGGGCTGCCGCGAGCACGTGGTGAGGCAGCTGGAGCGCGTCAAGGTGAGTGGGCGGCCCCAAGGGGTGATGGTGGGGGCGGGAGGGCCCTGAGTGGGGCTGGGGGCAGGGGGGGCCTGCGGGGGGGCATTGTCGGGTGGGAGGGGGGTGTCTGGGCCCGGCTGCCCGCGGGGTGCCTATGTCCTGGGGGGTTTGGTGTGCTGTGGGGTGTCTGCGCTCCCTCAGTGTTGCCCGGGGGGCTGCAGAGGGGCTGAGGCAGCAGAGAGGGGGAGCTGGTTTGGGGCCTGCCAGGGCGAGCGGGACTCCTGCTGGCGGGGCTGGCAAAGGGGCTGGCGTGGCTGGTTTGGGGGCTGAGAAAGAGAAGGGGTTGTGTGGCTCTGGGCTGAGGAAGAGGGCTCGAGGTGCAATGCACGCCAGGCCCCTTGTCCCTGCGCAGAGGGTCCGTGCCGGCCCCGCTGCTGAGGGCAGAGGTGGGGTGGGGGTCCCCCGGGTCGTCCCCCTTGGCTGGGTGTGACAACCAGGCTCGTTTCTCTGCTCTTCTTTTCCCAGGGTCACCTTCTGCGGCACGGCAAGAAAATCCTGCCCGGCTGATTCCGCTCGCTGCTCAGGTAGTGGCGCGCCTGGGGCGAGAGGCGTGTGCGAGTTCAGGGACGCTACAGATGCTCCCCGCCAAAGCCGCAGAAAAGGCAAATTTGCTGCCAGTGCAGAAAAGCTGACGAGGAGTTTTGCGCTTGTTTTTGTGCGGATCTTTAGTGGTTTGAGGGCCGGAGCCCTCCAAGAGAAGCGTTCTAAAAAAAGGTATTTTTATTAATACTAAAATGAGCAGTGTAGAGTAACGCGAGGAATTAAGTCCGTGTTTTTTATTAGCGTTGACAGCTCCAGATTGGCCACTAACAGCACTTCAGAAGCTCTTGCGTCCAGAGTGCTCTGAAAACCATTGAGTGATTAATCCAGCGCCAAAGGTTGAGAAATCATTTCAGGAGCTCAAGTCTTGGGACGTTTAATAACATGAGACGGAGCCTTTCGCTTGGCTTCTGGGCCGGGCTGGTGCCCAGGTCAGCGATAATCCGAAGGGGAACGGCTCACTCCAGTGGAAATAGTTGGTGTGAGTGGAAATAATTAGCGTCTCGTCACCCATGGGAAGGAAAAGGGAGATCAAGAGTCCGCCTAAACGAACCTCGCACCGTTAAGAGATTGTTCTCTGGTGGGGTCACTGCCAAAATTGTGTTTCGGGGAAGCACCGAGCAACGTGCTGCAGCCGGTCTGGGGACTAAATATCTCCAAAGTCTGGGATTGATTAAGTGCTTTTTGGTTATGTGTTGGATATCTTGGGGTTGTTTTTTTCCCTATACACCACCTTTTACCGCTAAACGAACTGCAGACATTTCCCAACTAGGCACGAAACAGCGGATTGAGCACTGAGGGTGATGACATTATATTTTTAAAAAAAACAGTCCTCCTGTTAATTTTCCACCCCTTTATCTCCACTTTCCCCACTTTTCGGCTTCCCCTCCCCTGCCAAAAAACTGTGGTCAGGTAGTTTTATTCCAAAAAAGGTCACCACCGGGTGTTTTCACGGAGAGCGATGGCGCAAAGCAAGGAAGGAGCAGTAGGTAAAGGGAAACGGAATCCTTGAGCACTTGTTATTTAACAGGAATTCTCGTTATTTTCTTTAACGGAGAAACAATTCGGAAGGGACTTGGGATGTGAAGGACGTGGAGGCCAGAAAATACACCCCGTGCCCTCGATTGTGCCCAGAAACCATCGCCAGAGGATGCAGGAGGTGGAAACCGTCCCTCCAAACCCGGGATGCCTTCAGGGGCACGTCACGGTGGCTCCGCCTGCTGATTCCCATCTCAGTACTGTCCATGACAACGAATTTGCCAGCAGGGAAGGAGGTGGGTGGCGATTTTAGCCATTTTTGAGTGTATTTAGCAAAAATCCCATGCTGGAGTGGCTTCTGTGAGCCACCGGTCACCAGTTTAGCAGCTCAGCGTCACAGCTCCCTTAAATCCCCCCAATTCTACTCAAACAACGTGGCAGGAATGGGCTTGGTGGTAATTAACACCATTGGTAACAGACTTGGTAAAGGTTCCAGGGGCCTGTTGGTGGAATTTATGGGAAATACGTAACCTGTTAATCACTTTGGAGTTGCGGTTTAAGTTCCTCCTAAACCCACGACCTGATTTGATTGTGCGACATTGTTTGGGGTAAAAACTTAGTCTAAGCATTAAAAACGGGCAATTCAAACTACTTGAGGATGGCAAGGAAGGCTAAAGGATGGTCTTGGCGGAATGATTTTTCTCTCGCGTGTTTTTTTTGATAGCCCCAATTCTCTTGCCCGATGGGGCCCAGGAGGACTCAGGAGGCAGAACGGTAACGTGGTGGTGCTGGAGAAGTTGTTAGAGGAGAGCGATTAGTGCTTTCCTGGGAAACAGGGGCCGTATTTATTACAGCTCCTCACGTATCCGTGCGTTTATCCTGCGGGAGCTGTTCCCCGTTCGCCTTCCTCACCTCCTTTTCCTCACGCTTTCAGGCGCATCAACGTCGGCAGCCAATTTCAAGCAGAGCTTCCCGACCTCCAGGACCCGGCCCGTTTGGAAGAGGAGGAAGAGGGAGCGTCGCTGGTCTGGAAACCCTGGGGCGACATGGAAACCAACCTGGAGACGCAGGAGAAAGGTTTTTCTAATGCTTTTTTTCCACTTCCACCCCACCCAGGGATACGACGGGTTCACAATTGCACCTTTTTAGGCTTCTCTCCCTCCTTTTCTTGCCCGCCTTCGTGTTCGAGGGAAGGAGATGGCTGGGTTTTGGTGGGAGGGTGTCTAAAGAATAACAGGAGACGCTCTCGGCAGCATCTTCCATGAAAAACGGGCACTTGGAACTGTCCCACCTCATCTGCGGCACCCTCGGAAGAGGGGAGGTTTCTCTCTGAGCTTTTAAAGTAGAGCTGTTTGGGGTATCGGACTTTTTTCTCTGCCTTCTCCTCGTCTCCGGTCTCTGCTGCGCTCGTCCTCTTTTCCCTCCCTCTCCTATTGACCCTTTTCTCCAGGAAAATTTGACTTTTTCTCAGTTTTCGTTGCATTTGTAGTTAGAAACCTGCTCCGTTTGGCTTCTCCCAACGCCGGGCCGGGGGGATGGGTCAACCCGGAGCTGGCTCTGCATTGCCTGCACGAGGCTCAAGGCGACGTGCTGGTAAGAAGCGGTAATTTCTAACGAAGAACGGACTTTGTTACTGGTTTGAGCTGGGAGTCGCTCTGAGTTTTCTGTTGCGTGGGCCGGAATCTCTTTGCTGAAGGCGCAGGAGGTGCTTGGGTGCTGCCTGTCACCGCGTTAAGGTCTCTTGGGCTTCCAGACCCCTCTCCTGGTGCATCACGAAGAGTTTGGTTTGATTCTGGGACGATTTGGAGAATAGAATTACTCCTGAATGAAGGGATATTAGATAAAACCCGAGGTCTGCCCTCGATAAGCCCCGAGCGGGTCCGCTTTGCTCCCTCTTCTTCGAAGAAGGGACTTAACACCCCTTGGCATCTGCTGCATCGCCACGAGGAGTGAGAATTTCCCTTTTTGCTCCTCCTCCGGAGGAATTTACATCTTTTTTCCCTATTAAATCTCGCAGGAGGCAGTGGAGATGCTGCGTGCTGGGCCGCCTCGGAGACCTGAATCCCATCCCCTGGCTGATTGTCATTACACAGGTAAACGAGGAGAACAGCTCCCGACGTTCCCTTTGCTCTGATTGAACTGAGTGTTAACAGTGTTCTTTTGGAGTGAGGAAAAAGAGCAGTTTTAATCCCTTTCCAGGGCTTTTGGAGGTGAGGGATGCCTATTCTAATAGTTTGCCAGTCGCTGGTTAATTCCTAGGCTCGGATATTTGGACGTCGGTGGAGGAGCAGTTGTTTAAAGAGATGTTTTACATCCATAAGGATGTAAAGAGATGTTTTACACCCATAAGAAGAACATCCACCATCAAAAGCAAGCGTAGCATCCAGTTTGTGGACTGGTGCCCCACAGGTTTCAAGGTGGGCATCAACTACCAGCCACCCATGGTGGTGCCTGGGGGGGACCTGGCCAAGGTGCAGCGCGCTGTGTGTGTGCTGAGCAACACCACAGGCATTGCCGAGGCCTGGGCCCTCCTGGACCACAAATTTGACGTGATGTGTGCCAAGCGGGTGTTCGTGCACTGGTACGTGGGGGAGGGCATGGAGGAGGGGGAGTTCTCAGAGGCCCGGGAGGACATGGCTGCCCTGGAGAAGAATTATGAGGAGCTGGGGGTGGATTCTGTGGAAGAGGAAGGAGAGGAGGAAGGGGAGGAATAGCACGTCCACAAAACGTCTGCTTCAAACACTTCAGCTTTCTTGTGCGCTGGGGGAGAGACTCCTCGTGGGATTGGGATGGGATGATACCATGATACAGATAAGCTGCCAATTAGCTGCCCGCTCGATACTCGGAGCCAGTGTTTTGTCACATTTTGATGAAATGCTGTCCTTTGTGCAAACTTTGCTCATTATAATGTCATTATAATACCAAAACACACCTCCATCCCGAAGGCTACCCGCCTCCAAGGTGCGACCACTCCTTCTTGAGTCTGCGCCCTGAATTTCTCGTAAACTATACCTTTAATTGTGAAGCGAGAGAATTTTACACCAATCATGATAAAAGTATGTATGACTAAAGTCACTCAAACTCCACCTTGAAGATAACAAATAGTATAAAAATAGCCCGAGAGAGGGGGGATACCCAGGGAAGACACCATCGTGAAGAATTCCATCGCTGACTTCTGGGATCAGTCGCCGGGCTGAGCCTCTCTGCCCCCCCGTAGGGACGCCTTTGGGTAAGACTTAGATCATACCGAGTGCTTCCTCGGGAAACTTAGAAATCTCTCTAGAGACTCTCTTTCCTACATTTATAGCCAGGCTGTATCGTTTATAACCTTGTCGCATGTTTTGTATACTCTCATTTGCACGTGCTTTGCAGACAGTGTATTTATCACCGTCAATCCTAAGAACCTGTATACCTGTTGTTTAAATAAACTGCACTGTTTCAGTAGCTGGTCGTTTCGCTTTCTCACTGAACGTGACCAACGACTCGAGAGTGGCTGTGCTAGTTCAGGAGCACGACTAGACTGAAGGTGCAGTCCACTATCAGTGTATCCAAATCATAACAGTTTAATACATGTTAAACGCGATTGGACTGATAGTGCTGGATTGGGCATCACTCCGAATTTAAACCCAGCTGCACCTGGTCCCCCACCTTGGTGAGGAGTGTTAGAACGCAAGGGGGTTTATCTTCTGCCAAAACCGCTTGGCCCCTTTCACGCAACAAGCAAGTAATTAATAGAATGTCTTAAGTTTGTAAGAATCCTACAGGTAAAGACTGTTTAAAGAAGACAAGAGACGGGGGTGACCAGAGACCGTGGCAGAGAGCTGCGACTTCAAAAGGAGAACTGGAACGAGACGATGAAGAATCACCTGAGGCAGAGGAACAGCATGGACTTTTGCAGTTACTAAAGACTAGAGAGCTGAAAAGCTGTAAGGGAACACCCAGATCCTCTTGGAAAGAAATACCAATTATGTAATGTTTGTTTTAACTGTATATAACCGAGATATTCCTTGTGAGTCTTTGCCACTCACTGAGGAGATGGCCCAACTCTGAGTCATCAATAACGCAAACCTAGAGGTACCCCCCGAGCAGTGAAATTCCTTAACAGATTTTGGCGACCCAGATGGGACTCTAGGACACGAGAGAGGACGAGCCAGGTATTTCTCTGGACAGACCCATTTCCAACACTGGAATTGCCGGCAAATCAGGCGAGTTCACCTAAGAGGCTTGGGCACGGGTAATTCCAGACAGAATTAGACTGGGATGCTCTTGTGTTTAATCTTGCAATTTATGATATAGTATAGAAGTAAAGGTGGGGTCAACAGTCAGCGCTGAAAGGGGGATGCCCCTTGCTGAGGTTCTAGAGAACTGGAAAAAGATCTCCTTGGCACAGGCGTTACGGAAGCGAAAATTGATCACATTGTGCCAGGAGGAATGGCCATTCCTGACGAGAGCTGGAGGAGGGGGACCAATGGATTTATGGCCTCCTAAAGGGACTTTTAAACCCCATGAGTTAAAATTTTTGAGGACAATTATAGAAGACTCAGGAAGTCAAGATATGGATTATTGGTATATTTGGTATAATTGGGCTCAACAAAGGAGGAAGACCCCCATTTCAAAAACCGAGGGAAATCTAGTCCCCTCGGCCCCCAAATTCGGCGAAACTGATGTGCCTCCCAGAAATGCTGGGATGTACCCTATGCGTTTGGAATACATCCCAAACCCAAGGGCAGGTCCTGGTGCACCTGCCCAAGTCCCTGCGGTCACTGCAGTTACGAAACATGAGCCTTGGAAACAAGGGGATTTAGTAGCCTGGCAGTCTGAAATGCCTCGGCTGTGGGATGATGCTGAGAAATGTGCTCAATTATTATCAGGAATTGTTACCGATTATACCCTGGATTGGAATGACACGTGAACCCTGCTGCGAGAACTATTTCAAGCAGAGGAGAGAGAAAAAATTCTCCAAAAAGATAGAGAAATTGCCCAGAGAGGTCAAGGGTTAAATCCCTGGCCTGAACAGGATCCCGAGTGGAATTTAACGACTACTGAAGGGACGAGAGCTCATGGGGCTGCTCTCCAACAGGTACTAGGAGCAGTCCGACAGGCAGGTGAAAAAGTCACTAATTGGTCAAAAGTCCTCGAATGTAGACAAAAACCTGATGAACATCCCAGTGATTATTGGAGTCGATTGAAAGCTACTTTATTAAAATACGGGGGCATGAATGGTGAGAATTTCCAAGAACCATTAGCTACTAGTGTTTGTGTAGATCAATCTGCTCCAGATATAAACAAGTATTTTAAAAAGCATATGCCCGGTTGGCATGCCCTGTTAATTTCTTAGCAGACATGGGAGCTACTCTGTCTTTATTACATTTCCAAATTGCCCAGGTTTCAAATGACGTGGTTATGATGAGGGGAGTGTTGGGGGCAGAAACAAAGTTTCTATCTACGCCTTTACCTGTAATGTTAAGTGGAAAATTAGTATGGGGTAGATTCATGATCGCCCCTGATTCTCCTGTTTCCCCATTGGGACGAGATTTGTTGACGGAACTTGGTACGCTTGTTACCTTGACTCCATTGGGAATTCAAAGGATAGTGATGAATTCTCAAGTAGTTCAATGGAGAATCAGGAACAAAATAATTTAGATAACGGACCACTTGAACTGGCTGCAGTTCCCACAGAATTATGGAGCACATCAGGAGACGAAGTAGGATTGTTAAGATCGGCTGAACCAGTAGTAATTAAAACAAAAGGAGGGACTCCTCCTTCAATCCCACCATACCCGATTGTAAATGAAGCGATCCCTAGTGTTGAGAAACAAATTGTGCATTTCCTCAAGAAAGGAATTCTGAAAGAATGTCGTAGCCCTTATAATACCCCTTTTGACCTGTCCGTAAACACAGATCAGAGAAGGATGGAGATCTGGGATACAGATTTGTTCAAGATTTACGAGCTGTGAATGAACACGTGATCGCTCCCCATCCTGTGGTACCTGATCCTAGTCTACTTTTAACACAGATACCAATTTGGGCACAATACTTTACAGTGCTCCATCTCACGGGAGCCTTTTTTAGTATTCCAGTAGCAGAAGAAAGTCAATTCATTTCTGCCTTTACTTGGCAAGGGAAACAGTTAATTGGACTAGATTACCACGGGGGTTTACTAGCTCCCCCACAACTTTTTCTCAGGTTTTAAGAAATGATCTACAAGATTTGGTTTTTCCAAGCAAATCTGTTTTGGTGCAATATGTCGACGATTTGTTATCGGCAAGTAAATGCAAAGATGACTGTATAAGAGACACTGAATATTTGTGCATTCAACTTGTAAAAAAAGGACATCGTGCCCAGCGGTGGCACCATTTCTGCTACACAAAGGTAAAGAGCGACTTCCTTCCTAACAAAGGAAAATTGTATCCTGGGGACGACAAACTTTCATGTCAGTGCTACTGGCAGCCAAGGTTTTGGGGGAGAAGGTCTCCTGAGGGGCTGGGCTGGATCTGGTTCTGCATACTCTTGGGTCGGTCATTTTCTGCCTGTGCCTTTGTGGAGACACCGTGCAGTTCATCTCCAGATATCGATGCCTTTCTTGGCAGGCCAGCGATGGACTGTGGTACCAGATGGACGACTCGTCTGTGGTTCTGCACCGCACTGCAGAACAAGGCTGCACGAATAGAAAACTTCACACTTTGCAAGTGAGCAGGTGCTAAACTGATGAGTGCCACGGAAATCTACAACATCGAGCCAAAACACGGTCTTTTCCTTTTTCTCCTGTACAGTTGTTGACAGGGAGTCTGCTGATGACCATCTGAAACTTCTCACATGACCAGGGTAAGAGGACAAAATGGATGTGGGTGGAGTGGACCTTGGGAGGTCTCTGGTCCAACCTCCCGCCCAAAGGCGGGTCAGCCCTGGGGTCAGAGCAGGTGCTGAGGGCTTTGTTCAGCTGGGGCCTAAACCCCTCCAAGCATGGAGACAGCAACGTGCCCCACTGCCAGACTGTCCTCCTGGGGGCGAGGGGGCCCCTGGTCTCCAGCCTGAACTCCCTCCTTCTAGCTGATGCTGTGCACCTGCTGAATGTCACAACGGTGGCCCATTGTGATATCACCGTGCCGTGAAAGGTGGTGTCACATGGTGGATTGTGACCTCACGTCCCTGGCTGCTTATATTCGAGCACCGGCAGAGCCTGGTCCAGCCTGTCTCGTGCCTAGACTCCTGCCGAGCGTGCCCGCAAGGTGTGGAGTGCCGAGTGAGACTTCTTCTGGTGCCGGGTGGTACTTCTCGGGGGCTGCCGTTGGCAGCTCTCCATGCCCGTCCCAGAGCCCCTGCCTGTGCTTCCCCGGCCCTGCCTGGTTCCAGCAGCCGGGCACCGCGAGACGCGCTTGCAGCAGTGGAGGTGAGGTGTGGGGGAAACGTGCCCCCAGGGTGGCCTCTGTCCATTCTGCAGCGCACAACAGCCTTTGGCAGCGCCGTTGCCGGCGACAGCGAGGGGGAGCAGCTCCTCGTCCTCAGCACTCCCCAACCCGCCGCGGAGCACAACGGTGGCCACGGAGACAGAGTGGAGCTGCACCATCTGCTGCGACACTCAAGATGGCATCGCTTATGTGCTGCCCTGTCTCCACCAGTTCTGCGTGGGCTGTATCCTGCGATGGGCAAAAGCATCATTAACTTGCCCACTCTGCAGAGGACAGATAGAGGAGGTCAGGTTTTCTGTGCGGAGAGACGGCAACTACCTGTGGTGTGTCATCATGTCCCCCGAGGAGTCACCACAGGACAGCAACCAGGCAGGCAGAGCTCTCACCGGCCTGGCCAACAGCAGCAGCCGTGGCCCTGCGGCGTCTCCTCCGTCCTCGTCACAGGGGACGCCGCTGTGGGAAGAGCAGGGGGCTGCAAGGGCAGAGGGCAGGGCTACAGTGGGTGGCCTCCTGCCTGAGATTTGGGCGGAACTTTTCCAGAGAAACAGGCACCTCCTCGACCCCGTGCTGCCCTGTCTGCGCCGGGAGCTGGAGGCAGTATTTCGGGAACAGTGGTGGCTGGCAACAGGAGCAGAAAGCCAGATCCTGCAGGCCCTGTGCTTCTGCAGGCTGGAGGAGGAGGCCATGGTCCAGCAGATTCAGGCTGGCCTGCAGGAACATGCGGCGCCACTGGTCCATGGCCTCATCGATGTCATCGTGCAGCAGTGCAGCGAGGAGGCGCGAAGGATGCTGCGCACCCTTGCTGCTGGGGAGGAGGAGGAGAACGGCCATGCGGCCAGCCCCAGCCCCACCAGCCCCAGCCCCACCAGCTCCAGCAGCTCCCCAGAGGAGACTCCTGCCCCACAGCTGGCCTCCTCCAGCGTGGAGGCGCACCCCAGCGTACCACAAGCCGCTCCCGGCTGCCCCGCGCCTGCCCCCATCCCTGCGGAGCAGGAGCAGCGCCAGGAGGAGCCAGGGGAGGCAACGGTGGCAGGTCCCTCTGCCCAGGGCGGCAGCCGCAGCCCCTCTGCTCCCAGCTGGAGCAGGAACCACTTGCCCGGGGAGCCCCGGCACCCCCAAAAGTGGAAGGCCCCCAGCCCTCCGGACTCTGCCCAGCCCTGCAAGAGGCCACTCCATCAGCGCCACTAGCGGGGCTCCAGCAACCCTCCCTTCCACAAAAAGGAAATAAACCCATTTCCACAACACAATCTCTGCGTGCTGCTTTCTGCCCCTTCTCCTGCTGCCTCTCCCTGTCCCCACGGCGGGTGGCACCAGCCTGCTGGGGGGCACGGCCCTGGGCCCCCACAGTCCCTGGGCCATGTTGCCGGTGCCTCCTCCCACAGCAAATCCTGCTGCAGCCAGGCACCCGCAGCTCAGCCGGTGCCGAGGGAGAGCGGGCAGGAGGATTGTGTCCAAGGCACCATGTCCCTCCTCTCCCACTGCATGGGGAAGGGGGAGAACGTGGCCCTCCCGCTGAAGGATGTGGGCTTGCTCCTCATCGAAGGCACCAAGGTGCAAATGAAGCTCGACCACGACTTCCTGGAGAGGTTATGCGGCAAGGAGAACTTGGCAAAGGTTCTTTTTGTGGTGAGCCATTGGGTTTCTACATGGCGTGGGCGGTCCCATGGCAGTGTCCTGGCACTGCTGCTGTGGGCTCCATCAGGACATGGCTGGCTACTCGGTTCTTATGGTCCTACCAACTCTTGCTGCCTCAAGCTCCTCCAACCCTGAGTCCCTCAGCCATGCGGAGGAGGTTCTACCATCTTTGGGGTCCTCCAATGTTGAGTGTTTCAACCACTTTGAGGACATCCTGCCATCTTTGGGCTCCTCCAACACTGAGTGCCTCAGCCATGCTGAGGACGTCCTGCCATCCTTGGGGTCCTCTGATACTGAGTGCCTCAACCACATTGAGGACGTCCTGCCATCTTTGGGCTCCTCCATTGCAGGGCCCCAAGGTGCTGGACGTGAAGGTATCCCCGGCGGTACCCATGGCGTCACTGACTTTCTCTGGCCATGTCATCCTCTTTCCCGAGTGAGTACGTTGGCGGCTGTAGCTGCCGTTTGATGCCAATTCCCATGGTGACATCTGATCCTTGTGCCACCACCCGTGTCCTCCCATGGGGACACCAGGCAGCGCCTGTTGTTGATGTCCCCAAGCCCGAGTGGCTCCCATAAGGCAGGTCTGATGGGAAAGGCAGAGGAATTTAGGCAATGTTTCTTCCCATGGTGGCTTGGACTTCTTTGCCAGGTGACTCCATTTCCCGGGACTGTCCTTGGGGATGGGCCAGGGTGGACTTGGGACAACAATGGCCTTTACGGCAATGCCAAACTCTACCTGATGGCGACGAAGGGTGGTGGTGGTGGTGCCATGGCTCACATTGGTGTCTTCTCATCAGCTTCACCAAAACAGAACCCTGGGGTGGGGTGTGCCCAAGGGTACGGTGGGAGGATGGTGACCCAAGGCCTTCTCCTCCCCTCCTTCAGAAATGACCACCACCCCCCCCAAAAAGAGTCCCTGTCCCCTCCCTGGCACCACCTGGCTCTTCCTGGAGCAGTTGACACTGTCGGAAAACCAGGTTGGAAATGGGGAACTGGCTGTCGGGGACGGTGCAATGGCGGCTGTGAAGGGAGTGGAACATCCCCCTCAGCCCTTTTGGGAAGAGGCCTGAGCACCTGGGGTCGGCAGTGTGACAGCGATGCTCTTCTGACACGGTCTCTCCTTTCTGGTTCCAGGGGGCTTTCCCTTGCCTGCTAGTCCAAACGCGACTCCAAATGAAGCCGCAGGGAAGAAGAAGAGGGAAAGGTCTGGGTCAAGGTGAGGCTGGAGGCTCCGTGCTGGTGTCCCCACGGGTTCATTTTGCCCAGAGAGGTGGGAGATGCCCCGTCCCTGGAGACATTCAAGGCCAGGTTGGACGGGGCTCTGAGCAACCTCATCTACTGGAAGGTCTCCTGGCCAATGGCGGGGGGTTGGACTAGATGGACCTTCAAAGCACCCTTCCAACCTCAAACCATTCCAGGAGTCTATGATGGGAAGGGTTCAAGGTCGGGTTGGACGGGGCTTGGAGCATCCTGGTCTGGTTGAAGATCTCCCTGTTCATTGAAGGGGGAAGCGGGGGTTGGACTTGATGGACCTTTAAAGGTCTCTTCCATCCCAAACCATTCTGTGGTTCTGATTTTCCAAGCCAGCAAGAGCCCGTTCCCCAGCCCCGAACGCTCATCGTTCATCACCACCCAACAGCGGTGAGGGCAGCGCCCAGAGGGGTGGGATGGGGGCTGCTGGGACCCCCAATTTCACTGGGATGGATTTTCTCCAGACCTTCAGGAGAAGCCCAGCATGGCCTGGGCACATGGGGGCAGCCGTGTGTCAGCCAAGGGTGCCGGCTCAGAGGGTTTCCTCACCTGAGCTGCCGGTGGCTGTGCCAAGAGACACGTGGCTCATGGTGGGGGAAGCAGTATGCGACCCCAAACCTGTCGTGTGCTCAGGTAGACCTCTCTCCTTGTGTCCTTCCAGGCAGCAGTCGGTGACGACAGGGGACAACTCTGCCAAAGAGCGGGCTGTGACCGGCCAACAAAAGGGCAAATGCGTGTCCAAAGGCCGAGCAGCAAAGAAGAACCCAGAGCAGGGAGCGAAAACCCTGAGCTCTGGAGGAGGAGAAGGAGGAGGAGAAACAGTGGAGAAAATCCTTGCAGAATGCGCAGTGATGAAGAAGGTGAAGGCCAAGCCAGGAAGTGAAGCCTTGACCTTTGTAACACCCGTGTCAGCGAGCTCTGAGGCCAGCCTGGGCGAGGAGCCCACCGAGGGGCTCGGACAGCCACCGCTGAGGCCAAAAAAGAAAAAAAAAGTGAGGTGGAGTCCTGAGGAATCCTGGACAGTGCTGGAACACCCTAAATACCTCTGAGTTTGGCCCAACCAATGGCCAAGGGGACCAGCTCAACACCACCCCGGTGCCTAAAAAGTGCTCCCTGGGCTGGGGAGACCCTGTTTGGAATCATTAGGAAGGAGCTGAATAAAAACATAGGAGAGACGTTGCAGAAGAGCGTCGACTTTTTTAATTGCTCACAACTGGAATGGGGAAGAAGGGTCTTACTGTTGGCCATGGCTCTGAGATCAGCCCAGCCTGGTCCTGGAAGCTGGGGGCCACCTGAGGGACCTTTTCCATGGCCGCTATGGAAAGGAACCTGATTTTGGGGGCAAGAGTGAACAAGCGGGCACTTGGAGCCATGTGGGGAAGATGTGGGTGTCCCTGGAGGAGGAAGCAGAGGATGAGAGGCCTGGAGGGCACCTACCTGCAGGGGCAGTGGAGACCACGCGAGCTTCCACCCAGGGCCAGAAGGGACCAGGGAAGGAGACGGAGCAAGGCTGAGCGCCTGGTTGAACCTCATGAGGTTGGCACGGAGCCACTTCTCCAGCCTGCCCACGTCCCTCAGGATGGTGTCCCCTCCCTCCGGCATGTCACGCCTCCACTCATCCCGGTGTCATAAGAAGGTCCTTATTCCAACAGCTGACTGTTTTCCGTTATTCTCCTGCCCAGCACCACCGTTAGAAGACTGGCTTCATCTTCCTGAAAACCTCCCCGTAGGGACCAGCAGGTCACAATGAGGTTCCCAAGGCCACCTTTTCTGCAGCTTGAACACGGCCCTTTCACTCAAGTTCTCCTCCCAGGCAAGTGCCCCAGCCCCTGAGCGTCCAAAGGACTCTCCACTGAACTCGCTCCCACTTACACCCATCTTCCTTGCTCTGGGGACTTCTCTCTGCTCTGGCCAGTAGCCCAGCAGCCACCCAGCTGCTCCCTCCCTCCTTCCCTTCCCCAGTGGAGGCCCAACAATTAACACAGTAGCATACAGGTGCTCTAACGAGTGGTGAGCCGGGGGACACAATTGTGCGCCTCACTCTTTTGGCAAGGCTCCTCTTCCTATGCTCCAGGACACTGCTGGCCGACTTTGCTACCGCTTTCCATGGTGGGACCATGGTTGGCCTTCTGTCCCCCAGCACCACCAGGGCCTTCTCTGCAGAGCTACTCCCCAGCCAGGAAGTCCACAGGCCCTGCGACTGCAGGCTGCCAGGCTAGGCCAGGTGCAGCATCTGGCCTTTGTCCTTCTTGTACCTCATGAAGCTCCTGACAGGACAGTCACCCCACCTGTCAGGTTTCCCCTCAATGGCATCCCTAAGACATAGGAACGGTCCTCCCCATTTAGTGCCATCGACAAATGCCGGGAGAGTTGCCTCCTCCGGGTCATGGATGCAGGTGTTCAACCGCACAGAGCCCAGCAGAGTCCCCTCTGCAGCCCCCAACGCCCCAGTATGTCCCAGTGGCCTCAAGGTAGGGGACGAGCCCTTCACCACTGCTCCCTCAGCCTGATCATGCAACTGCTGTTTTACCCATCTGTTTCTCTGCCCATCCAGGCTGTGATACCCTAACTTGGGTAAAAGAATATTGAGGGAGATCATGCAAAGCGTTTTGCTGGAGCTGACCCACACTATCACAGAATGGTAGGGGTTGGAAGGGGCCGCTAGAGATCATCTCTAGTCCAACCTCCCCGACAGAGTAAATTCACCTGCAGGAGGTTGCACAGGATCGTGTCCAGGCGGGTTTGGAAGACCTCCAGAGAAGGAGACTCCACCACTTCTCTGGGCAGCCTGTTCCAGCGCTGTCACCATCAAGGTAAAGAAGTTTTTCCTTATGTTCAGATGGAACTTCCCATGGTCCAGTTTGTTCCCATTGCCCCTTGTCCTGTCCCCGGCCACCACTCACAAGAGCCTGGCCCCATCCTCCTGACACCCACCCTTTAACTATTTGTAAGTGTTGATAAGATCCCCCCTCAGTCGTCTTTTTTCCAGACTGAAGAGACCCAAATCCCTCAGCTTTTCTTCATAAGAGAGGTCTTCCAGCCCCCTCAGCATCTTGGTAGCCCTTTGCTGTCCCCTCTCCAGCAGTTCCCTGTCCTTCTTGAACCCAGAACTGGACACAGCACTCCAGATGCGGCCTCACCAAGGCAGAGTAGAGAGGGAGGATGACCTCCCTCCACCTGCTGGCCACACTCTTCTTGATGCACCCCAGGATGCCATTGGCCTTCTTGGCCACAGGGTCCCATTCCTGGCTCATGGTCATCCTGTTGTCCACTGGGAGTCCCAGGTCTCTTTACACCGAGCTGCTCTCCAGCAGGTCAGCCCCCAACCTGTCCTGGTGCACGGGGTTAGTCCTCCCCAGGTGCAGCACCCGACACTTGCCCTGGTTGAATTTCATAAGGTTTCTCTCTGCCCAACTCTCCAGCCTGTCCAGGTCTCTCTGGATGGTGGCACAGCCTTCTGGTGTGTCAGCCACCCCCCCCAGCTTTGTGTCATCAGCAAACTTGCTGAGGGTGCACTCTGTCCCCTCATCCAGGTCGCTGATGAAGATATTGAAGAGGACTGGAGCCAGCACTGACCCCTGGGGAACACCACTCCTCACGGACCTCCAACTAGACTCTGTGCCCCTAATCACGACCTCTGAGCTCTGTCTTTCAACGAGTTATCTATCCACCTTACTGTCCACTCATCAAGCCCACTCTTCCTAAGCTTCCCTATGAGGATGCTGTGGGAGACCGTGTCGAAAGCCTCGCTGAAGTCAAGGTAGACACCATCCACTGCCCTCCCCTCATCTATCCATCCAGTCACGCCATCACAGAAGGCTATCGGGTTAGTCGCACAGGATTTCCCCTTGGTGAATCCGTGTTGACTACTGCCCATATGTTGCGTGAAAAGGGGCAAAGCGGTTTTGGCAGAAGATAAACCCCCTTGCGTTCTAACACTCCTCACCGAGGTGGGAGGCTAGGTGCGGCTGGGTTTAAATTCTGAGTGATGCCCAATTCAGCACTATCAGTCCAATCGCGTTTAATATGTATTAAACTATTACGATTTGGATAGACTAATAGTGGACTGCACCTTCAGTCTAGTCGTGCTCATGAACTAGCACGGCCACTCTCGAGTCTTTGGTCGCGTTCAGTGAGGAACCAAAACGACTAGCTACTTAAAAAAGTGCAGTTTATTTAAACAACAGATATATAGGTTCTTAGGATTGCCGGTGATAAATACACTGTCTGCAAAGCATGTGCAAATGAAAGTATTGTTACATATACAAAACGCGCGACAAAGTTATAAACAATACAGCCTGGCTCTAAATGTAGAAAAAAGAGTCTCTAGAGAAGTTTCTAAGTTTCCCGAGGAAGCACTCGGTATGATCTAAGTCTTACCCAAAGGCGTCCCTATGGGGGGGAAGAGCGGCTCAGCCCGTCGACTGATCCCAGAAGTCAGTGATGTAATTCTTTATGATGGTGTCTTCCCTGGGTATCCCCCCTCTCTTGGGCTATTTTTATACTATTTGTTATCTTCAAGGTGGAGTTTGAGTGACTTTAGTCATACATACTTTTATCATGATTGGTGTAAAATTCTCTCGCTTCACAATTAAAGGTATAGTTTACGAGAAATTCAGGGCGCAGACTCAAGAAGGAGTGGTCGCACCTTGGAGGCGGGTAGCCTTCGGGATGGAGGTGTGTTTTGGTATTATAATGACATTATAATGAGCAAAGTTCGCACAAAGGACAGCATTTCATCAACATTTGACAAAAAGTTGGCTCTGAGCATCTAGCGGGCAGCTAATTGGCAGCTTATCTGTTTCATGGTGTCATCCCATTCCTGTATCCGCTATACATCATAAGGTAAAGCCACGGAATAATTGCATCCCGTCCCGTACCTCATGTAGCTTATCAGGGAACCACAGATGTTGTGTCCTTCATGCCAGCTGCGGCTATTTTCTACCTCAGAAGCCTCTTGATTTTAGACTTTTCCTTAAGGTGTGAACAATGCTGTACTTTTGTATTCTTTAGCCAATTTAGTATTTATTCCACACCATAGCATTCTTTTCCTCCACATGCCTTGAGATGACGCCCACAACGAACTGTTCCATCATCTTTCCAGGGATGGAGGTGAGGCTGTAGTTCCCCGGCTCCTCCTTCTTGCCCTTTTTGAAGACTGGAGGGACATTGGCTTTCCTCCAGTCCTCAGGTACCTCACCTGTTCTCCAGGACCTTTCAAAGATGATGGAGAGCGGTCCATCAACAACTTCCGCCAGCTCCCTCAGCACTCTTGGGTGCATCCCATCAGCTCCCATGGACTTGTGGATATCCAGCTTACTTCACTGATCTCTGACTTAATTCTCCTCAACCAAGGGGAAGTCCTCCTTCGTCTAGACTTTCCCTGTCACTTCCAAAGTCTGGGGCTCCAACTTTTCCTGTTGGCCTTGACCTCCCTTGCCAGGTTTAGTTCCAAGGAGGCCTCGGCTTCCCTCATCAGTCCCAGCTGTTAAGAGCGGCTAGACGTTTGGGGCCATATGCTACCTCCGACAAGATGAAAACAAGGCCACTTGGCACATGGAAAACATGCAACTCCTGCCAACGCCTCCCCACATTGCATCAGTTCCAAAGATTTAACGTCCTGCCAATCTTTTCAAAACTAAACCCGTGGATATGTTATTTTTCATACGCGTTAGCTACCAGCAAGCTTTTACTGGCAGCTTTTTCCTGTCACTGACCTTTGCTAATGTTCAGCTATCACTGGAAATCTCCTCACATTGGACAGTTTACCGAAAACGTTTTATTGTTATCAAAAAGTGACATAAGAGGGCTGTAATGTCTCTGCAAATCATTCCACTGGTATTTTATAGCTGATACCAGCTGCTTCTGCCAGGCAACTAAACAAACCTTCAACTAGGAAAATTTTCACAGTACAGAAAACTCCACCTAAACTATTTAACGGTGGCTAAAAAGATGCCCCAGTAAACCTTTTGTGTTACATGGTCACAACTAACAACTCCGTACATAATGCTCACTCTTACAAAGCTCTGATGTAAAAATGAAATAATCAAGCAGCAAAATTGGAAGTGCAGCACAGGCTCTTTCGTGTCATTATTTGCAATGCCCAAATTTGTTTACATTTTAGGAAAAATTAGTACAGATCCCTTGGGAATTCAGTCTTTTTTAAATTATCTGTCATTCTGTGTAGTGACGGATTTCACTTTTTGGTCCTCTTTCTTTCTCTTTGCTCATCTTCATTGTTTTCTTCTTGTGCTTGTGTTTTTGCCTCTTTCCCAATTCCATGTTGTTTCCAATGTGTTTCTTGTGCTTCTTGTGCTGCTGCTTCTCTTTTTTCTTTTTCTTTTTCTTGCTGACATGACTCGCTGCTGAGCTGGCACTGCTCCTGTGCCTTCGAGTCCGACTCTCAGAAGGGCTTTGACCGTGGCTGCGGCTAACACGGGGACTGCTTAGACTGTGACTTCCCCTTGCTTCAGGCTTCAGCTTCACGACGTCTTCAGCTGGGGCTGGGATATCATTACTGTGCTCCTCCATTGCCTCAACGACGCCTCCTTTTGTATCTGGCTCTTCTTCGGTCTTTCTAACGGCACTTCCTCCAGTAGAACTACTGCTGAGAGGAAAAAAGCGTACCTCAATAATGGCTGGGATACACGATCTTTTGTAACATTTTATAAAAGAGCTTTTCTTTCAATTCTCTGTCTGCAGCACTTCTTCAAAGGATGTTCAATTAGGGGAACAGGCAAGAGACAGAACGAGTCCACTAGCTAACATGAGGAGCAATCAATTAATTTAGTGTCTTCCTACTCCACATTTCATTAACAAAGACACAGGATTATCGGATTGGGGTCTGTCTGAGCTGCTAATTCCTTCACATCCCACTTCTACCAATGGTAGATGAATTAGATACACGTTCCTGCTTCAATGTGGAAGCAAGCAATTATGGAGAGGTATACGCAACCCAAATTTTATCCTCAAGTCCCATGTTCTTCTTTAGAAAAAATTACGTTTTGGAAACATTTTAGACTATCAAAACACTGTCTTAAGCCTACAGCGATGTCTTCAATGTTTTGAGTTTGCTTTGTTGTGCTTCTTTAGGTGCTGGACTGTAAGGAATAGCAGCCCCACACCAGATCACTTTCGTGTTTTTCACATGTCGCACAATGGAATATAGAAGACTCATCTCCAAGGTAAGAGCCAAAAGAGTCGGCACTGAGCTGGAAGCAGTGCAGCTGTGTCGCCGTGGCACTGTGCTCAAAGCTAAAATCAGTGCAGTGTGTTGGCGACCAAGCTGCTATTTCTGCAAGGATCGATTTCATGTCACACTGACAAAGGCAGATCATTACAGCACCCTGCAATTGTTAATGTCAAAGTATTGCACGGTATAGACGTGTCTGTTATCCTTGCCTTTAGCAGTCAGCTGGATGGGAAGGAAGACATGGGGAGGACTCCTCAGAGTCACCATGTAATGAATAAGAAGAGGGGGAAAAAGTCCCAGAGGAAGGGTCAAACACGTCAGCAATGAATTAACCTCATGAGCTTTCTGCGCAGTACAGACTGTTTGTTTTCTTTAACAAAACTTGATTCTGATCCAAGGACCATTTAACAGGAAAAGTCAGGGATTATTCACTCATGTAGCATGGATTTAGCTGTTCCTTTCATTAGTCACCACAAATAATTTGACATTTTTGGGGTGCGGGGAGGAGGAAAGAAAGAATAGGAAAAGAAATGATGAGGTACCTGGTGTAATTTACAAGAGCTGAACTAGATCCATCAGCTGCTGTTACTTTTCTTCTCACTTGTCCCTTTGCTCTTTTGTTTAACTTTGCTGCTGCTCGGCTCAGGTTTCTCAGCAGGTTCTTTCGCAGGTGGCACATTTTCTCCACTCACCATCGTTTTGCCAGTTTCTTGGTTAAGTTCAATCTTTTTTGCGGGGTTGTTAAGAAAAGCAGATTTATCCCCTTCTGGAGGTCGCTCTCTTTTTCACCATCAGGCTCAGTCTTCCCCTTCGGCCATGTTTTCGATTCAGCAGTTTCTGGTTTAGAGGCCTTTATGTAGGTGGCTTCATGATCTTTATCAACCTTTTCATCTACTTTTCTTTTCCTTTTTTCAGGTTTTGCATCAGAATAGTATCTTGGGTATGGGGGTGACCTTGACTGTGAACAGTGATAACTACGGGACCTTGATCTAGAACGATAGTTACAACTCTTCCCTTTGCCTCTTCTTGGACAGGGTGGTGATCGTGAGTAGGAATGAGAATGGGAACGTCTAAATGATCGAGAGCAGGAGCAGGAGTGGGAAAAACCCCATCTTGACTTGGAGTAGGTATGTGAACTTCTGCAGTAGGATGAAGCACCACAGGGAGACTTGGACCTTAAAACATAACACCAAAAAAAAAAAAGAAGTTAATTCAAAACCGTCACTCTCCCCAGTTTTTTTTCCTCCCAAATTTGATTTATTTTTTTTTCCCCTCTCCATATGCTTACAGCAAAGCTTTTTTCAGCTGCTGACGTAACGCTACTGTGAACTGAAGAACTTGATAACACGTAGAAGTTTCTGCTTACAAGACAGAACACCTGCTGCCTTGTTAGTGTAAAAACATACCGGAAGGGGAAGTCTATTTCCGCTCACTTCTACCACGTGAGCTACTGTAGCTATTGACTGACGTAAGGTGATGTATACTGGCCTATACCGGTAGGTGAGCACACACGCTTTTCACTACCCAGCAACCACGTGCAGCGCAAATCACTTCTGTTGCAGCAAGATGCAAAAAGTGCAAGTCTTTATGGCTACAGTGCAGCATGTAAAAAGAAAGCATGCATCAAGAAAACACGATTTAGCCTGATGCCAGGAAAGCTTAATTTTAAAATACCAGCTTAGTCGATTTAACCTCACTGCTTATTTGGCAAGGATGCAAAATGCTCGTACTGCAATCTTACATACAGGACCTCGAGACGGACGTCCTGGCAAAATTTTGCACAGGCCTCTAGCTCTGACCAAGGGTAGTGACCACATTTCAAGAAAAATCATACCTAAAAGCTTCTAAACTCAGCCTCTAGTAGTACGACTCAATGCCATTCCTCCAGGAAAGAGACTGACCGCATTGCTACTAAAGAGCTATTCAGACACCTGCCCAAGTCATCTTTTGGGACAGAAACCATCAGCTACCCTGAGGCTTTTCTTCACAAGCTTTTCTTTTCTTATTTTTTAAAGAAGCGTTTGACATTATCCCGCATATGTTCATCAGCATCATTCCTCCTCTCAAAGTCCCTCACAAATTTTAGATTTCCTTATGAACAAGCCAGATCTTTTAATTCCTAAGGAAAATTTAACAGTGTCAACAAAATAGTAGCGAAAGCCACCACTTTGCGATCCAGGTTAAAAACTCTCCGTGTATCCACATGAGACAGACAAAAGAGGAAACGAAGACAATTTCCCTCATGTATCTCCTCCAAAGTGCTTTGAGGTAATGGTGGCAATCAGACCAGGGAGACGCAGAAAATCCAGCAACTGCTCCTATTCAGTCTCGAGCCCTCTCAGGTTGTCAGGAGGTGAGGGACGTCACTGCAGCTAAACTCTACTAAAAGAGACCCTTGTTCCTGAACAACAACTGCCAAATTATAACTGTCAGCCAACTGCAACCTCTGCCATGTATCTGAGCTAGTAAGCTACATATGAAACTCCTGTCACTGCTAACGCCTCGAACCATCCAGTCCATCGAATGACCGAGGGGTGGAGCGGAACTCCTCCTGATTCTTCTAGACAATCTGCTTCTCCGTTATGGACATGTCGAGCACTTACCTGGAAAATGAACGCCTGCGCTCCTTTTGCACCTTTTGTATTCCATCAACTCCTTAGCAAAAGCATTTGTTTGACCTTTATTACAATTAGAGTTTGACCTTTAGGACAAAACGACACCAAGAAACAAACCGTGCCCAACGTGAGAAAACGTATACTGCATGCAAGTGCAAAAGGTGCATGTCCTATTTAAGCAAAACCAGTTTAGAATTCCTGTAAGTTGAAGGGACAGTTTTAGAATTACGTTTGTCTTCTTTTAGTTTTGCACGTTTGCCGTCTGCAAGAAAAACGCCTGTTGAAAAAAATACTATGTCATTTTTGCTTATGTCAGATGCACTTCAGTGTAACTGCAGTCCAGTACGCTCTCAAAATACAAAAATGAAAAAGAACAAACACAACTTCCTTGAGCCAAGTACTTACTCCTCTTCCACTCACTGGTGTTCTCTGTAAAACTCCTCCCTAGATAAAGGAGGAGCTTGTGTCACTGGGATGGGATCGGAATGCGCCGTTGGTACTGCTGTTGGTACCCAGGCTGATGACGTGTTTGCAGGAGCTGGGGGATATCCTGGAGGGGAGTCAGTGTAGCTGGCAGATGGAGGCTGACCAGGTGGAAACTGGGGAGGAAACTGTGGTTGTAGTGCCCCCGGTAGAAGAGGAAGTGCTTGGGGTGGTGGAGGGTACAAGGAAGGCGGAGGCGCTGGCACGAAGACTGCTGTTGATGCTGGTAGCGTTGGGGCTTGGGTGCTCTGGGTACGTTCACCACGCAGGCGTCCTTGACTGGAACTTCTACAGAAACCCAAATACATGTGTCACCGTTTGTTACACTCTGCTCTGATTTCAGAGAGGAAAGCGAACGAAGCCGGAGCGTGGTGGCGAGCACTGCGTGTTCTCAGCCTCAGCATTTTTCTCCCTGCTTCCATTTGAGACTACGCTCATTTCTTGATCCTCACACTTGCCTCCCACATCCTCACCCCCAGCAGTTCCCTCAGTCTTCTCTCCCTATACGCAGCTTTGCAACTGTGGATGGAGGCTGCCCGTGCTTAGGAGAGACTCCCACGTGCCAATGTCTTTGGACTTCTTCCACGTACGCTTCCTATGTTGCGGACTCATGATGATGTATTTGGCCTGTTCTCACCCCCAAATTGTTATTTTCTTGCTTACTGAATTTGAGATTTTTAGATAATCTGTGGCATGGACCCTGGCTTTTGTTTTCATTTTTCCTCAAGATTTTACAAACACAACGCACCCTTACAATCTGTCTAGAACAAATATATACCAAAAGGGAGGACTCACTTGACGCGGCAGTAATAGATCAAACAGACTCTTCTCTCTCTCTCCAACTGAGAGAAAGCAGCTTGGCTATTTGAGATGACTAAATGGAAGGAATTCAAAATTGTCATCATATAAGAACGTTGACTTTTCCAATAATTTGCTCAATCCGTATCAACTAGGTTGTTAAAAAAAGAATGCTGGAGGCCGAATTCTATGGGGAAATCAATTTCTTCAGCCCGATTCAGCCAGTAATCAAGAGGGCATCTTTCCACCTGATTCTTTAATTGTATTTCATTTTTAGATGTACTTACGGTTTCCTCAAAAAGTGTTAATTTTTCAGAGTCCTCTTTTCAATCGTGTACTGGAGTTTTACTTTAAATCATCTTAGTGCCATCACATATGCCCTTTGTCAAAGACAATTAAAATCAAGCCATTTCAAAACTAATTAGAATCACAGAATCATAGAATGTGTTGGGTCGGAAGGGACCTCTAAAGGCCATCTAGTGCAACCCCCCTGCAGTCAGCAGGGACATCCACAACTAGATCACGTTGCTCAGAGCCTCATCCAGCCTGGCCTTGAATCCCCCCAGGGATGGGGCCTCCACCACCTCTCTGGGCAACCTGGGCCAGTGTCTCACCACCCTCACTGTAAAGAACTTCTTCCTCATGTCTAATCTAAACCCGCTCTGCTCTAGTTTAAACCATTTCCCCTCATCGCTACATGCCCTTGCAAACAGCCCCTCCCCAGCTTCCCTGTAGGCCCCCGTCAGGTACTGGAAGGCCACAATAAGGTCTCCTGATTACCACTTGTATTCTCCACAGATATCTGGGCACACTTACCTCATTATAAATCAGCTGTTATCTAAGTTACGTGCTACGGCCTCATTTAACAGGATACGAGCAGTAATATACTGAATTTCTGCAGAACACTTACAGGTCCCAGCCTGGTCTGCCACCCGCCGAGCGAGGTGTACTGGCTCTCGTTGGATGACCTTTCAGAGTGGGGAGAGGAAACAGAAAAAAATCCCGTTCAGTTTATCTGATGATAATTTCTGAAAAGAAATTCTAAAGTTTTAGTTACTTACCAGTCGTGGGCATTGATTGCCCTTGGGGGCCCAGAAGACTTGGTAGTGCTGGTTGTCTTAGGACAGGAATCCGACAGCCCTTGTGAATAAACGCAAACAGTTGGAAAATGAGCTCTACTAAAATACAGGACTCACTGCATATGTTGAAATAAAATTTACCTTCTCTTCCAACAAACTGCTGACTGACAGAGAGGAAGATCTAGAAAGCTCAGCAGCAGCCACCAGAGCACCAGGAGGTATAACAGTATCAGCACCGCTACAAAACACATGAATTTTTGTTATTCAAAAAGTGTTTTGATGTGCTACTGGAAATATAAAGTCCAAGGTGAGAAAAGGCTGACTACTGTAAATGGAAACAAATAAAGAAAAAGTAATCTTCACCAGATCTACCAATCGGAAGTTGGGCGATTCCACATGAAGCCCTGAAGAGAAGTCTACGTGGAATACCGGCATTCAAAGAGACAGCTCACTGGAAACAGAATTTGTTAAGCTGGCTGCACACGGGAGGATTAGAGTACGTATAACCCACATGCTGAACCTCAGTTTTGGATGATGCAAGAACGGAAATTCTATTAGGAATCGGCTGTGTTCTAGTTCGGAGGCTGCCTGAGAGGTTCTTTTGAATTGTGAGCCCCTGTATTCAACGGTACGGCGGAGCCTGACAGCCTTCTGGACAGAGTGGCTGTTTGCATTCAAGGCATCGAGCTGAAAGAAGATAAACCCTAAACTAGAGTTCAGATTTTTCACGTGTTTTCATATGAATTCACTGGGTTGCAAAGTTAGACTGTCATGTTTGTAAATACTTCAAATGTAGTGTTTCAATGTTTGTTATCCAATCTGCATGCATCACTGACTACCCTGTGACTACTGAGGATGGCTCTGACTTATCGTACCATTGATGGCAGAAATACTGTAGGAAAAAGTAACATGAAAACACCTGATCAATGTTACCTCCAGCTGGTTTTACACTTTTCATGAGAACATGAGATCCTCAGTACTACACAGAAATGAATGCACTCAAGAAGGTCTGGCATAACCGAATGGTTACTTTAGGAATTCCTAGCCACTTCAAATCAGAGGGCTCCCGGGGAAGAAAGGTTCCTCTCTCGGGGTAAACCTGGACTGAACGACTGATAGGGGAACCAAACAACAAATACTTCTGAGAAGCTTCTTGCATGAGGTGTACTTCCAACTTATCAAAGTGTCCTCACTCAAAGTAAAAAAATATAGCTGGAACTGTCACTGATGTCACTAATGAATGTCACTAAATGTCACTCGCTAGAGAGGAGTGCAAGAAGAAGAATCTAACTTCAGCGTTTCATATTCATGTTGCTCTATAGCTTTACTTACCGAGAAGGTCTATCTGGCTTTTCAGCACGGAGAGGTAGGGGCACTGCTGGAGGGAGATCAGGGACAATGACAGAAGAGGGACTTACTGGCAGCCAGGCTGCCACAGGTGACGGACCAGGGGCCAACGATGCCAAAGCAGAAGGAGAAGCCAGAGAAGCTAACGAAATCATTAGCGGCGCCTGCTGTCTGGACATTTTTGGCCGGAGCAGAGGCTGCAGGTTGCGGGTTATTGCTTGTCTCACGAGTGGTGGTGAAGGTGGTGGCGGTGGCAGCTGCCGCTGCTGTTGCTGCTGAATCCGCTTTCTGTAGCCAGTTCCACTTTTGAAGTTGTTCACAGCCTAGAGGCAGAAAAACATTTACAAAAATGTACTACGAAACGTCAGTAGATAGGTGAACAAAAACCTCCACAGAGTAAAATTACTGGTGTATTCCTGGAAATGCCACCAACCCTGAAATAAATCAATGTGCGGATACACAAACACGGGACGTTAAACAGTGTCAGTAATGATTGGCACCTCAGAGTATCTGCACTTAAAGTAATTCTGTGTTAACATCGAATTGGAAAGGGAGGCAATCACGTTAAACAAAAGTGTGACCCGAATTTGCCAGACTGTCTCTAAAGGTGTAAGCTTCTGTAATAACAGATGAAGCATTTGAAAAGTAAATTTAGCCTCATTCAATTTAGCCTTTCTTAAGGAGACGTAAAGTACTATTTTCTTCCCTTTCAGCTTTTTACAAATAGACTTTTCATGCAAACAGTTTACATCAAAGTCATCACGTTACCTGGCGTAGGCACTTGTTGGCAACTAAAGCATCAGGAGAAACATCTGCCTGATGACATGCTGGGCACGTATGTTCCTCCGATTCCAGTAATGCTGTTCTAATACCTGCGAATCATTAGAATCATCAAAATAGTTTTTAGCCAAACTAAGGAAATGTTGAGGGTTCTAATCATTCATAAAAAGACGTATATGCTTAATGGGTGAATCTGCTCTTGCCCTGAGAGCATCAAGCTATAAACGTTCCAGAGTGCAAAAAATTCCTAGTATGCAGTAAATAGCTACGCAGTTTTGGTACTTCACTATTGAACATTTGAAGATGTAGGGCAGGCTGCGTCTTGATGGTTCAACTCCTCTTTTTTTCCAGGCTCTACGGTGCCAAGTCACCAACCTCAAGGTTCTTGAAAAAAACTCATCTCAAAAAAACGATAGTAGGGTTGAGTTCTGCCGGCTTTAACCAACTCTCCTGTGGAGAAGAATGTGGATTAAATGCCTGACTATCCGCTTGTTGCGGACCACAGCAAGTCACCAGAGTTGGCCACATAATTTTGTGTGAGAGAAAGACACTAAAGGCATTCACTATCTAATCCTGTAATCACCTGCACAATTACGCGCTCTTCTCATAATCATCCCTCCGCGGGTAAAGAGGATTTAACTACATGCATAAAAAGCAAAAAAAGCTTTCCGCCTTAATTTTCTTTCCTTTATGTGAGAAAATTCTTTTCCTACTCAGGGGATACTTAAGTAGTAAATAGAAGTGGTAACACAATCATTCAGTTCTCTCCTATTTCTGCTTTCAGAAGATCAGGTTTTGAATCAACAATCAGGGGAGTAACACTTACATTCGCCACAAAAACTGTTTCCGCAGCAGGGAATAACAACTGCATCGGTTATCGTATCTCTACAAATGGGACGCAGCAACTCATCTGGAATCGGATCATCAGAGGATGAGGGTAAAAAGGGCGGCTTTTCCTTCTTTCCTCTAGCAGAAGCTTCCCTGGAGGGTGGGGTGGGGAAGGAAAAAGAAAAAAGTTAAAGATGTGGATATGAAAACTGTTCCAAGCTTTTAATTTTATCAAAGGAAGATAACAGATGGAATTATTCTCACTCCGCATTAGCCTTCTAAAACACAGGCATTTAGTTTCAACTGCCAGAGAAGGGAGGGAGGAACAATTTTCCTTCTGCAGAACTCTACCATTCATTGGATCAACTAAGAAATTAGCTCAGACTTAGAAAAATCATTTTTTGACGGCTAGAAATCAGGGGAAATGAATCCCAGCCCTCCTTTGCCAGAGGGTAAATATAAATTGCAGGCTCAGGATAGAGTTGGCCTTCGAGTAATTGCATTTTATAAGTGAACGAAGTCTATGTTACAGCTCCTACCAAAGGAGATCCGTGACAGAAAAACAGAAGTGCTACCGCTTCCTTTTTAAGGGAACCACTCTTGTCAGCACACAGTAGCATTTTTAGTTTGGAGCAACAGGAAAACTTCAGTCTGTTTCACACGTGAGATTTGATAAAAGGCAGAGGGGAAGGAAATCTCAGCCCAACAGTCCAATTTGATAAATTTTGCAAGAAGCCTTTGAAACATAAACCAGATGCAAAACGAGCTTTCTGAGAGAACGACTCCAACTGTAAACACTACGGAAATGTTTTGCAGAAATAGATTCTCAGCCTACCACACATTTAACCAACTTCCAGGGGCACAAACAGTAGGACCACCCTGTTTTCATATTAGAAAGTATGGCAGAATTTAAGATTAAGATACGGTGACTTTGCTTCCTCCCCTGCAATTACAGATGCCGGCCAACATTACAGATGCATTGCCACTCAGACATTCACTCGTGGTTTCTCTCCTTCGGTTTTTGGTCAGTCCAATTAATTCCATACTTACGCATTAATAGTTGGTATGGCGTATTTTCCAGTGTTTGTCAGCATAGCACCCTTGGTATTGGGATCTTTCACCTCCATCGTGAAACTCCTTGGAATTCCTGTGCTCTTTTGAATTCTGGGAACAGACTCCAAACTTTTGTCCTGCTAAGAAAAGAAATGCAGGCACGTCTCATCTCAAGACCCACACTGAAAGTGATCTGTCAGTGATTCTGTTAAGCGGCAAAAGCCTTTCATCCACTCCTTTTACCCAGCAGAAGGGTTGCTTGACTCAAATACTTATGTTCCTAAATGAAGATAGCCAGGATGTTCCAAAGGCTTGAGCAGTGGTTTGAACTCATCTGACATCCTTTGCCTTAACTTCAGGTTCCTTAAGGGTGAAATATCCCTTAGCTCACCATCCACTCCAAGAAGAGACACAAATCCGCTCCTCCTCCAAAGCACAGTTCAGAGGGAGATCTCAATTCAGGGCTCTGAGCCAGTCACTGGGGAAACTTAGATTCACCATCTCTGTAGGAAGGCCAAGTTCATGCCTCACGCACATACGTTCAGTGACTAACGTTAAATGGCATGAATACGCAACCAGAGGCTTGTGTAATTAAAACATGCAAATATTCAACACATGGCGTCAGGGAATTATTTGACAGGCACATTAGAAACACAGTTAAGCTCACACAGATTGTCATATCGACCTTATGCAGAATCAGATTTTCAAATTATTGAAGCCATCTGATTAGTAGAGACGTATTAGTTCAAATGTTCAAATTACACACTAGTCCAGATACGAGCAGGGTCTAAGGGAGTGACTCTCAGTGATCTGGACCTTCAAGCACCTATCGGTCAGATCAGCCACTCATGGTTTTGGTTTTAATGGCAGTCATGCACAAAAGCAGCCAACTAGTTTCAACATTTTCTTAAATGCTTGTTTCACATACACAGCTTTTTCTCAACGGTAACATAATCCAGATCGACATCTATGAAATCACTGCCATTTACATTTCCAGAAAACTTTAGAGATCATTGACTAATTTGTTTGAACCCAAACGGTTTACAAAACACGTCCAAAACCCACAAAACATTACTGGCAATACACCAACATTCAATTATGGCGTTTAATGCACAGTAATAAAAAAAACAGAGAACTCTGAACACCGTGCCTCCATGCTAAGCCAGCCTGCACCGAAGAGGTTAGAGTAAGTAACGGCTTTGACCTGCTTTATGGTATGTTCCTGCATTTTTCTGAAATAGTTAAATTCTCTCAAAAGCTTAAATGTGTACACCGCTTGGACGGTTTTTCACTTTTTCGAGCAAAACTTCACAGGAGTTTACAGAACCAAGGACACGTTTAAGGACAGCACTAACAGAGACCAATTTCTTTTGTTGGCTGCTTTCCAAACTATTTTTTTTTCTCAATTGTACACAATTGAATTTCTGCAGTGAGAGAGGGAAGACGTTACCAGCAGGAAGAGATCTCTCCTTCTTGGAAATGAATTCCGGCCTTTATTTTCAGAAGAAAGAACTGTCTCCTCTGCATTAGGCCCTGCCTCCTCTAATCTTTGTACTCTTTCAAGACGAGTAATTTCATTGCACAGCACTACGTCTGTGCACCAAGGGCCATCACTAGTGCTCTCCCGGCCAAAGTCACACGTTATTGAGCCAAAAATGCAAGCGATTCCATAGCCAAACATGGCATTACAACAGTTTCAGAGGGACACATCTGCTATTATGCCACACAGACACATTGGTATAATCTTAGAAACAACTGGGCACATTTTCACAATTCACAGTTTGCGTTCAAACAAATTAGATTGCGCTCTCCACTGCACATATACCACGATTTATGAAATTGTGCAGCATTCAAAGAATGGTTCCATGACTACCATCACTAGAAATTCAAACATAGTGATGCAATTGTCCATGTTACAGAAATGCTTCTATTTTGGCTGTTCAAAACCCCCCTTAAATGTCCGTAGCTTACAGACAAATCAAGTCTTCCATAAAAATTGTGTTTGTTTCCAACACAAAATTAACAAAACTTATCAAAAACGGTAGACAGCTAAAGTGCTGCTCCTCTGGGTCCTGAACAAGACCAATACTACAACATCATCTTGAGGCTGATAAGGTACTCTGCTTTTATCTTCCATAATGGGAACTACTCTTTACAGGATGGTATCAAAATATACACACATTTTAAAGTTAAAGTAAATACTTTAAATTAGTAGAAATTTTATTAAAGTCTTGTTCAAATTACAAGTGCTAGCCAGATACAGATGACAGTATAAGATTTAAAAGTACAAAGAAAATGCTTTTTTAAGTATTTGACAAGAATATTCATATACCTTAGTAAGCTGGGCCACAGAAATAGATGCAGGAGAGTCACCAATCTGTTCACAAGAAAAGAAACACACAGTCGAGTTCTACAATCCAAACACGGCAATAGCTAACCTCTACTGTAGTCCCAAAGCCTGCACTATAGCCTCTGACTGTCACTGAAAGCGGCATTTCCAACCCACTGGAACTTGTATTTGTTCAAAGCAAAGCCCAGACCTACAACAGCTTAAGAGTGTGGTTAATGAGGTTAATGAGAAGAAACTACAATTACCAAACCCGTTTGAGATCAGCTTACTGCTCCAGAATATCTCAGAGAGGGACCCTTCTCAAATGCTCACGACTGCTTAAAAGTCAAAGGGGTAAGGAAGCTGTCAATTTCCAGCTAAAGAGCATTAAGAAAATATTTCCTGCATTTAGAAAGTATTTCCTGCCAGTCCCCCAAATCAATCAAGCAGAAACAACACCTCCATGAAACTTGTACACAGCCCTAAGGTAATACTGCAGAAGAACTGGGGGGAAAAAATCCAAACCCAACCAGCCAACGCAACCCTCAAAAACCAAGAACTGACAGTGAATTTATTAACTCCCATTTCAAACACAAGACTAGACAGAAACTCACATGAAGCAGGTAGGAAAGGGCACCAAAAACAGGAGGAAAAGGCTAGTCGCACTGCTGGAACGTTACGTGTAAATTACAGCGGTTTCCTAAAATCCGATTGCTTGGCTGAACTAAACATTCAGCCAGGAAGGATCACGGTTGTGCCTGACGGTGCTAAAACAATGGGCCCGGCGCTGCGTTTCTGCAGCCTTTAAGGACAAGCCCTAACTAGAAATCCTCGCAGTTACCGAAACAGGAATACTAAACCAAAACGGAGGCACTTTCTTGCTTTGGCTGTGGTAACAGTAGGACAGCAGCGCAAATTTGGACGTATAGAATGACAGCTGATATAAGAGCAAGACAAGGAAGAAATACTGAAAGTAAAACCTTTTGTGCATCCTGTTCAGAAAAATCATGACTAATTTTAATTTTGCTGCTTTACTGTTCAACAGTGATTGGCAAGATTTTTGGTGATTTCTTCCTCCCACACTAAGATCCAGGTTTGTCTTTGAAATACATGCAGAAATACAGGTATTTAAAAAACCAAACCGAAACAAAAAGCCCACGCTTTGAACCAAGAGTGAGTTAGCTTTAAGAATAAAGTTAATTGTGTCTCCAACACCAGAAGCACCCGAGGCTGCAGTGCTTTTACAGGGAGAGAGAGAGAGAGGATTTGTAAAGAGCGATGCAAGGCTTCCACCCTCCCCACGGCTACCCACAACCCAAATCAGGTCCAGGCAGAGCAAACTAGAAGGGAACGTTTCTGCTTCGTCTTTCATTTACTTTAAGTAGTTCTAGCTAACGCTGAGGCTTCCCTCCCACGCCAGGATTTTTCCTTTTCTTGGAGACATCTGTGCTAGCGGATGGCGAGATGCAACTCAGAAACGTGACACAGACACGCCAGGGAAGACGCGAGGCGAAAAGAACGTTAACCTTCTTTTGGAACATGTGATTTGTGTTTATGCACATGCTAGTAAACAACAAGAAAAATAACCCTTTTCAAGAAATAAAAACTCATCTGAATTAGATGAAATACTATAAACGTGGTTTACATAAATGCATAAAATTAACTACTTGGGTCCCTGGGCCAGTAAACTAACTCGAACTCACAACACGAGGCATTCATGCATTCATGGCCAAAAAGGAATTCGAACCACTCGGTGACAGAATTACAGGTGTCAGATTAAGACGTAGTGGTTTTAGACCTACATACAACAAGCTTACAATTTTAAGTTGATTGGATACTATTCCATGAGCATCAGAGGCTGCATTCTTCACAGAACACAGAGACAGAGTTCATCTGTTTCTAGATTTAGGTGATCCTAACAGCTTATCAAGGCATCAGATCCAGCGGTCCAGAGTTAGTGTAATGCCTCACACCACAGCAGTGAACTACTTAAAATAAAGATGAAAAATAAAATCCACCAAATAGTGATTTTTGTACTGTAGGGACTATTTTGAAATATGTAGTTACGCATAGCATTCAACCCAAGTGGCAAATCAAGATCTAGACCATTACCAGTCAAGTATTTCCTTGTGTTACTTCATTATATTTCAGCAGCCGAATGACAGTGTTTTCAAACCTGAAGAAAAATGCTGCTCCTTTTCCAAACGTAAAAAAGTGAGATTGTGATTTTACGTACCGCTTTTGATATTCCACTCACTGGCTCAGTTCGACTTCTAGAAGAAGAAAGAAAGGTGATCAGAATTTAAAATAAAGCACTTGTGCCCAGCATCAAGCAGCAAAAACAGATTATAAAAGCAGGCCTATCATATTAAACTGACATTTGAGAAGTGATGAGACCCTAGTGGTGCACGCAAGCCTATTTTAAAAGTCGAGTTCTGTACAGGACTGCCATGGAAATTGACTGTTTGGAAAACAGTCTGTTCCCCCGCTCAATTTGCCAGCAGTCCAACAAACCCATGCTCAGATTTCTGTGCCTCGGCCTACCTTCCTTGCCCGCTAGAGTCTTGCAGTGCATTACCAGCTCAAGTGATCTAGCCCCAAAGGTAACCCTACTGAGGCGAGATCTTTCTATGAGAAACAACATCTTTCAAGGTCTTGTACATAATGGCACAGGAGGGATAAAAACCTTTTCCCGTGTCTAATTGAAAACACCTGGGTAAGTCCGGCTGCTGGCAGGAAACGCCCAGAATTGCCTCTAGATTGTCAGCAAATCAACAGTCAGGGATGGAGCACCAGCCACATCCCTTGCCTTTGGGGATTCACAAAAGCCCAAGCCTGCTGGTGAAGTCCTTACTCACAGGAGTCGTTCCCCATTGCGGCCATGGCTCCTTGTCAGGAACAGAACAGAGGGGAAAGCTCTGGGTGACAAAGGACGCCAGGACGTGCTCCAGAAAGAGAAGATCAGCGCCAATCCCCTCACCTGAGTGCAAAGAAATAGTTGCACCCCTACAAAATAGTTAAAAAAAGAACCCCAAGCCAAACCCACAGCACAGCATCCCCCTCTACAACCGTTTCAGCGGTAGTTACAACCGCTGCACAGCTGCAGGCTGATGGCCCTGCTGGCCCTGTCACAGGACTCTCACTGACAGCAGTTACCAAGGCCCTTTTGGAAGGCTGCACTGTGCGTCACCTTCACTGGAGAGGACCTGCTGCTTCCCTGTGGCTGCCTTTAGCAGCAGAGCCCTCTGGTTCTCCAGCCCACACTTTCCCACCTTGGATGCAGGAGGGACCGGCTTTCAGCCGCTGCTTTAACAGCTGCCTTTGCTGTGCTCCTCTGCTGTCTCCCTTCCCACCGCATCACTCAGGGTGGGCTTCTTGTCATTCCAGACTGAGCCCCCAGCACATGCTAAAGAAACAACAATTAGCAAATAGGAACTCTACCCATAGCGCCTATCTGGACAGCCTATCAAGGTGTAATAGCTCAT
Organism: Larus michahellis; assembly: GCF_964199755.1. Classification (NCBI taxonomy): domain Eukaryota; kingdom Metazoa; phylum Chordata; class Aves; order Charadriiformes; family Laridae; genus Larus; species Larus michahellis. The sequence goes on from NW_027435888.1 coordinate 2,067,625, forward strand.
CCTACCCTTCCCAAGGTAGAGACCAGCCTATACTTTGATCCCGTATCTACCTACTGTACCATCTCTCCTAAAGCTCAAATCGTAATTACCTTTTCAAGAGGATGGCCGTTGAGGAGCAGTGGGCAGTAAACCATCACTGGTTGGAAAAAAGTAGCCGAGCAAGTGGCAAAGGAAGGAGCCGAGTTATCCCGAAGGCCAGCTCAGCCCAACAAAGCTCAGGGAGCTTTGGTCCTCCCTGTCTCCCTCGCAAAGCTAGAAATGGCGCTTTCACCATCAAGCTCCTGTGGGATAGAAGGCAAACTTTTCAGGCAGCAGCTGTGTCCTGCCGCGTAGGCTCTGAACTAGCCCTGCTGAAAAAGCTGACCAGCACATTGGGCTACAAAGAAGAAGCTCCTCGGTAAAGATGGCTTCCGAGACACGCGCAAGAGAACTTGACCAGCAGTGAGCTCACCTATGCAAGTGGGTCTGTTGTTACAAGAAACCAGATGGAAACAGGCTGAAAGCCGCCAAGGTGCAATGAAAGAGTGCAAACTCAGCTACTAAATATGAATTAAGTGTGTTTGCAAAGCGGGTCACGTCAACAACTCCTCCTAAGTGAATGGTCACAGGCGACCTCATGGCCAAAGCCAATAGGTTTCCTAGACTGTAACAATGCATATGTGAATCGCCTTAGGGTGGCACATAAGGGAGCAAGAATTGTAACACGGGGTCCTTCTCGGGCTCCCAGCCGAGAGGCGCCTTTACGGCTGGCAATAAGAAGGGGGTTTAGCTAATGTGTACGTCTGCTGCCTTCTTCCCTGTACCCACGCAGGAACTAGAAGAGAAGAAAAGTGCAAGCGTCTTACCGTTTCTGTAGAAGTTCAGGTCAACATTTAAACAGCCAAAGCTCTGAAGAGTTACGCTGAGCCTTACGTAGGCACTTCTTTTGTCTCCCTTTGAGAGATAACTAAGCACATTCCCTCCTAGCCACAGTCTAGCATCCAGAAGCATGCAGAACACGCAGACAAACCTCCACCATATTTTCAGGGATGTTTCAAGTCATGCGATACTTAGTGCAGGAGTTCACCAAATGTCACTAAACTCGGAGACTTTGACCCAGCCAGCCATGGCCACGGGGCTTCAGCTCACCATTTGTGAGTCAGAGCCATCAGACGGACGACCCCGTCCTCCTTGAGACACCCCTTGGGGCAGCCGTATCCAGTGCCGGGTGGCTGGATATGGCCTTTGCTCCATGGGGAGGCGCTTCCTGGGAGCAGGATCTCTCACTGGGGCACTGGGAAGCCCTCCTGAGGCCTGCATGCCTGAGGGACGGCTCTGCACTGCTCCATCGCTCACCAAAACCAGGGGCGGAGGAAGGCTGCCCTGGTGGCCTCCAAAAGAATCAGCTCCCCTGGGCTCCTCTGCGGCCACCGGGCACCTTTGCTGTCAGGCGGCTCTCCGCGCTGCTCTGCCAGCTTAACCAGCACCTCTTGCCCTCCATCTCTTCCCGCTCCTCACCAGCACTTCTCCTCCCTCCCCTCCCTGACCAGCTCCCCCCTGCTCTCCCCGGCCCTCTGGCCCTTCCCGCCCCTCTCCCCCCACCCCGCCGCCCTCTCCCAACCTTCTCTCCCTCCCTGACCTCCTCCTCCCGGCCCCAGCCGTGCTCCAGGGCCTGGCCCTGGGCCAGGGCAGACCCGGGGAGGCGGCCATGGTTCCCGCGGGGTCAGAGGGCAGGAGGGGGCGCCCCGGGGCACGCTGGGAGTTGTGGACCCTGCAGGAGGCTCCCGGCGGCCATCTTGTGTCGGCTGAGGGGAGGCTGGCACAGGCCGACAGGACAGATCTGCAGAGCCGGGAGCTGCGGTGAGTCCTGGGCCCTCGGGCTCCTGTCAGCCCTCTTCTGCCTCCCTGTTCCTCCCTGCCCTTCCCCTTTCCCTCTGGGTCCTGTTTTTCGCCTCCCTGTACCTCCCTTCCTCTCTCCTGCTGTGCTCTGCTCCCTGTCCGCCCTTTCTCTTTTCTCCAAGTCCCTCTCTCTCTCTGTCATCCTTCCTCTCCCTCTACTTTCCCCGTCGCCCTTCTTTCCTGCTCCCTGGGCCTCTTGGTTTCTCTCTCTCTCTTCTGCACAGAGGCCCCAGGCTGAGTGTGCAGCTCGCACTGTGCAGTGAGGTCAAACCCATATGGCTACTGGACAGACCTCTCTCCCTGCTGAGCACAGAGTAACTAGGTTTGGGGTTTTTTTAGCTGCCTCATTTAAGCGACTCCAGTTAGATAGGATGAACCCTGGCTTCAAAGTTTTACTCTGTGACCAGTTAATGAAGATATGCCACTATTATGTACTGGTAAACAGTGGGTTCACTCATTTGTCTTCCTGTTATGTTCACAATGAACAAACAGGCTCTATTAAGACTAGCTATATAACATGAGCTTGACAAACTAGCTTGACCAGTCACTGTGAGCCAAATCATGCTTGCTTTACTTACAGGATTGTCCCCCGAATCATTCTGCTTGCATGAGAGGCCCTTCAGATGAGCTTCTATTTTTGCATTTTCCCTGGGCTATGCCATTAGCTGGGATCTGTTTGTTAAGTAGAAGATTAATGTCAGGCAATTTTAACAGGTAATCTGATCTGGAATACTTGTTTACTGGAATTGTTTACCCAATGGTAGATTGTGAACAAGATCAAATGATTTTATTGTTGTATTCAAAAAAAAATGGTTCTGAATGTGAATGGAAAACCGTTTTCTGTATTCACTTACCTTTCTGTTCTGATGTATTTACTGATGCCTGTCTTTATTCCCAGTCATGGAATTCATAGAGTCGGTTCTGTGTGAGTAGCACGCAGTCAGTTTGGTTTGAACTAAGCCGCGGGCAGAGCACTAGCGTAAGGTTTGGACCCAGAAATGTGCACTCTTGTGGGCCTTGTGTCAAATCATCTATTTGTGCACAGAAATAAACCACACAAAATCATTTTCTAAAAAATTTCAGGCTGCTCTTAGTTTCACCTTTGCCTCTTCTCCGCTAATCAACATTATTTTTCTTGCTACAAGGTGTACAAGGAGTTACATTCTGGGTAAGAGCTAGAGTCAGGGGGATTTGTGTTTTCATTGCTGTTTTGCCCTCAGAGGGCTGCTGAGAGTCATGGTCACTGTCTTGTCAATCTTCTCAACCTCTCCTCTTCTGGGGAGGAGCAAGTAAGCGAGCCAGTATCAGGATGCCTTTTTAAGGGAAGAAGCTTAGTTGAAGACAAGAGGATGTATTTACACTGAGACTGACACGGGCCCTTTTCTGTGCCTTCATTAACTTAAACAAAGTCTGAGCTGAGCGGAACAGAGCATGTGCCTCTCATGTTCCTGCAAAGGGTCCATAGGGTAGAAACGCGTGGAGTTCACAGCACCGGGAGGGACAGTGCCTGACAAGAGAGTGGGATTTTCCTGAGAAGGGAGGAATGAGCTGAGAAAATAAATAAAAGTGGAGGGAAGGATGGGGCTACTCCCACAAGAAACCTTTCCCTTTTGTCAGATCTACGGGTGCAAGTAAACAAAACCCAAATCCTTCAACAAGTTGGAAGGCACGTTGTGACCTTTCACTTCCACATGTTTTTATGCACAGTTTTGACTTCCTTAGGGGGTGGATGATGAGAGGGAGTAGACAGCTGAGATCAGATTTAATTTACTTATTAATTACTTGCTAAACTTTGTGTCAATTAAGAAGTAGCGCTGTTGTGAAGACAGAGGGGTCTTGTGGCCAGAGAGGAGACTGCTAAACTAGGTTGATAGTCTCTCCTAATCGGTCTTCCTTGTCCTTTTCTCCTTTTCACTGGTTCCTTTGACTCTTCCTGGTGCTACTTCCCTCTTCGTAAAGCAAGGATCATTTGAATTCATATTCTTGCAATGCCAGTACCTCTTTCTGTGATGTTCTTCAATGGAAGGGTTTGAGGCAAGTGACAAATACCACCATGAAAAGTATATATGCAGTGGTGTTATGCACATGTCTGGAATATTGCTGCCATTTCTGTCGTTATAGGTACTAGATATGGGGAGTGTCTGTTGCCAAGATCATATGCATAGTTAGCATCTTATATTTTGCCTGTAATCAATCATCTGTCCTACAAGGGTATTGCATGGACCTTTCCAGTGCGTCTCTAATTGTGGTGTTTAAAGCCTGGGTAGCTCTCTGTTGGAATGGGAGCCATCACTGGCAGAGCAATCACTACCTTTGTTTGATAGTATTTGCACTTGACATTAGGATGAAGGGTGTTTGGCATTTCTCGCCAGCTGGATGTGTTGGAAGTGTGGACAGCTGTAATGTGGTGGTGCAAGCATAAGAAACTGATAAGTCGTTTTGTTTGTTATAGCAACTGCGTGAGCTGATGGCTGAGCACAAGCCTCATATAGGTAAGATGGACAAACCTGGGCCTCAGTTGCTGGAGCTGAGCCCAGGGGAAGGTTTTTCTATCCAAGAAGAATATGTGGCAGCACTACGTATCAAAGGCACCCCATAACCTATGGAGCCAGAATGAGAGGTTGTAATGACTTGCATTTTCTTCCTTTTAAGTTCTAAAACACCTCGTCTCATTCATTGAAGTACGAGTACAAGGAAGCCCACTGAATGTACCAACAATTTTAAAATTTAATATATATATCTCCTAAAATTAGACCTGAATAGTGCCAATTTAATTCCCGTCTTTACCACTTTTGTAAGGTTTTGTTGCTGCAATCAGTTTTCCAGAAGTCCGGAAGGTGGGAAGGCTACTTATCTTCCATAACACATTTTGCTGGCTCGTATGATATTCGCACTTCTAACAAAAACACTGAGTCCATAACGTTGGTCACAGTGTCTGATTTGAAGTGGGTTGTGTGGTGGGAAAAAGTCATTACATTCGCATTGCCTGTATTCCTTTGCATAGAAAGGATGTAGCTATTTGTTCCCATCAGGCAATCTTGTTTTGCTGTGCTCTTTCTGGCACGTTTCCCAAGTGTAGTCAAGAGTGCTTTTTGTAGATCCCGGAGGGATCGTTAAATGCACCCAAGGTTTACTAATTTCTGTAAATGGAAAGGAGCACGGTGGTGAGGTGTTTTTAGGAGTCTCTAGGGATCCAAAAGCATGTAGTAAAGGCTATCTTTGGACCTATACCAAAGGGTGAACCATGTTACAGAGCTGTAATTGAGTTTCTGGACACCTCCCTGGGCTCAGTCAACTGTGGGTCAACATAACACGCGCTGTTGTGTGCTTTTAGTTGCAGAAAGTAACGTTCCTTTACTGCAGTAACAAGCATCACCTGGGCACTAACAGAAGTCTTTTTGAATGACCAGACATATCAAATCTTAACCAGTGGTTATATGCCAATGTATTGGTCCTGATATGAAAAAGTATGTATTTACTACTCAGGTAAACAGCTTGCTAAAATGATGAAATGGCTCATGAAAGAGCCAACGAGTCATGGCTCTCCAAAATAAGGTACAACCTACTGTATGAATGACACAGGAGTAAAGGCAAGTAGATTCTGCTCTATGTATAGTATCTTCAGATGGAACGTCTCAGGACTGAAACCGGATTTCACAGTAAAATTCCTCAATCTGAGAGGAAGAACCATTTTGCAAGGTCATTTTTGTAATGTAGATATTGAAAGAGGGGAAGAACCACGAAGGGCAGTATTGCAAGTAGCACATACCTCTGTTGGCTAGAGATGTTAAATATGTTAATTTTAAAGTACCTTTTTCCAAGAGAATTTCAAATGCCATTTTTCAGTTGGTTTTTTTTCCTAATTTCTCTGCCACTTCTTTCTGTCCTTCACCACCCTACCAGTTTCATGACAAGACAGATTCAACTCTTGAGAGTCTGAAAGGCACAGTTGAACGTCTGAGGCAGCCACCTTCAATCTCAGCAGAGGTTGAGAAGATTAAAGAGCAAATCAGTGAAGATAAGAACGTGTCAGTGGATCTGGAAAGACTTCAGCTAGCGTATGAGACGCTTAAACAGAGAGGGAAGGAAATGATTGCTCGCTCAGAAGGAGCCGATAAGGATATATCTGCTAAAGGTAATAGAGGGAGGAAAGTTTCATGTAGTGGCAATGCAGCAAGCTGCAGCATATAAAAATCTTCATTTCTGATGACCACTGCTCTGGGGATTGTGTTCTCCTGGAGAAGCTGGAGAAGATGTATAAAAGCAAAGTATTTGTTTAAAATAATTCATCGTGGATATGACCTTTGTTTTATTTTTTAAGGTTGTGGTGGTTGTTTCCACTTAAGGTTATGAGTCGTCCTGTCAAGAAACAATTTTACAGTCTAAATTTTAAAAGATACCCATATGTTTCTGCTGTAGAACTGTAGAGAGATTTTTGGCCAAGAATCGTTTGCCAAGGTAGTAATCTAGTTCCTCTGTTGTTTAGCTGTTCAAGATAAACTAGACCAAATGGTCCTCATTTGGGAAGACATCCAGACCTTGACTGAGGAGAGGGAGGCCAAATTGTTTGATGTAATGAAACTAGCCGCAAAGTTGTGGTGTAGTCACGTGGCTCTTGCAGCTACTATTAAAGATACTCAGGAGCTCATTGGAGAACTGGAGGGACCTGGAGTTGACCCATCTCTAGTCAAGCAACAGCAAGAAGATGCTGAGGTCAGTAGAAAGTATTTTGTTGACTTAAAGTATGTTATTTACAGTATGCAGAGAAAAGACAGAATTACTATGAAATACCACAGGAGGCTATTTTTTTAGAGACCAAGAGGGATAATTGTGTAGGAATTTACTATAGTGATATCTCGAGAGTCTGTGGTAAATAACATGTACCAGTTCTGAATTGCAATGAGCATGCAACAGGTGCCTGTCCTTATATTTGCATATCTGCTTATAAACACGTATATAATAAGCACGTCACTGAGACTTTTGAAAGTGATACGTACTTGAGATTCCCTGAGTAATAGGTAACATCTAAATGAAAGGTGTACGCATGTATCGTGCTCTATGTATTATGCTCTAAGCCTGTAATTATTCATGCTGATAGTTAAAGATTTGAGGGTTGACTGACAACCTCTGAAAAAGAAAACGCTCTGATTAAAGAAATCTAATTGAAAACTTCCTGTTTATTTTTTTTTCATCTCATGCAAAGTGACATCATAAGCCATTGTTCTAATTTAGACTGGTGTCAGTTGATTTCACTCTGACCCTGCAAAGGGATGCTTGTGTTTTAAGCGTCAGATTGTAAGTCCAAGGGACTTTAAAGAAACCACAGGCCGAATCCTGCCATGTCCTCTCTTGAAAACAAGCTGTACATAGATTATTAAAGTTAGTGTGAGCGGCATTGAATTTTTTTTCTCTTTGTAGGCTGCTAAAGACGAAATTGATGGACTGCAAGAGGAACTAGCAACAGTTCTGAGCCTTGGCTCTGACCTTGGAGCTGCTTGTGGAGAGCCTGACAAACCTATTGTCCACAAGAGCATAGATGAGGTATGGGAAATGCAGGTGCTTGAATCTGCTACGCCAGGTGCTTGTTCAGCTGAAATTGGTATATCCTCCCTGCCCCCAACAAATTTTGCAAATAAACATTTTGCGGCAAATGTAAGATACCCCTGAAGCTTTTATGATAACGTAAGGTTTGCTTTTCAAGTAAATGGATCTTGGCTCGTATTAGTTTAGAATGTATAAACAATTTTATTGTATTGATTTATGGGTTAAAAGTTCTGTAAAAGACAGAAAGGTTTTTTGTGGAAATAGTCACTGATGAATGCAATAGATGGCTACTTTTTGCAATAGGAATGCTGGAATAAATTTGAAACGTATCTGGTTTATGCCAAGTGCAGCATCTTGACTGAGACAATGCTGCTTGGATGACTACAGAGTACTGACAATTTCTCCAGTGTTCAGCAGTGTGTTTCTTTTTAAGCTCCTTTTTGATAAGGATGCAGTTCCAAATGATTTAATGATACTATTTCCCATATTGACTGTAATCCGTAGGTTAATGAAACTATTCAATAATCAGTATTGAATTTTACAGCCTTTGCCATCCAGAACGTCGAGTGTATTCTGAAGGAAAGTAACTATGCAGTGATAAGGAGAACAAGAGTTTTAACATGGAATTAATGTGAACTATTCATGCTTAGTTTATTGGTGTTATTGATGAGTGAATAATGAGTGAACGCACATTATACAGCAGTAACATTCTTTTGTCCATTGGAGTAAATTTCACCTATTTGCAGCTGAATTCTGCCTGGGATGCCTTAGGCAAAACAAGGAAAGACCGGGCAGATAAGCTTGTTGAAGCTCTGCAGGCAGCTGTTCCATAGCAAGAAGGACTGCAGGTAAGATGGTGTGATACACCTAACCCAATCTTGAGTCAATAGGACTTAATGTGGTTGTAGTAAAAAATGTTACGAGATAGGGAAGGTGACATGTGTCACTGATTCTAGCGACTGTTTTCTTCAGTAGGCAGATATTTTTTCTCGGGGTTGGTTGGGTTGGAGGTTTTTCTTCCATTGAAGACTAAGTCTGTTTGGGTTGTTTTCTGCATGTAGTTGTTCATATACTCCTCTATGTATAGATTCAAAATTGATGTCCCCTTTATTGGTAAGACACAAGTTTATAGTAATCCTGCTCACATTTCCTGGTGGCAGTCAGTACGTAACATAATAGGCGAGTTGAAGGTGTGACACGTTTACATGATCGGAAAGGAACAGAATACAGGTCCGTATACTCACCTGCAGCTGTTTTCTTTGAGTGGAGGACAGTGAAAGAACTTCAATTTTATTCCACCTTTTTTATAAGTGAAATATTTCAGTTTGACTATTTTAAGCCCAAAATATTAACATAATGTTACTGGACCATTCCAGGAATTCTTAGCGTAATTATACTAAGAATATAGACATACTGGACCATCATTCTTAGCGTAATTTATCCAATCACAATACTTTGGAAGATGATTCACTTTTAAAATCAGTAGGTAAACTTTCCAGCAGTTTTTTAAGATATCTTTTCTCTATATGTGCTGTATTTTATTTCATTTCATTGTTTTGCCTATTCTTTGCAAGTTTTGGCTGAGTGGCAGGCCTCATGTCTTTTGTCAGTGAATGGCTGGAAGATGGAAACAGTAGAAGGGTTTTCATGGTCAGATTTTGCAAAGCTGTCTTTTTGCCCAGTGGAATTACTGTCCTTCTTGGTTCATTGGATCTTTAAAAACAGAGTTTCACATGACACTGAGGGCAGTTGCTTGTGTGTTCGGTGCAGACCGAGCAGCAGAACACATCTTAATAATAATGCAACACCTTGTTTTCCATGTTTTTTTCTCCAAGGTCTCTTATTTTCATACTGCCCAGAGGTTGACTTGTAGGGTTACATTAGGAACATTGCCGTTGCTTTAAGAGCTTTGTATTTCCTGGGGCTGCACGTTGTACCTCCTACAAGCTTGGTACTTTGTAAAAGAACTGTATTTAACTGCCGCCTTACGCTCATTTCAATAGACAATATTAAAAGTATTGTGGGCAGATTGTTAGCTACAGGTGCCTCACCCTGTTGAGCGTGTTGGGGGGGTTAGTTCTCCTTTTGCCAAGGAGTTGTGTAGCAGTGGGCAGCTCTGAGAAGCCGTCCTAAGCCCTTCTCCGTAATGAATCACAGATAACAGGCAGGAGGAAAAAGGGCCTGGCAGAGGTATTTTTTCCTCTATGTAATTAATTGCCCAGAGTGCTATAGGTGTTCTTAATCTTTAACTGGAGTGTTCTTGAGGTTGTTCTGCATTATATCAGGAGTAAGGGAAGTACCCACAAAGCCTCAGATCTGGGGAGACTTCATTTGTTTTTTGAAGTTCCAACTGCCTTATCCCGAGGATAAGTCAAGCTCAGGTATTGGCCATCACTGTCTAATCTGTAATGAATGGGTCGTGTTCCATCTTCCTGATACAGATACCGTTATCCTTCAACAGAAGTTCTTGTGTCATCATCATTTAAAGTGTGTTATCATTCAGCTACCACCTTCCATCTTTGCTCCGAAGGAGTGCGGAACAGAGTTTGTCTTGTATTTACCTTTCAGGGTATTCATAAAAATTGCTGATTTTACTCCAGAAGTAGAGTACTTGTCCGCATGAATAGTACTGGCAGGATATTGCTGCTAATAGGGGTTCAGTCTTGCAGCATGTACATTCTCGTAACCATTACGTGGAATACTTTAGTTAATACTGGATCCCTTGTATTGCAAAAACCCCTAGGTTCCGCTGGAGAACGCTATTTGGTTTTGGTTTGCTTTGTTTTGTTTTCAAAGCGCACAGCAATCTTGTTCTCTGCAGTAAAAAATTCTGGTATTTTACTTAATGCGACTTTGAAATCTGACACTATTTCTCTGCTCATGCTTCAATTTCATACTGTGATTGTCAGGCAATGTTTGACTGGGTGGACATTGCTGGCAGCGGGTTGGCATCTATGTCCCCAGTTGGAACAGGTCTGGAGACAGTGAAGCAGCAAACTGAGGAACTTAAGGTATGAACAGTGGTAGTGGTGGGAAGCGATTCCGCTGTCATGGGGAATCTTTGGCCAGATTATCTCCAGGACCTCCATTTTCTCTTTATGGAGTCAGAGCTTGGGCTTTCTCCTCCTCTTGTTATCTTGGACTTTGCTGGGAAACCCTCTCAGTATTGCTGCAGTCTCCACAGAGTGCCCTTCCTGGAGAGCGAACAGCCGAGCCTGAACTGGGGGCCATCTAGAGCCCTAACGCCCACCTGGGAGAAGGAGTTAACATTAAGGGGAACAGGCCATTCACCACGAACCACAATAAGGTCACCTGCCTAGTGGATGAAGGGAAGGTGGTGGATGTAGTTTTGCTGGATTTTAGTAAAGCTTTTGACAGTGTCCCTCAAAGTATCCTTCTGGACAAGTTGCCCAACTTGGAGATGAGCAGGTGGAGGGTGCGGTGGGTGAAGAACTGGCTGAACGGTAGGGCTCGACCCATGCGTAGAGCTGCAGAGTAAGAAATCAAGGGCTGTGTGAGCCTCACAGGAGGGCAGGAGATGCTCTCTTCTGGAAGGGTCATTTGTGCCATTGGCGATAGAGCCACGCAAGGCTGCCTTGGTCAGACACACTCATCCGTTGTTCGTGTCACGTGAAACTGTGCAAACATAGACATCTGCAGTGCAGTGACAGGACACAGGCCTTCTAACCTTCCCATGAACCTCCGACCTGAGCTTTCTCTCTGCACCCCCTTTGGAGGTGAACCTGAGCACAGAGCATGAGCCATTGGACTTTGACCACTCAAGACCGTCTCCACCTTGGAGCTAATATGGGGCACAGCCAAGGTGGAGGCCCAGGGAGGAGGTGTTGCGGAGCAGCCTTTTCTGTTGCTGCAAACTAAGCTTGGTAGCTATCTGCTGCACCCTCTCCAGCAGTTCCCTCTCCTTCTTGATCTGGGAAGGCCAGAACTGGACACAGTGCTCCAGGTGTGGCCTCACCAAGGCAGGGTAGAGGGGGAGGATGACCTCCCTCCACCTGCTGGCCACAGTCTTCTTGATGCACCCCAGGATGCCATTGGCCTTCTTGGCCACAGGGTCCCATTGCTGGCTCATGGTCATCCTGTTGTCCCCCAGGACCCCCAGGTCTCTTTCCACAGAGCTGCTCTCCAGCAGGTCAGCCCCCAACCTGTCCTGGTGCACGGGGTTATTCCTCCCCAGGTGCAGCACCCGACACTTGCCCTGGTTGAATTTCATAAGGTTCCTCTCTGCCCAACTCTCCAGCCTGTCCAGGTCTCTCTGGATGGTGGCACAGCCTTCTGGTGTGTCAGCCACCCCTCCCAGGTTTGTGTCATCAGTGAACTTGCTGAGGGTGCACTTTGTCCCCTCATCGAGGTCGTTGATGAAGATATTGAAGAGGACTGGAGCCAGCACTGACCCCTGGGGAACACCACTGCTCACTGACCTCCAACTAGACTCTGTGCCGCTAATCACGACCCTGAGCTCTGTCTTTCAACCAGTTATCTATCCACCTTGCTGTCCATTCATCAAGCCCGCTCTTCCTAAGCTTCCCTATGAGGATGCTGTGGGAGACGGTGTCGAAAGCCTCGCTGAAGTCAAGGTAGACACCATCCACTGCCCTCCCCTCATCTATCCATCCAGTCACGCCATCATAGAAGGCTATTGGGTTAGTCACACAGGATTTCCCCTTGGCGAATCCATGTTGAGTACTTCTGATAGATTTCTTTTCCTCCACATGCCTTGAGATGATGCCCAGAACAAGCTGTTCCATCATCTTGCCAGGGATGGAGGTGAGGCTGACTGGCCTGTAGTTCCCCGGCTCTTCCCTCTTGCCTTTTTTGAAGACTGGAGGGACATTGGCTTTCCTCCAGGCCTCAGGCACCTCGCCCGTTCTCCAGGACCTTTCAAAGATGGTGGAACGTGGCCCAGCAATGACTTCTGCCAGCTCCCTCAGCACTCTCGGGTGCATCCCATCGGGGCCCATGGACTTGTGAATATCTGATTGATCTAATTGATCCCTCACTCAGTCCTCCTCAACCCAAGGGAAGTCTTCTTCTTTCCCCGTTACTTCCCCCAATGCCTGGGACTCCTGAGGGCTGGGCCGAGCAGTAAAGACCGAAGCAAAGAAGGCATTCAGTAACTCCGCCTTCTCCGCATCCTCTGTCCCCATGGCTCCTGTCTCATTCAACAGTGGACCCACAACTTCTCTGCTCTTCCTTTTGCTTCCAATATACTTGTAGAAGTCCTTCCTGTTGAGCTTGACATCCCTGGCCAGGTTTAATTCCAAGGCGGCCTTGGCTTTCCTTGTTTCATCCCTGCACGCTCTGGCAGCATTCCTGTAATCCTCCCAAGGGGTCAGTCCCTTCTTCCACGTATTGTAGACTTCCTTCTTCCACTTGAGCTTTTTCAGAAGCTCCCTGCTCAACCATGCAGGTCTCCTGTGTCCTTTGGCTGATTTCTTTCTCTTTGGGATGCACCGATCCTGCGCTTGGAGGAAGTGGTCTTTGAATACCAACCAGCTCTCTTGAGCCCCTTTGCCTTCCAGAGCCCCAGCCCACGGGATCTCTCCAAGCAGTTTGGGTAGCCATGATCCTGAACTCTATCATTTCATGATCACTACAACCTAGGGTGCCCCCAACCTTAATGTCCCCCACCAGTCCCTCTGTGTTTGTCAGTACCAGGTCCAGGAGTGCTCCTCTCCTTGTTGGCTCCTGCACCACCTGTGTCAAGAAGTTGTCATCAATGCACTGGAGGAGCCTCCTGGACTGTGCGTGCCTGGCTGCGTGGTCTGCCCAGCAGATATCGGGGTGATCGAAGTCCCCCATGAGAACCAAGGCCTGCGATTGCGAGGCTACCTTCAGCTGTCTCTAGAAAGCCTCATCAGCTTCCCCATCCTGATCAGGTGGCCTGTGATAAACACCCACAACAGTGTCCCTCATGTTGGCCTGCCCCTTAATCCTCACCCATAAGCTCTCGACCCTCTCGTCATCCGCCCCTAGTGAGAGCCCGATGCATTCCAAATGCTCTCTCCCATGGAGTGCAACTCCACCACCACGCCTCGCTGGCCTGTCTTTCCGGGAAAGGACGTAGCCACCCATGACAGCATTCCAGTCACGCGAGCTGTCCCACCACGTGTCAGTGACTGCAATGAGATCGTGGCCCTGCGACCGCGCACAGATCTCCAGCTCTTCCTGATTATTCCCCACGCCGCGTGCACTGGTGTATCAGCATTTCAGAGAGGGAGTCGTGTGTGTAGTTGTGACCCTTGAGATGTGCTGTGCGTTCTGGCTACCAGAAATACTGGCACACTGGCCCACGAGCGCTGAGCAACTGCGCCCTGGCAGCTCCCCAGCAAGCCCAGGACCGTCCCCAACCCCCTCCAAATCCAGTTCAAAGCCTCTCACTGAGCGCTGAGAACTCAGGGAGTTACCAGGGATTCGGGGAGTCATACTGGGAGCACTGGGACCGCACTGGGAGCAATGGGGAGAAGCAGCGAGTCATGCTGGGAGCACTGGGGCCATACTGGGAGCACTGGGGAGAGTCAGGGAGTCACACTGGGAGCACTGGAACTGTACTGGGAGCACGGGGGAGTCACAGAGTCATACGGGGAACAGTGGGACTGCACTGGGAGCACTGGGGGGAGTCAGGGGTTCATACTTGGAGCACTGGGACCGCACTGGGAGCAGTAGGAGGAGTCACGTGGTCATACTGGGAGCACTGGGACCGCACTGGGAGCACTGGGAGGAGTCAGGGAATCATACTGGGAGCACTGGGAGTGCACTTGGAGCACTGGGGGGAGTCAGGGGTTCACACTGGGAGCACTGGGACAGCACTGGGAGAACTGGGGAGAGTCAGGGAGTCATACTGGGAGCATTGGGACTACACTGGGAGCACTGGGGTCAACCACAGAGCCATACTTAGAGAACTCGGACCTCACTGGGAGCACTGGGGGGAATCAGGGAGTCATACTGGGAGCACTGGGAAAGCACTGGGAGCGCTGGGGGGAGTGAGGGGGCCATACTGTGAGCAATGGGACCGCACTGGGAGCACTGGGGTGAGTCAGGGGGTCATACTGGGAGCACTGGGACCGCACTGGGAGCACAGGGGGGAGTCAGGGGGTCATACTGGGAGCACTGGGACCGCACTGGGAGCAGTGGGGGGAGTCAGGGGGTCATACTGGGAGCACTGGGACATCACTGGGAGTACCGGGGGGAGTCAGGGAGTCATAATGGGAGCAATGGGACTGCACTGGGAGCACTGGGGTCAACCAGAGAGTCATACTGGGAGCACTGGGACCTCACTGGGATCACTGGGGGGATTAAGGAAGTCATACTGCGAGCACTGGGAGTGTAGTGAGATCACTGGGGGGAGTCAGGGGGCCATACTGAGAGCACTGGGACCGCACTGGGAGCACTGGGAGGAGTCACGTGGTCATACTGGGGGCACAGGGACCGCACTGGGAGCCCTGGGGGGAGTCAGGGAGTCATAATGGGAGCACTGGGACTGCACTGGGAGCACTGGGGGGAGTCAGGGGGTCATACTGGGAGCACTGGGACTGCACTGGGAGCACTGGGGGGAGTCAGGGAATCATACTGGGAGCACTGGGAGTGCACTGCGAGCACTGGGGGGAGTCACGGAGTCATACTGGGAACAATGGGACAGAACTGGGAGCACCGGGGGGAGTCAGGGAGTCCTACTGGGAGCACTGGGACTGTATTGTCAGCACTGGGGAAGTCAGGAAGTCATACTGGGAGCACAGGGACAGCACTGGGAGCACAGGCGGGAGTCAGGGAGTCACACTGGGAACACTGGTACCGCACTGGGAGCACTGGGGGGAGTCAGGGGCTCATATTGGGAGCACTGGGACTGTACTGGGAGCACTGGGAGGAGTGAGGGGTCATGCTGGGAGCACTGGGACAGCACTGGGAGTACCGTGGGGAGTCAGGGAGTCCTACTGGGAGCAATGGAACCGCACTGGGAGCACTGCGGTCAACCAGAGAGCCATACTGGGAGCACTGGGACCTCACTGGGATCACAGGGGGAAGTCAGGGGGCCATACTGGGAGCACTGGGACCGCACTGGGAGCACTGGGAGGAGTCACGTGGTCATATTGGGAGGACTGGGAAAGCACTGGGAGCACTGGGGGGAGTCAGGGCGTCTTACTGGGAGCACTGGGAGTGCACTTGGAGCACTGGGGCGAGTCAGGGGGTCTTACTGGGAGCACTGGGACCGCACCGGGAGTACTGGGGGGAGTCAGAGAGTTATACTGGGCGCACTGGGACTGCACTGGGAGCACTGGGGGGGAATCAGGGGCTCTTACTGGGAGGTCTGGGACCTCACTGGGAGCACTGGGAGGAGTCAGGGAGTTACACTGGGAGCACTGGGACTGCACTGGGAGCACTGGGGTCAACCAGAGAGTCATACTGGGAGAACTGGGACCTCACTGGGATCACTGGGGAGAGTCAGGGAGTCATATTGGGAGCACTGGGAGTGCACTTGGAGCACTGGGGGGAGTCAGGGGGTCATACTGGGAGCACTGGGACCGCACCGGGAGCAGTGGGGGGAGTCAGGAAGTCATACTGGGAGCACTGGGAGTGCAGTGAGATCACTGAGGGGAGTCAGGGAGTCATACTGGGAGCACTAAGACAACACTGGGAGCACTGGGGAGAAGCAGCAAGTCATGCTGGGAGCACTGGGGCCATACTGGGAGCACTGGGGAGAGTCAGGGAGTCACACTGGGAGCACTGGAACTGTACTGGGAGCACGGGGGAGTCACAGAGTCATACGGGGAACAGTGGGACTGCACTGGGAGCACTGGGGGGAGTCAGGGGTTCATACTTGGAGCACTGGGACCGCACTGGGAGCAGTAGGAGGAGTCACGTGGTCATAATGGGAGCACTGGGACAGCACTGGGAGCACTGGGAGGAGTCAGGGAATCATACTGGGAGCACTGGGAGTGCACTTGGAGCACTGGGGGGAGTCAGGGGTTCACACTGGGAGCACTGGGACAGCACTGGGAGAACTGGGGAGAGTCAGGGAGTCATACTGGGAGCATTGGGACTACACTGGGAGCACTGGGGTCAACCACAGAGCCATACTTAGAGAACTCGGACCTCACTGGGAGCACTGGGGGGAGTCAGGGGCTCATACTGGGAGCACTGGGAAAGCACTGGGAGCGCTGGGAGGAGTGAGGGGGCCATACTGTGAGCAATGGGACCGCACTGGGAGCACTGGGGTGAGTCAGGGGGTCATACTGGGAGCACTGGGACCGCACTGGGAGCACAGGGGGGAGTCAGGGGGTCATACTGGGAGCACTGGGACCGCACTGGGAGCAGTGGGGGGAGTCAGGGGGTCATACTGGGAGCACTGGGACATCACTGGGAGTACCGGGGGGAGTCAGGGAGTCATAATGGGAGCAATGGGACTGCACTGGGAGCACTGGGGTCAACCAGAGAGTCATACTGGGAGCACTGGGACCTCACTGGGATCACTGGGGGGATTAAGGAAGTCATACTGCGAGCACTGGGAGTGTAGTGAGATCACTGGGGGGAGTCAGGGGGCCATACTGAGAGCACTGGGACCGCACTGGGAGCACTGGGAGGAGTCACGTGGTCATACTGGGGGCACAGGGACCGCACTGGGAGCCCTGGGGGGAGTCAGGGAGTCATAATGGGAGCACTGGGACTGCACTGGGAGCACTGGGGGGAGTCAGGGGGTCATACTGGGAGCACTGGGAAAGCACTGGGAGCACTGGGGGGAGTCAGGGAATCATACTGGGAGCACTGGGAGTGCACTGCGAGCACTGGGGGGAGTCACGGAGTCATACTGGGAACAATGGGACAGAACTGGGAGCACCGGGGGGAGTCAGGGAGTCCTACTGGGAGCACTGGGACTGTATTGTCAGCACTGGGGAAGTCAGGAAGTCATACTGGGAGCACAGGGACAGCACTGGGAGCACAGGCGGGAGTCAGGGAGTCACACTGGGAACACTGGTACCGCACTGGGAGCACTGGGGGGAGTCAGGGGCTCATATTGGGAGCACTGGGACTGTACTGGGAGCACTGGGAGGAGTGAGGGGTCATGCTGGGAGCACTGGGACAGCACTGGGAGTACCGTGGGGAGTCAGGGAGTCCTACTGGGAGCAATGGAACCGCACTGGGAGCACTGCGGTCAACCAGAGAGCCATACTGGGAGCACTGGGACCTCACTGGGATCACAGGGGGGAGTCAGGGGGCCATACTGGGAGCACTGGGACCGCACTGGGAGCACTGGGAGGAGTCACGTGGTCATATTGGGAGGACTGGGAAAGCACTGGGAGCACTGGGGGGAGTCAGGGCGTCTTACTGGGAGCACTGGGAGTGCACTTGGAGCACTGGGGCGAGTCAGGGGGTCTTACTGGGAGCACTGGGACCGCACCGGGAGTACTGGGGGGAGTCAGAGAGTTATACTGGGCGCACTGGGACTGCACTGGGAGCACTGGGGGGGAATCAGGGGCTCTTACTGGGAGGTCTGGGACCTCACTGGGAGCACTGGGAGGAGTCAGGGAGTTACACTGGGAGCACTGGGACTGCACTGGGAGCACTGGGGTCAACCAGAGAGTCATACTGGGAGAACTGGGACCTCACTGGGATCACTGGGGAGAGTCAGGGAGTCATATTGGGAGCACTGGGAGTGCACTTGGAGCACTGGGGGGAGTCAGGGGGTCATACTGGGAGCACTGGGACCGCACCGGGAGCAGTGGGGGGAGTCAGGAAGTCATACTGGGAGCACTGGGAGTGCAGTGAGATCACTGAGGGGAGTCAGGGAGTCATACTGGGAGCACTAAGACAACACTGGGAGCACTGGGGAGAAGCAGCAAGTCATGCTGGGAGCACTGGGGCCATACTGGGAGCACTGGGGAGAGTCAGGGAGTCACACTGGGAGCACTGGAACTGTACTGGGAGCACGGGGGAGTCACAGAGTCATACGGGGAACAGTGGGACTGCACTGGGAGCACTGGGGGGAGTCAGGGGTTCATACTTGGAGCACTGGGACCGCACTGGGAGCAGTAGGAGGAGTCACGTGGTCATAATGGGAGCACTGGGACAGCACTGGGAGCACTGGGAGGAGTCAGGGAATCATACTGGGAGCACTGGGAGTGCACTTGGAGCACTGGGGGGAGTCAGGGGTTCACACTGGGAGCACTGGGACAGCACTGGGAGAACTGGGGAGAGTCAGGGAGTCATACTGGGAGCATTGGGACTACACTGGGAGCACTGGGGTCAACCACAGAGCCATACTTAGAGAACTCGGACCTCACTGGGAGCACTGGGGGGAGTCAGGGGCTCATACTGGGAGCACTGGGAAAGCACTGGGAGCGCTGGGAGGAGTGAGGGGGCCATACTGTGAGCAATGGGACCGCACTGGGAGCACTGGGGTGAGTCAGGGGGTCATACTGGGAGCACTGGGACCGCACTGGGAGCACAGGGGGGAGTCAGGGGGTCATACTGGGAGCACTGGGACCGCACTGGGAGTACCGGGGGGAGTCAGGGAGTCATAATGGGAGCAATGGGACTGCACTGGGAGCACTGGGGTCAACCAGAGAGTCATACTGGGAGCACTGGGACCTCACTGGGATCACTGGGGGGATTAAGGAAGTCATACTGCGAGCACTGGGAGTGTAGTGAGATCACTGGGGGGAGTCAGGGGGCCATACTGGCAACACTGGGACTGTACTGGCAGCACTGGGGGGAGTCAGGAAGTCATACTGGGAGCACTAGGACAGCACTGCGAGCACAGAGGGGAGTCAGGGAGTCATACTGGGAACACTGGGACTGCACTGGGAGCATTGGGGGGAGTCACGGAGTCATAATGGGAGCACTGCGACTGTTCTGGGAGCACTGGGGGGAGTCAGGGAGTCCTACTGGGAGTGGTGGGACCGCACTGGGTGTACCGGGGGGAGTCAGGGAGGCATACTGGGAGCACTGGGACTGTACTGGAAGCACTGGGGTCAACCAGACAGTCATACTGGGAGAACTGGGACCTCACTGGGATCACTTGGGGGATTAAGGAAGTCATACTGCGAGCACTGGGAGTGTAGTGAGATCACTGGGGGGAGTCAGGGGGTCATACTGGGATCACTGGGACAGCTCTGGCAGCACTGGGGGGAGTCAGGGGGTCATACTGGGAGCCCTGGAACCTCACTGGGAGCATTGGGGGGAACCAGGGAATCATACTGGTAGCACTGGGACTGTACTGGGAGCACTGGGGGGAGTCAGGGAGTCATACTGGGAGCACTGGGACTGCACTGGGAGCACTGGGGGGAGTCACGGAGTCATACTGGGAACACTGGGACAGAACTGGGAGCCCTGGGGGAAGTCAGGGAGTCATAATGGGAGCACTGGGACCACACTGGGAACAGGCTATGCTCGTCCATACTGGGGTCACTGGCCCGTACTGGGATGGCTGGTGCGCACTGGCCCGTACTCCATCTCCCATCATCCCCTGCGCCAGAAGTGGGTCCGGTTTCCTGCTTGAGTGGTCGTTGCCCCACCGCCCGCTGGCATCATGGCGGAGCTGGGGTTGCCGGGGGAGGAGGCGCAGGTCGGGTGGGACGGGGACACCCTGGGGACACACCTTAAAGCCCTGGTCCTCGTCCTGTCACTGCAGGCCTTGGTACACAGTCTCTCCTCGACTGTCCCATGAGCCTCCTTTTTATGTTGGATCCCTGCAATAAGGTCTCCCTGGAGCCTTCCCTCCTCTGTGCTGAACAACCCCAACTCTCTCAGCTTTTCTCCATGAGAGGGGTGAGAAATGATTTAATCGCAAACAGGATTCCAATTAGAATTTATAATTTATTAAAGGAACAAAGGCAAGCAAACAGCGCTGGGTGTGCCGGGGGTCTCTACCCAACCAAGACACACACCTTACAGACCCCATTTTTGGTTTATATCTCCTATACTAATACATATTCATAACTGCCTCTAAAATGGTTGGCCCTTGCCAAAAATGGGTGTATCCCCCCTCTTACAGGTCACTATACAGATAACAACAGGACCGGTTTAAGTTGGTATTCTAGAATGTTCGCCAGGTGGCTCCTGCAAAACACAGACACGACAGACACACCGTCTCGTCTGCGATAGACCCACCGTCTCGTCTGCGGCCATACAGACAAAACAGTCAAAGGTCACACTTCACCCTGTGGCCCTAACACTGTTCCACACTCACACGAATCAGTTCAGCACATTTCACAAGAGGTGTTCCAGCTTTCACAGCATGTTTGTGGCCCTACTCTACACGCACGCTAACAGATCCGTATCTGTCTTGTGCTTGGCACCCCTGAGCTGGACGCTGTTCTCCAGCTGGGGTCTCACCACAGCAGCGTAGAGGAGGAGAATCCCCTCCCTCCACCTGCTGGCCACGCTTCTTCTCATGCAGCCCAGGATGCGCTTGGCTTTCTGGGCTGCCAGCGCACGTGTCCAGCTCATGTTCAGTTACTCCAGCCCCAGCATCCTCACGCCCTTCTCTGCAGGGCTGCTCTCAATCCCTTCGTCAACACACTCCATGAGTCTCCTGCACTGCTCACAGCTTCATGGGATGCTCTTCCAGCAGCTGCCAGGGTGACTGGAGTCCCCCAGTAGATCTCAGCCTCTGAGTGTGGTGCTTCCTGGAGGTGAAGTAAGAACGCTTCGTCAAAAGGCTCCTCTTGCTCGGGTGGCCTGTAGCAAACCCCAGCCGTGAGGATTCCAGCTGCACAAGGGTGCTCAGCTCCTCCTCTTTGTTCCCCAGGCTGCGTGCGTTGGTACAGAGGCACTTCAGCTGGGCCACTGACCATGGCAACTTCTTTAGAGGAACACAGCCCCTGGGATTGGCTGCCTGCCTCCTTTGGCCCAGAAGTGCTTGGATATAAAACTATAAGATTGGTAGGCAATATATACACCTAGAGGAATATATCTATGAAAGGAAGTGTATAATTCTATTAATAAATTTATTTATTCATTTATAAATAGATACACTACTTATATATATATCTATATATGTATATACATTTTGATCTAGGTCAACATTCATACAGCTATAGAAATTAAATTAATAATTCTGAATTGAAAATTTTGAATGTTTCTAAATTTGAATTGTCGTTTTTAATTGGATAAATCCTTCTTCAATAAGATTTAGTGTAGTGAAGAATTAGAGTTTAAATGTGAACGGAAGCAGAAGGCAAAGGCCGGGTGGGGGTCCCCCACTTTACCAGGCTGCAGAACAAGCCCTGACAGGGTGGGCTGGGGGGAATTCAAGAGGGCGGAGGGGTGCCCGAAAGGTGGTGGGGCACGGACACGCTGGAACATGCCCAGGGGCTACGGCCCCCTTCTAGGAGGGGTGAGCAACTGATGGAGAGGGGGGTCAGTACTGGCTTGGGTCCCCCCAGAAGACGAGCACGCAGCAAATAGGTTGGTATGTGCTTGTGAGGAGCTGCTGCCTGAGTAGCCAACAGGCCAAGAGGAGGCTTCTGGTCTGTGCAGGAGCTTGTGAGGAGTCGTATCTCAGAGGTGAGCAGACAGCAAGCAGGGGGAGATGTGGGGGTCAGGTCTCTGGTGCCTGAGTAGCTGATAGAGCAGGAGCAAGGCCAGGGCTCCTGTAGGGGCTGGTGAGGTCCCTGGTGCTGGTGTAGCTGATAGGAGACACGTGGCTCGGGTTTGTCCTTGTGATGTCACTCTTGGCTGAGCAGCTGATAAGGCAGGCCCAGGTGCACAGCTCGTGTAGGTGCCTGGAGGTCACTGGTGCCTGCGCAGACGAGAGGCCAGGAGCTGTCACCTGGCTTGTGGATGTCTCTGCGATGTCACTGGTGCCTGAGGAGCCCAGGAGAAACATGTCTTGTGTTGGGTGTTTTGAGGTCCCAGGTGCCTGAGAAGCTGGTAGGCCAGGACTAAGCCCCCATCTTGTGTAGGTGTTTGCAAGGTCACCTGTGACCGCTCAGCTGACAGGCCAGGAAGAGACCCATGGGTTGCGTAGGAGCTGGTGAAGTCACTGCTGCCCGCGTACCTGGTAGGGCAGGAGCAGGAACATGGGTGGTGTAGGGTGTTGTGGTGTCACGGGTGCCCGAGTAGATGACAGGCTGGGAGCCAAGCACTAGTTTATGTAGGTGTTTGTGAGGTCATTTGTGTCTGAATACCTGATAGGCCAGGAGAAGGAACGTGGCTTGTGAATGTCGCTCTTGTGATTTCACCGCTGCCTGTGTAGCTTTTGGGCAAGGAGCAGGCATATGGCTTGTGTGGCCGCTTCTGATGCCATTACAATAATACTTGGACCCCACCCCAATATGGCTTTTTGGAAGAACCATTGTCATCAGAAGCCTGTACACAACACACACACACATGTGACAGCAGGACTCCTGAGCACGCAGCAGCAGCAGCAGGAGGGTGCGAGGTCATGGTCACTGTAACCCCTGAGCACACGGTGGTGGCAGCAGGAGGGACGTGAGGTCACTGTCAGTACCACTCATGAGCACACGGCAGCAGAAGTAGGAGAGTGTGAGGTCACCGTCAGTATAACCCACGAACACACAGCTTTGGCAGTAGGAAGGATGTGAGGTCACGCCACCGATGTCACCCCGTGCCCATGGGGCTCGGTGCAGAGCGGCCGTGTGCATGACAGGGGCATGACGGGGGCTGGGAGCTGCCCGTCCCCGTGTCTGCGAGGCCGAAGGAGCAGCCCCTGCGGCCCTGGCTGGAGCAGTCGGGGTGGGGGTGGCTCGGGGGCACCCCAGGGATGTGCCTGGGCACGGCGCCAGGAGGAAACCACAGACTTCCTGCCCGGGCGCTGCGGGGGGAGCGGGGGGAGCGCAGCGAGGCCACGTGGGCTGTGGTTTGTGCACCTGCAGGCTCCAGCTCCTGCTCCGCCCGTGGGGAATAATGGCCCCTGGGTGACACACTGAGAGTCAGGGACACGTCTGAGCCTCTGGGCTTCCCGTCTGCTGCCAGGGCAGGGACATGATCCAGCTGCAGCTCCTGCGAGGGACTCACTGTGGGGGTCTGCAGGGAGGGACGGACAAGCCAACCCTCCTGGGATGGAGCCCTTGCCCTGGATGAAGACCTCTCCCAGCTGCTGCTCCCAGCACAGTGAGGTCCGTAGCAGGGGCAGGGGCTGTCTCCTCCCCATCCTGACACAGACCCTGGTGCAGTCCCCGCTCCATGGTCACCGCAGCTTGGGGGCAGCTGGACACTTGCCTCATGGCTTCTTGGATGAGCCCGGTGCAGGAGATGCTCAGTGCTTCCAGGCCCACAGCAGGGTGCAAGGGGTGACTAACCAAATTCCCCTGCACACCCAGCTTGTCCCATGATGATCCGCCACCACATCGACCATGACACCAGCAGCGGGACATATATGTCCCTCATATATGGTCATGAACGGCGCTGGAGAAGTTCATTGGCGGGCTGGGCTGTGTCGGAGGGGAGATAGCTCCCCATAACGTCTAAAAAGGTGCTGCTGCTTCGATTGGCTCCTTCTGCATCTGGGTCGGCATCTGCAGAGATATATCACCCTCCCATCATCGACGTCCCCCTGAGTCCCCAGGAGCTGTGACAGGGAGTGGGGAAGAGCAGGGCTGTGCCAGCAGGGCAGGAGGCTCAGGATGGGAATGGAGGGACTCCTGTCCCCTCGGGTGCTGTGGCTGCTCCTCTGGGTGCAGCTCTGCAGAGGTAAGTGCCGGCTCCCTTTTCCCACAGCCCAGGGCCATCGGGTACCAGTGGGGTCATCAAGAGCCCTTTGGGAAGAGGGTTTCTTTCCAAGTGCCGCTGAGATGAGGGTCAGGAGGAGCTCAAGTCCATGGACCCTGTGCCTTTGCCGGTGTCCATTTGGCTGGGAGAGGGTGTCTCCACTTCCAGAGCTCCAGTATTTCGGGCAGCCTGTGCCTGGCTGCATTTAAAGACAACCCATCCTGGGGTACCCTTTTGGGATGACTTATTCCCCAGTACTGTGCCCCTGAGGCTGGCTGTGGCTCCAGGGTCCAGGGGAGCCCTGACACCAGGAAGGCAGTTTGTGCCCCACAGAGAGAGCGGGACTGGACTGTCTGCACCCACAGGTGGTAGAGAAGTTCCCTTCTCAGAGGCTCCCACCAAGCACAGGGGCTGGGCTGCCACCAGGGGCCAGGAGGGGACATGAGTTGGGGGGATCCTTGGGATCATGTTGGTGTTCATGAGGACACAGAAAGGCCTGGGGGGGTGTGAGCTTGGGTGGTGCCAGGGCAGGTGGTCAGCAGGGGAAGGTGTGGGGCTGGGGGCATGGGGCTGTTATGGGGTGTTGGGCTGGGGAGGAGCGGGTTCCCTGTGCAGGGCCTGGGGGCACAATGAGTGGGTGGTCATGGGAGGGGGCCACTGGAGTGGGAGGAGGTTCCCAGGGCTGTGTTATGGTGAATAGCCCATCCCAGAAGGGCTGGAGTACTGCACCCCTAGCCTTCACAGGCTGTGGGGAGAGCAGGGACCCCCACACTGGCCAAGGGACAGCTCGGAAAGGTGAGGACTCCCACCCTCCCACCGTGGTGCTTCTGACTCAGCCTGGGCAGGGGGGGCCTTCTAGACCTGCACTCTGGGGCTCGGTGCTCTCCTGAGCGGTCCCATGTCGATGTTCGAAGGGGCTGCAGAGGTGAAGCTGGAGGATGGCGGCGGACGCTGTGCTGGGAGAGTGGAGGTGAAACACCAGGGCCAGTGGGGGACTGTGTGTGGCTACAACTGGGACATGGACGATGCTGCAGCTGTTTGTAAGCAGTTGGGCTGTGGGTCTGCTCTTGAAGCTCCTCAGTACGGACATTTTGGGCCAGGATCTGGCCCCATTTGGATGGCTGATGTTGCGTGTCATGGCACCGAGTCAGCCCTGTCTGATTGCACAGACACAGAAGAGATTCGACAATACTGTGATCACAGTCTGGATGCTGGAGTGACGTGTTCAGGTACGGTGCCAGCCTGTTCCCCACCTTTGTGACCAGGACGGGGGAAGGGACCTGGCTGTGCCCTCAAGGAAACAAGGGGTTACTGGAGAAGGGCCTGGTGTGGCTGGTCACGCTGCTGATCTGGGACTGTCATTGCTGGTTTCCCCGGTCCCTGAGGAAAAGCCAGTGGGAACCCGCCACTGCCTGACCCCTGATGTGTCTCAGCCCACCCTCCGTCAGTGCCTGGGGCTGGGAGATGGTGCCCTCATGCAAGAGGACTTAGAGCAGCTCACATGGCCACCCACAACCCTGGGCCCAAGGAGGTCAGGGACTTTTGGGTTGTGTCCCCTGGCAGACATGAGTCCCCGAAAGCAGAGGGGCTGCTCAGAGGGCAGGGGCCCTGGGCTTGGGCAGAAGAGCTGGGTGGCTCATGGCCACCTCATTCCCCTTCCAGAGCCACCCCATGAGAGCGAGCCCACAGGGAAACACCCCTGTGCAGGCAGCGCTGACCTGCTGCCCAGCCTCTCCTGCCTACCCCAGCCCCTGCCTGCCCTGTGCCAAGGGCACTTGCCAGCACTTTCTGGCTCTCCTTGCCCTGGGAGCTTGTGTCAGCCCAGGGCTGCTCCGCTGCCCCCTCTCCTGCCCTGTACCCAGCTGGGGGCCAGGGATGTGCACCCCTGGCAGTGTTCTCTGGCCCTGGCTGAGGACCCTCCCCAGGCAGGTGCTGGAGCTGGGGGCTGGTGGAGACAGCGACTGGAGGTACAGCTGCACCATATCTGCTCCCTCTGACATGTCCCATCTAATAGCAGTGCCTCAATGGGCTCCATTTCTGGTGGCTCCAAGGGGTTCCTCAGCCTGGCTCTCAGCTTGGTGGGGCAGAGCAGGCTGCAGCAGCCAGCAGAACCTCAGCCCATCTCCTTGGGCTCAAGCGCTGCAGTGTCTGGGGCCAGTGCCAGGTAGCCCAGGGTCTCCAGGAGGGCAGCAGTTTTTCTAAGCGCTTCCTGTGGCTGTGGGTTTGGGAGAAAAGCCAACCCACGAGTGCTGTGATGATGTTGGGGGAGCAGCAGGGGGTCCCTGGTGTGCTTGTGCCATCAACACCCACTGGGAGCTGCTGGGAAGCTCGTGGGTCTCTTTGCCTGTAGCCACCTTGCAGGCCAGGTGGGACATGGGTATGTAACTGCCAGAGGGCTGTGGGAACTCACAGGGTTCTTTGGTTACTCCAGGATTTGTCTGGCTGGTTGGAGGGGACAACCCCTGCTCAGGACGAGTGGAGATCCATGATAGGAATGAGTGGAAAACTGTCTGTGACTCCGACTTTGGTCCCAAAGCTGCCGACGTGGTCTGCAGAGAGTTGCAGTGTGGCACAGCCCGGTCTGTCCCGGGGGCAGCTCACTTTGGAGAAGGGGCTGGTCCCATGTGGGACAGAGAGCTGCAGTGTGTGGGGAATGAATCCCTTCTCAGCCCCTGCCCCACGGGGTCCCCCAGGGACCAACCCTGCACCCACGCGAATGCTGCCGGTGTCACCTGCACACGTAAGGACTCAGGGCAGGGTGTTACCACCGGGGGTGTGCCGATGATGGGGGAGCAGGGACGGGACTGTGTTGTGCTGGGTGTGAGGACAGAAGGGGTGATCACAGAACCATAGAATGGTTTGGGTTGGAAGGGACCTTTCAATGTCATCTAGTCCAACTTGCCTGCAACCAGCAGGGACCTCTTCAACTAGATCAGGTTGCTCAGAGCCCCGTTAAACCTGACCTTGAATGTTTGTCTGCAGCCCTAAAATGGTGCAGAAGGAGGAGAAAGGCAGGGTGTCCATTTGCCCTCTACTCGACCACCAAAGGGAGAAAAGCACAAGTCTGCCCTGTCTCATCCTTCTCTGTCCCGAGTTCACAGGGTTCAGGCTGGTGAACGGCAGCACGGCGTGTGAGGGGAGGGTGGAGGTCCATGTGCAGGGGACCTGGGGCACCCTCTGTGCCTCCCGCTGGGACCTCTTGGACGCCCACGTTCTCTGCCGTCACCTCAACTGCGGGTTTGCTGAGTCCATTCCTAAAGGAGGGCGTTTTGGGAGAGGAAGCGGCCCTGTCTGGAGAGACTCCTTCCACTGTGACGGGACTGAAGCCCACCTGGGAGAGTGCCCAGTGACTGCCCTGGGGGACTCGCCGTGCTCCCATGAGAACGACGCTGCTGTCATATGCTCAGGTGAGTGCAGGAAAACACTCAGTTACTCTGTTTTCCTCTTAAATGCTCCCAAAGCAGGGGACCCTGTGGCAGTGCAAGGCTCTGGCTCAGAAGGTCCCCACAGAGGGCTGGCAGCAGGCAGGCGAGCTCCAGGGCCCTCCTGCAAGGGTGCCAGAGCCTGGAGACGTGCTGCAGGCTGCCGGGCTCCCCGATGCCACCAAGGGCTGGGGCATGGCTGCTCTCCCCAGGCCCAGCTCGCTTCGCATCCCTGCGGCTGGTGGGTGGAGGAAGCCCGTGCGACGGGCGAGTGGAGATCTTCCAGCACGGGACGTGGGGCAGAGTCCTGGATGAGCAGTGGGACGTGCAGGAGGCCAGCGTGGTGTGCCGGCAGCTGCAGTGCGGAGAGGCAGAGGCAGCCTACAACCCCCCGAAGGCTCAGAGAGGGACGGGTCCCGTGGGGCTGCGTGGGGTGCGGTGTGCAGGGCACGAGGCCAACCTGACCCTCTGCAACACCTCCCTGCCTGAGAGTGCGCTGGAAGCAGGGATTGCCGAGGACGTGGGGGTCGTTTGCTGGGGTGAGTGGCGCTGCACGGCCCCCCCAGGTTCTGGGCTGGGTGGGCAGCCGGCCCTTGACGGCAGCCGGGGTTTCCTCCTGCTACAGGGAGCCGTCAGGTGCGGCTGGTGAACGGGCCTGGGCGCTGCGCTGGGAGAGTGGAGATCTACTACAAGGGCAGCTGGGGGAGCGTCTGCGATGACGGCTGGGACCTGTCTGATGCTGCCGTCGTTTGCCGCCAGCTGGGCTGCGGAGGGGCGCTGGAGGCGGTTGGCTCCGCTCGCTTCGGGGAAGGCTCCGCTCAGATCTGGCTGGAGAGCGTGAACTGCTCCGGGGCCGAAGCTGCTCTCTGGGACTGCCCGGCAGGGTCCTGGGGGCAGCACGACTGCGGGCACAAAGAGGACGCAGGAGTCGTCTGCTCAGGTGTGTGCCGGGAGCTGTGGTGGGAGCCCAGTGCCCAGGCAGGCCGGGACGAGGGGAGAGACGGCAACGGCCGAGGCTGTTCCTGGCCAGCTCTGAGCCCCTGACAAAGGGCACCGTGGGGACACCCATGCACAGGTGCCCTCAGTCCCACCGGGGGGTCCCTGGGGAGCTCTACTGTCCCTGACGGTCAGCAGGGAGGGCAGGGGTGTCTGTCCATCAGGGACATTTCTCTGTCCGTGGGTGCAGGGGGGACTTGCTGGACGTGCCTTTGCCTGTCTGAGGGCCTGGCGGGTGCAGGGGTGTCCCTGCTCCCCCAGCCCCAGCCCAGCCTGTTCCCCCTCGCTGCCTTTCCTCCCAGAGTTCATGGCCCTGAGGCTGGAGAACGGCACTCTGCTCTCTCCTGCCACCCCTGCTGCCTGACAGGGCCAGCACAGCACCAGCCCGGGCTGCACAAGGCAGCGGAGAGCAAGAGCGACTCATCTGACTGCCACCTCCCTCACGCACCAAGGCCCCCGCGGGACAGACCCAGGAGCCGGGCAGCTGGGCAGGGACAGCTGCTCTCCAGAAAGTGATTTCTTATTTAACTAATAAAAAGCCCTTTATATTATTTTGTGTTGGTTTTATTTTCCTTTTGTTTTGGGCCATGAACGGCGGTCACAGGGACAGAGGGGGCATCCCCTTGACAAATCACAGCCCCCAGTTCCGCTCTCCCCCCTCAGAGCCCAGTGGGAAATACAGCAGGCAGTGGGCTTGTGGGCTCCTGTCGCCTCTGCACGGGAGTTCTGCTCTGGGCTTCCCTGGGATGGTGACGCAGCTTTCTGCCGTTGGGAGCCACGATGCAGATTTCAAGCACTGTAATGGAACGGCGCTGGCTGCAGTGCTGCGCCTGCCAAGTGAGCGCCTCCGACGCACAGGAACACCAGGAGCGACACAACACACTCCCTTTTACATGGCACAGTGATTTATGATCAAAGCGCAACAAATTGCTGCTCCTGAGCACTGCAGCACAGTTTGTACGTGCAAACCTAGAGGTGCCCAGGCAGCTCATCGTGCTGGCCCTGTTCTTGCTCCAGATGCACCAGGAAGGGACGCCTCAGCCCTAACAAGAGGCAGCAGCCACCAGCTGTGCATTCCCTGTTGGCAACGTTGAGAGAGCCACCCCCACTCTTGTAGAAGCTGACACACGCACCGCTGGCATCTTACAGACGCGCAGTTAGTCCAGAGTGCTTCCAGGGTGTCTGGGGACAGCAGTTCAGTGTTCAGCTCCATCAGAGCACAGCGGGAAGAAAAGCAGAGCCAAGTATCATCTGCTCATTCCCAGGAAGACCTGGGTCGCTACACACTCCTGGGTAAATTCCTGTGCGAGACACTGAAGCTCGTACAGAAGCTCTGCAGTCACAGCCAAAATTGTCACTTTTCTGACTTAGACTGAAAGATCCATTTCTTTCTAGACTATATAGCCAGAAAGCAGGGTAAAGAGGAGGTGAGGTGTTGATTCCGAAGGTGTGCAAAAGCATTTCTTTGTCAGCGATGGAATAAAAGGACACGGACTTCTTTTGTAGCTCCAGCAAAACTCCAACCTTCAACGGTTTATCCTTGCAGAATAATGTTTCTTGATCTCTGTGCCACGCTGACAGCTGCTCTTTGGGACCTAGCCATTCTCCGCACCAGGAATGCTCCGCTCTTCCTAATTTGTCCCTTTTTCCAAGAAGTTCATCAGCAACTCCAACAGCCCACCCATCGCTGGCCTGGGGAATTACTTCCCAGTAGCAGCACCCCGCAGAGAAGCTCTGGGAACACGTCACTTGGCTGATGCAGAATCTCTTGAGCGATGGCTTTAATAACAGTGGATGTGCATCCCTACTCAAAACAGAAAGAAAACCAAGAGCCACATGATAAAATTTCACCAAAGTTCAATCCTGCAAATCAGCAGAAATCCTCAACCCAAAATCACAGTATGAAACTGAAGCATGAGCAGAGAAATAGTGTCAGATTTCAAAGTCGCATTAAGTATTATTCCAGAGAACAAGATTGCTGTGCGCTTTGAAAACAAAGCAAACCAAACCAAAACCAAACAGCTTTCTCCAGCGGAACCTAGGGGTTTTTGCAATACAAGGGATCCAGTATTAACTAAAGTATTCCACGTAATGGTTACGAGAATGTACATGCTGCAAGATTGAACCCTTATTAGCAGCAATATCCTGCCAGTACTATTCATGCAGACTAGTACTCTACTTCTGGAGTAAAATCAGCAATTTTTATGAATACTCTGAAAGGTAAATACAAGACAAACTCTGTTCCGCACTCCTTCAGAGCAAAGATGGAAGGTGGTAGCTGAATGATAACACACTTTAAATGATGATGACACAAGAACTTCTGTTGAAGGATAACGGTATCTGTATCAGGAAGATGGAACACGACCCGTTCAGTACAGATTAGACAGTGATGGCCAATACCTGAGCTTGACTGAATCTCCTCAGGATAAGGCAGCTGGAACTTCAAAAAACAAACGAAGTCTCCCCAGTTCTGAGGCTTTGTGGGTACTTCCCTTACTCCCGATATAATGCAGAACAACCTCAAGAACACTCCAGTTAAAGACTAAGAACACCTATAGCACTCTGGGCAATTAATTACACAGAGGAAAAAATACCTCTGCCAGGCCCTTTTTCCTCCTGCCTGTTATCTGTGATTCATTACGGAGAAGGGCTTAGGACGGCTTCTCAGAGCTGCCCACTGCTACACAACTCCTTGGCAAAAGGAGAACTAACCCCCCCAACACGCTCAACAGGGTGAGGCAGCTGTAGCTAACAATCTGCCCACAATACTTTTAATATTGTCTATTGAAATGAGCGTAAGGCGGCAGTTAAATACAGTTCTTGTACAAAGTACCAAGCTTGTAGGATGCACAACGTGCAGCCCCAGGAAATACAAAGCTCTTAAAGCAACGGCAATGTTCCTAATGTAACCCTACAAGTCAACCTCTGGGCAGTATGAAAATAAGAGACCTTGGAGAAAAAAACATGGAAAACAAGATGTTGCATTATTATTAAGATGTGTTCTGCTGCTTGGTCTGCACCGAACACACACGCAACTGCCCTCAGTGTCAGGTGAAACTCTGTTTTTAAAGATCTAATGAACCAAGACAGACAGTAATTCCACTGGGCAAAAAGACAGCTTTGCAAAATCTGACCATGAAAACCCTTCTACTGTTTCCATCTTCCAGCCATTCACTGACAAAAGACATGAGGCCTGCCACTCAGCCAAAACTTGCAAAGAATAGGCAAAAAAATGAAATAAAATACAGCGCCTATAGAGAAAAGATATCTTAAAAAACCACTGGAAAGTTTACCTACCGATTTTAAAAGTGAATCATCTTCCAAAGTATTGTGATTGGATAAATTACGCTAAGAATGATGGTCCAGTATGTCTATATTCTTAGTATAATTACGCTAAGAATTCCTGGAATGGTCCAGTAACATTATGTTAATATTTTGGGCTTAAAATAGTCAAACTGAAATATTTCACTTATAAAAAAGGTGGAATAAAATTGAAGTTCTTTCACTGTCCTCCACTCAAAGAAAACAGCTGCAGGTGAGTATACGGACCTGTATTCTGTTCCTTTCCGATCATGTAAACGTGTCACACCTTCAGCTCGCCTATTATGTTACGTACTGACTGCCACCAGGAAATGTGAGCAGGATTACTCTAAACTTGTGTCTTACCAATAAAGGGGACATCAATTTCGAATCTATACATAGAGGAGTATGTGAACAACTACATGCAGAAAACAACCCAAACAGACTTAGTCTTCAATGGAAGAAAAACCTCCAACCCAACCAACCCCGAGAAAAAATATCTGCCTACTGAAGAAAACAGTCGCTAGAATCAGTGACACATGTCACCTTCCCAATCACGTAACATTTTTTACTACAACCACGTTAAATCCTATTGACTCAAGATTGGGTTAGGTGTATCACACCATCTTACCTGCAGTCCTTCTTGGTATGGAACAGCTGCCTGCAGAGCTTCAACAAGCTTATCTGCCCGGTCTTTCCTTGTTTTGCTTAAGGCATCCCAGGCAGAATTCAGCTGCAAGTAGGTGAAATTTACTCCAATGGACAAAAGAATGTTACTGCTGCTGTATAATGTGCGTTCACTCATTATTCACTCATCAATAACACCAATAAACTAAGCATGAATAGTTCACATTAATTCCATGTTAAAACTCTTGTTCTCCTTATCACTGCATAGTTACTTTCCTTCAGAATGCACTCGACGTTCTGGATGGCAAAAGCTGTAAAATTCAATACTGATTATTGAATAGTTTTATTAACCTATGGATTACAGTCAATATGGGAAAAAGTATCATTAAATCATTCGGAATTGCATCCTTATCAAAAAGGTAGCTTAAAAGAAACATACACTGCTGAACACTGGAGAAATTGTCAGTACTCTGTAGTCATCCAAGCAGCATTGTCTCAGTCAAGATGCTGCACTTGGCATAAACCAGATACGTTTCAAATTTATTCCAGCATTCCTATTGCAAAAAGTAGCCATCTATTGCATTCATCAGTGACTATTTGCACAAAAAACCTTTCTGTCTTTTACAGAACTTTTAACCCATAAATAAATACAATAAAATCGTCTATACATTCTAAACTAATACGAGCCAAGATCCATTTACTTGAAAAGCAAACCTTACGTTATCATAAAAGCTTCAGGGGTATCTTACATTTGCCGCAAAATGTTTATTTGCAAAATTTGTTGGGGGCAGGGAGGATATACCAATTTCAGCTGAACAAGCACCTGGCGTAGCAGATTCAAGCACCTGCATTTCCCATACCTCATCTATGCTCTTGTGGACAATCGGTTTGTCAGGCTCTCCACAAGCAGCTCCAAGGTCAGAGCCAAGGCTCAGAACTGTTGCTAGTTCCTCTTGCAGTCCATCAATTTCATCTTTAGCAGCCTACAAAGAGAAAAAAAATTCAATGCCGCTCACACTAACTTTAATAATCTATGTACAGCTTGTTTTCAAGAGAGGACATGGCAGGATTCGGCCTGTGGTTTCTTTAAAGTCCCTTGGACTTACAATCTGACGCTTAAAACACAAGCATCCCTTTGCAGGGTCAGAGTGAAATCAACTGACACCAGTCTAAATTAGAACAATGGCTTATGATGTCACTTTGCATGAGATGAAAAAAAATAAACAGGAAGTTTTCAATTAGATTTCTTTAATCAGAGCGTTTTCTTTTTCAGAGGTTGTCAGTCAACCCTCAAATCTTTAACTATCAGCATGAATAATTACAGGCTTAGAGCATAATACATAGAGCACGATACATGCGTACACCTTTCATTTAGATGTTGCCTATTACTCAGGGAATCTCAAGTACGTATCACTTTCAAAAGTCTCAGTGACGTGCTTATTATATACGTGTTTATAAGCAGATATGCAAATATAAGGACAGGCACCTGTTGCATGCTCATTGCAATTCAGAACTGGTACATGTTATTTACCACAGACTCTCGAGATATCACTATAGTAAATTCCTACACAATTATCCCTCTTGGTCTCTAAAAAAATAGCCTCCTGTGGTATTTCATAGTAATTCTGTCTTTTCTCTGCATACTGTAAATAACATACTTTAAGTCAACAAAATACTTTCTACTGACCTCAGCATCTTCTTGCTGTTGCTTGACTAGAGATGGGTCAACTCCAGGTCCCTCCAGTTCTCCAATGAGCTCCTGAGTATCTTTAATAGTAGCTGCAAGAGCCACGTGACTACACCACAACTTTGCGGCTAGTTTCATTACATCCAACAATTTGGCCTCCCTCTCCTCAGTCAAGGTCTGGATGTCTTCCCAAATGAGGACCATTTGGTCTAGTTTATCTTGAACAGCTAAACAACAGAGGAACTAGATTACTACCTTGGCAAACGATTCTTGGCCAAAAATCTCTCTACAGTTCTACAGCAGAAACATATGGGTATCTTTTAAAATTTAGACTGTAAAATTGTTTCTTTACAGGACGACTCATAACCTTAAGTGGAAACAACCACCATAGCCTTAAAAAATAAAACAAAGGTCATATCCACGATGAATTATTTTAAACAAATACTTTGCTTTTATACATCTTCTCCAGCTTCTCCAGGAGAACACAATCCCCAGAGCAGTGGTCATCAGAAATGAACATTTTTATATGCTGCAGCTTGCTGCATTTCCACTACATGAAACTTTCCTCCATCTATTACCTTTAGCAGATATATCCTTATCGGCTCCTTCTGAGCGAGCAATCATTTCCTTCCCTCTCTGTTTAAGCGTCTCATACACCGGCTGAAGTCTTTCCAGATCCACTGACACGTTCTTATTTTCACTGATTTGCTCTTTAATCTTCTCAACCTCTGCTGAGGTTGAAGGTGGCTGCCTCAGACGTTCAACTGTGCCTTTCAGACTCTCAAGAGTCAAATCTATCTTGTCATGAAACTGGTAGGGTGGTAAAGGACAGAAAGAAGTGGCAGAGAAATTAGGAAAAAAAAAACAACTGAAAAATGGCATTTGAAATTCTCTTGGAAAAAGGTACTTTAAAATTAACATATTTAACATCTCTAGCCAACAGACGTATGTGCCACTTGCAATACTGCCCTTCGTGGTTCTTCCCCTCTCTCAATATCTACATTACAAAAATGACCTTGCAAAATGGTACTTCCTCTCAGATTGAAGAATTTTACTGTGAAATCCGGTTTCAGTCCTGAGACGTTCCATCTGAAGATACTATACATAGAGCAGAATCTTCTTGCCTTTACTCCTGTGTCATTCATACAGTAGGTTGTACCTTATTTTGGAGAGCCATGACTCGTTGGCTCTTTCATGAGCCATTCCATCATTTTAGCAAGCTGTTTACCTGAGTAGTAAATACATACTTTTTCATATCAGGACCAATATACTGGCATATAACCACTGGTTAAGATGCGATATGTCTGGTCATTCAAAAAGACGTCTCTTAGTGCCCAGGTGATGCTTGTTACTGCAGTAAAGGAACGTTACTTTCTGCAACTAAAAGCACACAACAGCGCGTGTTATGTTGACCCACAGTTGACTGAGCCCAGGGAGGTGTCCAGAAACTCAATTACAGCTCTGTAACATGGTTCACCCTTTGGTATAGGTCCAAAGATAGCCTTTACTACATGCTTTTGGATCCCTAGAGACTCCTAAAAACACCTCACCACCGTGCTCCTTTCCATTTACAGAAATAAGTAAACCTTGGGTGCATTTAACGATCCCTCCGGGATCTACAAAAAGCACTCTTGACTACACTTGGGAAAGGTGCCAGAAAGAGCACAGCAAAACAAGATTGCCTGATGGGAACAAATAGCTACATCCTTTCTATGCAAAGGAATACAGGCAATGCGAATGTAATGACTTTTTCCCACCACACAACCCACTTCAAATCAGACACTGTGACCAACGTTATGGACTCAGTGTTTTTGTTAGAAGTGCGAATATCATACAAGCCAGCAAAATGTGTTATGGAAGATAAGTAGCCTTCCCACCTTCCGGACTTCTGGAAAACTGATTGCAGCAACAAAACCTTACAAAAGTGGTAAAGATGGAAATTAAATTGGCACTATTCAGGTCTAATTTTAGCAGATATATATATTAAATTTTAAAATTGTTGGTACATTCAGTGGGCTTCCTTGTACTCGTACTTCAATGAATGAGACGAGGTGTTTTAGAACTTAAAAGGAAGAAAATGCAAGTCATTACAACCTCTCATTCTGGCTCCATAGGTTATGGGGTGCCTTTGATACGTAGTGCTGCCACATATTCTTCTTGGATAGAAAAACCTTCCCCTGGGCTCAGCTCCAGCAACTGAGGCCCAGGTTTGTCCATCTTACCTATATGAGGCTTGTGCTCAGCCATCAGCTCACGCAGTTGCTATAACAAACAAAACAACTTATCAGTTTCTTATGCTTGCACCACCACATTACAGCTGTCCACAGTTCTAACACATCCAGCTGGCGAGAAATGCCAGACAAATACCCTTCATCCTAATGTCAAGCACAAATACTATCAAACAAAGGTAGTGATTGCTCTGCCAGTGATGGCTCCCATTCCAACAGAGAGCTACCCAGGCTTTAAACACCACAATTAGAGACGCACTGGAAAGGTCCATGCAATACCCTTGTAGGACAGATGATTGATTACAGGCAAAATATCAGATGCTAACTATGCATATGATCTTGGCAACAGACACTCCCCATATCTAGTACCTATAACGACAGAAATGGCAGCAATATTCCAGGCATGTGCATAACACCACTGCATATATACTTTTCATGGTGGTATTTGTCACTTGCCTCAAACCCTTCCATTGAAGAACATCACAGA
The DNA here is from genome assembly GCF_964199755.1 of Larus michahellis. Lineage (NCBI taxonomy): Eukaryota > Metazoa > Chordata > Aves > Charadriiformes > Laridae > Larus > Larus michahellis. The sequence continues at coordinate 2,104,480 of NW_027435888.1, forward strand.
AAGAGGTACTGGCATTGCAAGAATATGAATTCAAATGATCCTTGCTTTAAGAAGAGGGAAGTAGCACCAGGAAGAGTCAAAGGAACCAGTGAAAAGGAGAAAAGGACAAGGAAGACCGATTAGGAGAGACTATCAACCTAGTTTAGCAGTCTCCTCTCTGGCCACAAGACCCCTCTGTCTTCACAACAGCGCTACTTCTTAATTGACACAAAGTTTAGCAAGTAATTAATAAGTAAATTAAATCTGATCTCAGCTGTCTACTCCCTCTCATCATCCACCCCCTAAGGAAGTCAAAACTGTGCATAAAACTTGTGGAAGTGAAAGGTCACAAGGTGCCTTCCAACTTGCCGAAGGATTTGGGTTTTGTTGACTTGCACCCGTAGATCTGACAAAAGGGAAAGGTTTCTTGTGGGAGTAGCCCGATCCTTCCCTCCACTTTTATTTATTTTCTCAGCTCATTCCTCCCTTTTCAGGAAAATCCCACTCTCTTGTGAGGCACTGTCCCTCCCGGTGCTGTGAACTCCACGCGTTTCTACCCTATGGACCCTTTGCAGGAACATGAGAGGCACATGCTCTGTTCCGCTCAGCTCAGACTTTGTTTAAGTTAATGAAGGCACAGAAAAGGGCCCGTGTCAGTCTCAGTGTAAATACATCCTCTTGTCTGCAACTAAGCTTCTTCCCTTAAAAAGGCATCCTGATACTGGCTCGCTTACTTGCTCCTCCCCAGAAGAGGAGAGGTTGAGAAGATTGAAAAGACGGTGACCATGACTCTCAGCAGCCCTCTGAGGGCAAAACAGCAATGAAAACACAAATCCCCCTGACTCTAGCTCTTACCCAGAATGTAACTCCTTGTACACCCTGTAGCAAGAAAAATAATGTTGATTAGTGGAGAAGAGGCAAAGGTGAAACTAAGAGCAGCCTGAAATTTTTTAGAAAATAATTTTGTGTGTTTTATTTCTGTGCACAAACAGATGATTTGACACAAGGCCCACAAGAGTGCACATTTCTGGGTCCAAACCTTACGCTAGTGCTCTGCCCACGGCTTAGTTCAAACCAAACTGACTGCGTGCTACTCACACAGAACCGACTCTATGAATTCCATGACTGGGAATAAAGACAGGCATCAGTAAATACATCAGAACAGAAAGGTAAGTGAATACAGAAAACGGTTTTCCATTCACATTCAGAACCTTTTTTTTTTTTTTTGAGTAGAACAATAAATGACTTGATCTTCTCTACGATCTACTATTGGGTAAACAACTCCAGTAAACAAGTATTCCAGATTAGATTACATGTTAAAATTGCCTGACATTAATGTTCTCCTCTACAAACAGATCCCAGCTAATGGCATAGCCCAGGGAAAATGCAAAAATAGAAGCTCATCTGAAGGGCCTCTCATACAGGCAGAATGATTGGGGGGACAATCCTGTAAGTAAAGCAAGCATGATTTGGCTCACAGTGACTAGTCAAGCGAGTTTGTAAAGCTCATGTTATATAGCTAGTCTTAATAGAGCCTGTTTGTTCATTGTGGACATAACAGGAAGACAAATGAGTGAACCCACTGTTTACCAGTACATAATAGTGGCATATTTTCATTAACTGGTCCCAGAGTAAAAAAAAAAAAAAAACAGAGTAAAACTTTGAAGCCAGGGTTCATCCTATCTAACTGGAGTCGCTTAATTGAGGCAGCTAAAAAACGCCCAAACCTAGTTACTCTGTGCTCAGCAGGGAGAGAGAGGTCTGTCCAGTAGCCATATGGGTTTGACCTCACTGCACAGTGCGAGCTGCACACTCAGCCTGGGGCCTCTGTGCAGAAGAGAGAGAGAGAGAAACCAAGAGGCCCAGGGAGCAGGAAAGAAGGGCGACGGGGAAAGTAGAGGGAGAGGAAGGATGACAGAGAGAGAGAGGGACTTGGAGAAAAGAGAAAGGGCAACAGGGAGCCGAGCACAGCAGGAGAGAGGAAGGGAGGTACAGGGAGGCGAAAAACAGGACCCAGAGGGAAAGGGGAAGGGCAGGGAGGAACAGGGAGACAGAAGAGGGCTGACAGGAGCCCGAGGGCCCAGGACTCACCGCAGCTCCCGGCTCTGCAGATCTGTCGTGTCGGCCTGTGCCAGCCACCCCTCAGCCGACACAAGATGGCCGCCGGGAGCCTCCTGCCGGGTCCACAACTCCCAGCGTGCCCCGGGGCGCCCCCTCCTGCCCCCTGACCCCGCGGGAACCATGGCCGCCTCCCCAGGGCTGCCCTGGCCCAGGGCCAGGCCCTGGAGCACGGCTGGGGCCGGGAGGAGGAGGTCAGGGAGGGAGAGAAGGTTGGGAGAGGGCGGCGGGGTGGGGGGAGAGGGGCGGGAAGGGCCAGAGGGCCAGGGAGAGCAGGGGGGAGCTGGTCAGGGAGCTGTGGGAGGAGAAGTGCTGGTGAGGAGCGGGAAGAGATGGAGGGCAAGAGGTGCTGGTTAAGCTGGCAGAGCAGCACGGAGAGCCGCCTGACAGCAAAGGTGCCCGGTGGCCGCAGAGGAGCCCAGGGGAGCTGACTCTTTTGGAGGCCACCAGGGCAGCCTTCCTCCGCCCCTGGTTTTGGTGAGCGATGGAGCAGTGCAGAGCCGTCCCTCAGGCATGCAGGCCTCAGGAGGGCTTCCCAGTGCCCCAGTGAGAGATCCTGCTCCCAGGAAGCGCCTCCCCATGGAGCAAAGGCCATATCCAGCCGCCCGGCACTGGGTACGGCTGCCCCAAGGGGTGTCTCAAGGAGGACGGGGTCGTCCGTCTGATGGCTCTGACACACAAATGGTGAGCCATCAACACACAAATGGGAGACAGGGAGGACCAAAGCTCCCTGAGCTTTGTTGGGCTGAGCTGGCCTTCGGGATAACTCGGCTCCTTCCTTTGCCACTTGCTCGGCTACTTTTTTCCAACCAGTGATGGTTTACTGCCCACTGCTCCTCAACGGCCATCCTCTTGAAAAGGTAATTACGATTTGAGCTTTAGGAGAGATGGTACAGTAGGTAGATACGGGATCAAAGTATAGGCTGGTCTCTACCTTGGGAAGGGTAGGATGAGCTATTACACCTTGATAGGCTGTCCAGATAGGCGCTATGGGTAGAGTTCCTATTTGCTAATTGTTGTTTCTTTAGCATGTGCTGGCGGCTCAGTGCGGAAAGACAAGAAGCTCACCCTGACTGATGCGGTGGGAAGGGAGACAGCAGAGGAGCACAGCAAAGGCAGCTGTTAAAGCAGCGGCTGAAAGCCGGTCCCTCCTGCATCCAAGGTGGGAAAGTGTGGGCTGGAGAACCAGAGGGCTCTGCTGCTAAAGGCAGCCACAGGGAAGCAGCAGGTCCTCTCCAGTGAAGGTGATGCACAGTGCAGTCTTCCAAAAGGGCCTTGGTAACTGCTGTCAGTGAGAGTCCTGTGACAGGGCCAGCAGGGCCATCAGCCTGCAGCTGTGCAGCGGTTGTAACTACAGCTGAAACGGTTGTAGAGGGGGATGCTGTGCTGTGGGTTTGGCTTGGGGTTCTTTTTTTAACTATTTTGTAGGGGTGCAACTATTTCTTTGCACTCAGGTGAGGGGATTGGCGCTGATCTTCTCTTTCTGGAGCACGTCCTGGCATCCTTTGTCACCCAGAGCTTCCCCCTCTGTTCTGTTCCTGACAAGGAGCCATGGCCGCAATGGGGAACGACTCCTGTGAGTAATGACTTCACCAGCGGGCTTGGGCTTTTGTGAATCCCCAAAGGCAAGGGATGTGGCTGGTGCTCCATCCCTGACTGTTGATTTGCTGACAATCTAGAGGCAATTCTGGGCGTTTCCTGCCAGCAGCGGGACTTACCCAGGTGTTTTCAATTAGACACGGGAAAAGGTTTTTATCCCTCCTGTGCCATTATGTACAGGACCTTGAAAGATGTTGTTTCTCATAGAAAGATCTCGCCTCAGTAGGGTTACCTTTGGGGCTAGATCACTTGAGCTGGTAATGCACTGCAAGACTCTAGCGGGCAAGGAAGGTAGGCCGAGGCACAGAAATCCGAGCGTGGGTTTGTTGGACTGCTGGCAAATTGAGCGGGGGAACAGACTGTTTTCCAAACAGTCAATTTCCATGGCAGTCCTGTACAGAACCCGACTTTTAAAATAGGCTTTCGTGCACCACTAGGGTCTCATCACTTCTCAAATGTCAGTTTAACATGATAGGCCTGCTGGTTAAGGACTCGTCTGCTGCGACATGGCTCAGGACCACACCAGGGCCAGCAGCGCTGCTTTCTGCATCCCGTGGGGGCGCTGGGCAGAGGGACGGGTTGGCAGGTCCCGGCACGAGGTACATGTGTGGGACGTCAGGGTGACTCTCGCCTGGTTTTTCCCAGCAAAGCCCCAGCCGGTGCCAGCCCCGAGCTGCGGGGCTGTGCTCTCCGCACCCAGTTCATGGAATAAATTTGTTGTGTTTCATCAGATACTGGTTTTGTCTGCTGCCAGAGAGGGAGGGGAGGCCGAGCCAGGGCCACGGGGGCCGCTCCCCCTCGCCCACCCTCCGCCTGGGCTGCCGGGAGGAGCCGGGCTGGCCCCGCCGCCACAGCCCAGCGCCATTGCTGACAGCCCCAGGCTGGAGACCTTGTGGGGCTGGGAGGCGGGGCCTTCCTGAGGCCTCCCCCAGCCGAGTCTGCCTGAGGCTGCGGGGCCTGGCCATGGCAGAGCGCCACAGCCTCTGAGCACTGCCGGCCCGCTCGCCCTCAGCCTGCGCTGCTGGCCCCGGCCCCTCAGTGGGCCCTGCCCCACGCCGCCGTGGGCCCTGACGCGGTGTGGAGGCCGTGACGCCATCTGCTGTGGTAGATGCCTTTGCGTAGCAGGCACCGCCTGGCCCCGACCATGTCTGCTGTCCATTATAAGTTCTCCTCTAAGCTGAAGTACGATATAGTCACCTTCGACGGCCTCCACATCTCCCTCCGCGACCTCAAGTGCCGGATCATGGGCCGTGAGAAGCTGAAGGCGGCCAACTGTGACCTGCAGATCAGCAACGCCCAGACCGAGGAAGGTGCGTGGGGGCGCGGGGCCTCAGGGCAGTGAGGAAAAAGCATGTGCTTCACTAGGTTCCCTTAAACGTGGGGTTGCCGAAAGGGGCTTTGCCTAAAGGGCCTAAAGGGGCTTTGCCTAAAGGGCCGAAAGGGGCTAACTTTCCTGCTTCAAAGAGCATCAGTCATGTGTGGCAGTGACACGATCCTCCTCTAGGTAGGTTGTGTTGCACTTTGACCTTTGTAAAATGCGTGTAATCTTTTAAACTTGGTACACTGGTGGCACAGATACTTAGTGAAGGTAAGGGTGTTTTCCATGCAAAAACACCAAAATACCCCAGTGGTTTTCAGAGCACAGCTAGAGAATACGTTTTGGTGTAATATGTATGAATGCCAACTTTTTTGGTTTATATGCATAACTGTTACTTCCAGTTGTTATTCGTCAGATGTAGACGCTTAAACTCACCTTCAGAAAAAAAAGGGAAAAAAAAACCAGACCGGGATTTTCTGTCTTTGGCTGTCTTCGTATGTAGTTTTGTTTGAGTCTCTCTGCTCTGCAAGAAGGGAATTGAAAGAGTTCCCGTCCCTTCACGTTTAATTCAAAGGAGATGATTAGCTTCAGAGGGGAGATACCACTTTAGTTTGAGCCAATTCTGCCCTACTTGTGAAAGCAAGCTCAAAAAAGGCCAAAAGTTCTGTGATGCAAATTCTAGCACTGCCAGTTTGGGTTCCATTCAAATGTAAAGCACTGAGAGGCCGAGAAGTGTGGTTGTTGGTGGAAGATGCTCCAAGAAATAGACAGAGATGGCAGGGTCTCTTCTGCGTTCCGTCAGTCTTGAGCACTGGTGGCATTAGGTGAATCGTTTGAGTTAACAGCTAGGGAAGCAATGGCGTTTTCATGCTTTAGCTCGGTGCCTGTTTTGTTGCAGGGCAAGCTAGACAGACTTTAGACTCTGGTTTATGCAGGTGAGACTTTGCTGTGGGTTGTTCTGCTCCGGAGATCTGTTGGCTTTGTAGCCTAACAGAAGCAAAAGCAACTTGAGTTAGATAGGACAGAACCTCATGCATTAGCAGACTCTCTTTTAGTGACCATTGAGACCGTTTTGCTGTTGGCATTCCAACTTTTTTTAAAAAAGGAGACAAATTTTGCTGTATGTGTTTGGTTCTCAAACCTGAAGATTTCTTGCAATGTACTGTTAGTGTGTTGAGACGATAAAAGCGCGATGTGACATACAAAAGTTTGCTTTTCTATCTGTCAAGGGATTCTCTGAAGTGCTGTGTAATTACGTATTAATCCTTAATCCTTAATCCTTATGAATGGACTAGGGTTTTTTCCTGTGTTTCTCTTGTTTTCAGAATACACAGATGACAATGCCCTGATTCCTAAGAACTCATCGGTGATTGTCAGAAGAATCCCTGTTGGAGGAGTGAAAGCTACCAGCAAAACATCTGTTAGGTAAGTATCCACGAACCATTGTATTCTTTCTAAGGGGTTTTGGTGTGATAGCTTTTTAAATTTATATTAGTTTACAGGGGCTTTCAGCTTGTATCTTTCTTGTTAAAGCTGCTGTTAATTTTTGTTGTCATGGGCTAGATTTTAACGTGTCTGCCCCAAAGCAGGCTGACATTTTTAGTGCTGTTGGGACATGGGGTTCACACTCCACCAATTGTAACTTTTCAGATGCCTCTACTGGGTTTGTTCTTGGGGCTGATTGTTCTGAGACCCATGGTCTCTACATGGATCTCCATACGGAGAAATTCCTTATTATATGTGTTTGCTTTTATTGCTTTTATAGTACAGGCAGATACACATTGTAGTGTCATCTTAGGATTTGTTCCCATCTCAGAAGAGCCTGCGTCTCAGTGTTTGACTATTTCTTGCACTTGGGCTGGAGGGTATTCTTACGGCCCAAATCTGGGTTTTTAGCGTACTAGCTATAGAGGAAAGACCCAGGGTTGCCAGCTGGTGAGCAATGCAAACAAGAAGTTTCATTCATAAAGGATTCCTAGTAGTTTCCTAAAGACAATGTCCGTTTAAGGCCAGAGAAAAAGAATAGTGTCCTAAAGCCTTTTGTGTGAGTACGATGAAGGAATAGTTAATCCTTTCCAAACTTGAAACTCAGTAAGCAGTTGAGCAGGTTACCAAATGTTACTAGTTATCTTTCTAAGTCTGTTTTTACCCTAAGCCGATGTCTGTGCTCCAGGTTTTAATTCTGTATTCCTAAGATTTACGGAGGACAGAGAATCGGGTGTATTGATTAAAATTACAGATGCTCAAATGCACTGGCGACTACAGGATTATTGCTGTCATTTCTGCATTCATACAGACCCGTTCTATGTCAGCTACATTAGCGTTGTTTGAATGGTCATATTTTCCGGCCTTCTTAAAGATATGCCTCTCCCCCACAATTAAAAGATGTTATTAAATTGTGGTTTTGCCATGTCTTTCTAGTGTTGGTTCTCAACAGAGTAGAGTGATGAGTTACAGCGTGTCTCGCACCAACAGTACAGCAGCATCCTGGTACTCATGAAGTGTCTGCAAGCAAAACCCCCTGAATTTACATGGCTCTGCATGTCAGCTTTGGGCATGTTACTGCCGTAGTTGTTGCAGTGCTTTCAGGTACTCCCTAGTAATTCTGGAGGCCACAGAGTTGTGCTTCTAAACACTGGGGGTTAATTAAAATGTGTATGCTTAGTGCTGCGTTGCCAGTGCATCCTCCGTTTCTGATTGGACGGCACCCTCTCCTGGTATTGTAATGCTGCCCCACAATGAGAGGATAGATGCTGCTAGCTTCAAAGATCAGGTAAATACCTGTATGTGGGGATAAGGGAAGAATGGCACTGCTGTTCTAGCATTGACAATTCACCAGGCAGATGAGCTTTCTGCTCCTCCAGCTGGAAACATTGCAGAAGCCACTGGCAGAGTGGCTAAAGTTTGGGAATGATGAACGTACGCTGTAAGGGTGGAGAGGCCTTCAAAAATGTGTTACTCACCTTGTAGTATGTTCTTCGAGGTAAGTGGATGAAGAAACCATTGGGTGGTCATTGACAGTGTTTCCTTGTACTTGCTCCCCTTCGGGAGCTGTGTGGCTGTAATTGTGAGCCTGGTGGTGGTCTAGCAGTGGCAGGAAGCACGAGCCTTTCTCTTTGTACGTGAATTCCACAGCAGCCTTTGAATTGCCTCTGCGATACGGATCAATGAGTATGTGGAGTCTCAGCAAGTTTTCAAACGTAATAAATGGTTCCTAAAATATTGTAGCATTTTCAAGATCATCTTAAAACAAATTCTGGCAATCGAGGCCGCTATTTTCTTTTGTCCCGGGACTCCTCAATTGAACAAAATTCTAGAGACTGCTGTCAGGTGACATTTCTAGTACTATTTTGAATCCACATAGCATATGTAACACGTTTAGTGGCTAAATATGGTAGCCGTCTGAGCACAGTGCTTGGGCTTCCACAAAGAAACGCTCTCGTAAAGACTCTGCTGCTGACATTTTTGTTATGTCTTTGTCGGATGACTGATTTCTGGTTCGCTTAAGGAAAGGTGCACTTTGAAGGGTCTAGACCATCACTGTTCTTGCTTAGAAACTAAAGTACTGTGTATGGCCCTATTTGTGATACTAGGGATATACAGACTGGCTAACGTTACCTTCCTGTTTTGATGGTTGATTATTTAAGAACACAAAATATAGGACAGACATCATGGTTTAGATTCTTAGGTAGCAGAGACAAAATACCTGAGGACTTCCTCTTGTGCTGTTGTGTTCTGTATCTGTGAGTCTTGGAGTAATTTGTGACAAAGGTGAAATGTGATTTGGGGTTTTTTTTTCTTTGCACTGAGTGTACAAGAGAGAACAGTTTATGAATACGGATAAATTTCCACATTCAGTAGACTGTCAGAACATAATGTTTTGACAATCCGTTTTTATAATCTGGTTTTGCTGCTTGATGCTGGGCACAAGTGCTTTATTTTAAATTCTGATCACCTTTCTTTCTTCTTCTAGAAGTCGAACTGAGCCAGTGAGTGGAACATCAAAAGCGGTATGTAAAATCACAATCTCAATTTTTTACGTTTGGAAAAGGAGCAGCATTTTTCTTCAGGTTTGAAAACACTGTCATTCGGCTGCTGAAATATAATGAAGTAACACAAGGAAATACTTGACTGGTAATGGTCTAGATCTTGATTTGCCACTTGGGTTGAATGCTGTGCGTAACTACACATTTCAAAATAGTCCCTACAGCATAAAAATCACTATTTGGTGGATTTCATTTTTCATCTTTATTTTAAGTAGTTCACTGCTGTGGTGTGAGGCATTACACTAACCCTGGACCGCTGGATCTGATGCCTTGATAAGCTGTTAGGATCACCTAAATCTAGAAACAGATGAACTCTGGCTCTGTGTTCTGTGAAGAATGCAGGCTCTGATGCTCATGGAATAGTATCCAATCAACTTAAAATTGTAAGCTTGTTGTATGTAGGTCTAAAACCACTACGTCTTAATCTGACACCTGTAATTCTGTCACCGAGTGGTTCGAATTCCTTTTTGGCCATGAATGCATGAATGCCTCGCGTTGTGAGTTTGATTTAGTTTACTGGCCCAGTGACCCAAGTAGTTAATTTTATGCATTTATGTAAACCACGTTTATAGTATTTCATCTAATTCAGATGAGTTTTTATTTCTTGAAAAGGGTTATTTTTCTTGTTGTTTACTAGCATGTGCATAAACACAAATCACATGTTCCAAAAGAAGGTTAACGTTCTTTTCGCCTCGCGTCTTCCCTGGCGTGTCTGTGTCACGTTTCTGAGTAGCATCTCGCCATCCGCTAGCACAGATGTCTCCAAGAAAAGGAAAAATCCTGGAGTGGGAGGGAAGCCTCAGTGTTAGCTAGAACTACTTAAAGTAAATGAAAGACGAAGCAGAAACGTTCCCTTCTAGTTTGCTCTGCCTGGACCTGATTTGGGTTGAGGGTAGCCGTGGGGAGGGTGGAAGCCTTGCATCGCTCTTTACAAATCCTCTCTCTCTCTCTCCCTGTAAAAGCACTGCAGCCTCGGGTGCTTCTGGTGTTGGAGACACAATTAACTTTATTCTTAAAGCTAACTCGCTCTTGGTTCAAAGCGTGGGCTTTTTGTTTCGGTTTGGGTTTTTAAATAGCTGTATTTCTGCATGTATTTCAAAGACGAACCTGGATCTTAGTGTGGGAGGAAGAAATCACCAAAAATCTTGCCAATCACTGTTGAACAGTAAAGCGGCAAAATTAAAATTAGTCATGATTTTTCTGAACAGGAAGCACAAAAGGTTTTACTTTGAGTATTTCTTCCTTGTCTTGCTCTTATATCAGCTGTCATTCTATACGTCCAAATTTGCGCTGCTGTCCTACTGTTACTACAGCCAAAGCAAGAAAGTGCCTCCGTTTTGGTTTAGTATTCCTGTTTCGGTAACTGCGAGGATTTCTAGTTAGGGCTTGTCCTTAAAGGCTGCAGAAACGCAGCGCCGGGCCCATTGTTTTAGCACCGTCAGGCACAACCGTGATCCTTCCTGGCTGAATGTTTAGTTCAGCCAAGCAATCGGATTTTAGGAAACCGCTGTAATTTACACGTAACGTTCCAGCAGTGCGACTAGCCTTTTCCTCCTGTTTTTGGTGCCCTTTCCTACGTGCTTCATGTGAGTTTCTGTCTAGTCTTGTGTTTGAAATGGGAGTTAATAAATTCACTGTCAGTTCTTGGTTTTTGAGGGTTGCGTTGGCTGGTTGGGTTTGGATTTTTTCCCCCCAGTTCTTCTGCAGTATTACCTTAGGGCTGTGTACAAGTTTCATGGAGGTGTTGTTTCTGCTTGATTGATTTGGGGGACTGGCAGGAAATACTTTCTAAATGCAGGAAATATTTTCTGAATGCTCTTTAGCTGGAAATTGACAGCTTCCTTACCCCTTTGACTTTTAAGCAGTCGTGAGCATTTGAGAAGTGTCCCTCTCTGAGATATTCTGGAGCAGTAAGCTGATCTCAAACGGGTTTGGTAATTGTAGTTTCTTCTCATTAACCTCATTAACCACACTCTTAAGTTGTCGTAGGCCTGGGCTTTGCTTTGAACAAATACAAGTTCCAGTGGGTTGGAAATGCCGCTTTCAGTGACAGTCAGAGGCTATAGTGCAGGCTTTGGGACCACAGTAGAGGTTAGCTATTGCCGTGTTTGGATTGTAGAACTCGACTGTGTGTTTCTTTTCTTGTGAACAGATTGGTGACTCTCCTGCATCTATTTCTGTGGCCCAGCTTACTAAGGTATATGAATATTCTTGTCAAATACTTAAAAAATAAAAAAGCATTTTCTTTGTACTTTTAAATCTTATACTGTCATCTGTATCTGGCTAGCACTTGTAATTTGAACAAGACTTTAATAAAATTTCTACTAATTTAAAGTATTTACTTTAACTTTAAAATGTGTGTATATTTTGATACCATCCTGTAAAGAGTAGTTCCCATTTTGGAAGATAAAAGCAGAGTACCTTATCAGCCTCAAGATGATGTTGTAGTATTGGTCTTGTTCAGGACCCAGAGGAGCAGCACTTTAGCTGTCTACCGTTTTTGATAAGTTTTGTTAATTTTGTGTTGGAAACAAACACAATTTTTATGGAAGACTTGATTTGTCTGTAAGCTACGGACATTTGAGGGGGGTTTGAACAGCCAAAATAGAAGCGTTTCTGTAACGTGGACAATTGCATCCCTATTTTTGAATTTCTAGTGATGGTAGTCACAGAACCTTTGTGTTCTGTGACTGTCTTCTTTGAATGCTGCACAATTTCATAAATTGTAGTATATGTGCAGTGGAGAACGCAATCTAATTTGAACACAAACTGTGAATTGTGAAAATGTGCCCAGTTGTTTCTAAGATTATACCAATGTGTCTGTGTGGCATAATAGCAGATGTGTCCCTCTGAAACTGTTGTAATGCCATGTTTGGCTCTGGAATCGCTTGCATTTTTGGCTCAATAACGTGTGACTTTGGCCGGGAGAGCACTAGTGATGGCCCTTGGTGCACAGACGTAGTGCTGTGCAATGAAATTACTCGTCTTGAAAGAGTACAAAGATTAGAGGAGGCAGGGCCTAATGCAGAGGAGACAGTTCTTTCTTCTGAAAATAAAGGCCGGAATTCATTTCCAAGAAGGAGAGATCTCTTCCTGCTGGTAACGTCTTCCCTCTCTCACTGCAGAAATTCAATTGTGTACAATTGAGAAAAAAAAATAGTTTGGAAAGCAGCCAACAAAAGAAATTGGTCTCTGTTAGTGCTGTCCTTAAACGTGTCCTTGGTTCTGTAAACTCCTGTGAAGTTTTGCTCGAAAAAGTGAAAAACCGTCCAAGCGGTGTACACATTTAAGCTTTTGAGAGAATTTAACTATTTCAGAAAAATGCAGGAACATACCATAAAGCAGGTCAAAGCCGTTACTTACTCTAACCTCTTCGGTGCAGGCTGGCTTAGCATGGAGGCACGGTGTTCAGAGTTCTCTGTTTTTTTATTACTGTGCATTAAACGCCATAATTGAATGTTGGTGTATTGCCAGTAATGTTTTGTGGGTTTTGGACGTGTTTTGTAAACCGTTTGGGTTCAAACAAATTAGTCAATGATCTCTAAAGTTTTCTGGAAATGTAAATGGCAGTGATTTCATAGATGTCGATCTGGATTATGTTACCGTTGAGAAAAAGCTGTGTATGTGAAACAAGCATTTAAGAAAATGTTGAAACTAGTTGGCTGCTTTTGTGCATGACTGCCATTAAAACCAAAACCATGAGTGGCTGATCTGACCGATAGGTGCTTGAAGGTCCAGATCACTGAGAGTCACTCCCTTAGACCCTGCTCGTATCTGGACTAGTGTGTAATTTGAACATTTGAACTAATACGTCTCTACTAATCAGATGGCTTCAATAATTTGAAAATCTGATTCTGCATAAGGTCGATATGACAATCTGTGTGAGCTTAACTGTGTTTCTAATGTGCCTGTCAAATAATTCCCTGACGCCATGTGTTGAATATTTGCATGTTTTAATTACACAAGCCTCTGGTTGCGTATTCATGCCATTTAACGTTAGTCACTGAACGTATGTGCGTGAGGCATGAACTTGGCCTTCCTACAGAGATGGTGAATCTAAGTTTCCCCAGTGACTGGCTCAGAGCCCTGAATTGAGATCTCCCTCTGAACTGTGCTTTGGAGGAGGAGCGGATTTGTGTCTCTTCTTGGAGTGGATGGTGAGCTAAGGGATATTTCACCCTTAAGGAACCTGAAGTTAAGGCAAAGGATGTCAGATGAGTTCAAACCACTGCTCAAGCCTTTGGAACATCCTGGCTATCTTCATTTAGGAACATAAGTATTTGAGTCAAGCAACCCTTCTGCTGGGTAAAAGGAGTGGATGAAAGGCTTTTGCCGCTTAACAGAATCACTGACAGATCACTTTCAGTGTGGGTCTTGAGATGAGACGTGCCTGCATTTCTTTTCTTAGCAGGACAAAAGTTTGGAGTCTGTTCCCAGAATTCAAAAGAGCACAGGAATTCCAAGGAGTTTCACGATGGAGGTGAAAGATCCCAATACCAAGGGTGCTATGCTGACAAACACTGGAAAATACGCCATACCAACTATTAATGCGTAAGTATGGAATTAATTGGACTGACCAAAAACCGAAGGAGAGAAACCACGAGTGAATGTCTGAGTGGCAATGCATCTGTAATGTTGGCCGGCATCTGTAATTGCAGGGGAGGAAGCAAAGTCACCGTATCTTAATCTTAAATTCTGCCATACTTTCTAATATGAAAACAGGGTGGTCCTACTGTTTGTGCCCCTGGAAGTTGGTTAAATGTGTGGTAGGCTGAGAATCTATTTCTGCAAAACATTTCCGTAGTGTTTACAGTTGGAGTCGTTCTCTCAGAAAGCTCGTTTTGCATCTGGTTTATGTTTCAAAGGCTTCTTGCAAAATTTATCAAATTGGACTGTTGGGCTGAGATTTCCTTCCCCTCTGCCTTTTATCAAATCTCACGTGTGAAACAGACTGAAGTTTTCCTGTTGCTCCAAACTAAAAATGCTACTGTGTGCTGACAAGAGTGGTTCCCTTAAAAAGGAAGCGGTAGCACTTCTGTTTTTCTGTCACGGATCTCCTTTGGTAGGAGCTGTAACATAGACTTCGTTCACTTATAAAATGCAATTACTCGAAGGCCAACTCTATCCTGAGCCTGCAATTTATATTTACCCTCTGGCAAAGGAGGGCTGGGATTCATTTCCCCTGATTTCTAGCCGTCAAAAAATGATTTTTCTAAGTCTGAGCTAATTTCTTAGTTGATCCAATGAATGGTAGAGTTCTGCAGAAGGAAAATTGTTCCTCCCTCCCTTCTCTGGCAGTTGAAACTAAATGCCTGTGTTTTAGAAGGCTAATGCGGAGTGAGAATAATTCCATCTGTTATCTTCCTTTGATAAAATTAAAAGCTTGGAACAGTTTTCATATCCACATCTTTAACTTTTTTCTTTTTCCTTCCCCACCCCACCCTCCAGGGAAGCTTCTGCTAGAGGAAAGAAGGAAAAGCCGCCCTTTTTACCCTCATCCTCTGATGATCCGATTCCAGATGAGTTGCTGCGTCCCATTTGTAGAGATACGATAACCGATGCAGTTGTTATTCCCTGCTGCGGAAACAGTTTTTGTGGCGAATGTAAGTGTTACTCCCCTGATTGTTGATTCAAAACCTGATCTTCTGAAAGCAGAAATAGGAGAGAACTGAATGATTGTGTTACCACTTCTATTTACTACTTAAGTATCCCCTGAGTAGGAAAAGAATTTTCTCACATAAAGGAAAGAAAATTAAGGCGGAAAGCTTTTTTTGCTTTTTATGCATGTAGTTAAATCCTCTTTACCCGCGGAGGGATGATTATGAGAAGAGCGCGTAATTGTGCAGGTGATTACAGGATTAGATAGTGAATGCCTTTAGTGTCTTTCTCTCACACAAAATTATGTGGCCAACTCTGGTGACTTGCTGTGGTCCGCAACAAGCGGATAGTCAGGCATTTAATCCACATTCTTCTCCACAGGAGAGTTGGTTAAAGCCGGCAGAACTCAACCCTACTATCGTTTTTTTGAGATGAGTTTTTTTCAAGAACCTTGAGGTTGGTGACTTGGCACCGTAGAGCCTGGAAAAAAAGAGGAGTTGAACCATCAAGACGCAGCCTGCCCTACATCTTCAAATGTTCAATAGTGAAGTACCAAAACTGCGTAGCTATTTACTGCATACTAGGAATTTTTTGCACTCTGGAACGTTTATAGCTTGATGCTCTCAGGGCAAGAGCAGATTCACCCATTAAGCATATACGTCTTTTTATGAATGATTAGAACCCTCAACATTTCCTTAGTTTGGCTAAAAACTATTTTGATGATTCTAATGATTCGCAGGTATTAGAACAGCATTACTGGAATCGGAGGAACATACGTGCCCAGCATGTCATCAGGCAGATGTTTCTCCTGATGCTTTAGTTGCCAACAAGTGCCTACGCCAGGTAACGTGATGACTTTGATGTAAACTGTTTGCATGAAAAGTCTATTTGTAAAAAGCTGAAAGGGAAGAAAATAGTACTTTACGTCTCCTTAAGAAAGGCTAAATTGAATGAGGCTAAATTTACTTTTCAAATGCTTCATCTGTTATTACAGAAGCTTACACCTTTAGAGACAGTCTGGCAAATTCGGGTCACACTTTTGTTTAACGTGATTGCCTCCCTTTCCAATTTGATGTTAACACAGAATTACTTTAAGTGCAGATACTCTGAGGTGCCAATCATTACTGACACTGTTTAACGTCCCGTGTTTGTGTATCCGCACATTGATTTATTTCAGGGTTGGTGGCATTTCCAGGAATACACCAGTAATTTTACTCTGTGGAGGTTTTTGTTCACCTATCTACTGACGTTTCGTAGTACATTTTTGTAAATGTTTTTCTGCCTCTAGGCTGTGAACAACTTCAAAAGTGGAACTGGCTACAGAAAGCGGATTCAGCAGCAACAGCAGCGGCAGCTGCCACCGCCACCACCTTCACCACCACTCGTGAGACAAGCAATAACCCGCAACCTGCAGCCTCTGCTCCGGCCAAAAATGTCCAGACAGCAGGCGCCGCTAATGATTTCGTTAGCTTCTCTGGCTTCTCCTTCTGCTTTGGCATCGTTGGCCCCTGGTCCGTCACCTGTGGCAGCCTGGCTGCCAGTAAGTCCCTCTTCTGTCATTGTCCCTGATCTCCCTCCAGCAGTGCCCCTACCTCTCCGTGCTGAAAAGCCAGATAGACCTTCTCGGTAAGTAAAGCTATAGAGCAACATGAATATGAAACGCTGAAGTTAGATTCTTCTTCTTGCACTCCTCTCTAGCGAGTGACATTTAGTGACATTCATTAGTGACATCAGTGACAGTTCCAGCTATATTTTTTTACTTTGAGTGAGGACACTTTGATAAGTTGGAAGTACACCTCATGCAAGAAGCTTCTCAGAAGTATTTGTTGTTTGGTTCCCCTATCAGTCGTTCAGTCCAGGTTTACCCCGAGAGAGGAACCTTTCTTCCCCGGGAGCCCTCTGATTTGAAGTGGCTAGGAATTCCTAAAGTAACCATTCGGTTATGCCAGACCTTCTTGAGTGCATTCATTTCTGTGTAGTACTGAGGATCTCATGTTCTCATGAAAAGTGTAAAACCAGCTGGAGGTAACATTGATCAGGTGTTTTCATGTTACTTTTTCCTACAGTATTTCTGCCATCAATGGTACGATAAGTCAGAGCCATCCTCAGTAGTCACAGGGTAGTCAGCGATGCATGCAGATTGGATAACAAACATTGAAACACTACATTTGAAGTATTTACAAACATGACAGTCTAACTTTGCAACCCAGTGAATTCATATGAAAACACGTGAAAAATCTGAACTCTAGTTTAGGGTTTATCTTCTTTCAGCTCGATGCCTTGAATGCAAACAGCCACTCTGTCCAGAAGGCTGTCAGGCTCCGCCGTACCGTTGAATACAGGGGCTCACAATTCAAAAGAACCTCTCAGGCAGCCTCCGAACTAGAACACAGCCGATTCCTAATAGAATTTCCGTTCTTGCATCATCCAAAACTGAGGTTCAGCATGTGGGTTATACGTACTCTAATCCTCCCGTGTGCAGCCAGCTTAACAAATTCTGTTTCCAGTGAGCTGTCTCTTTGAATGCCGGTATTCCACGTAGACTTCTCTTCAGGGCTTCATGTGGAATCGCCCAACTTCCGATTGGTAGATCTGGTGAAGATTACTTTTTCTTTATTTGTTTCCATTTACAGTAGTCAGCCTTTTCTCACCTTGGACTTTATATTTCCAGTAGCACATCAAAACACTTTTTGAATAACAAAAATTCATGTGTTTTGTAGCGGTGCTGATACTGTTATACCTCCTGGTGCTCTGGTGGCTGCTGCTGAGCTTTCTAGATCTTCCTCTCTGTCAGTCAGCAGTTTGTTGGAAGAGAGGGTAAATTTTATTTCAACATATGCAGTGAGTCCTGTATTTTAGTAGAGCTCATTTTCCAACTGTTTGCGTTTATTCACAAGGGCTGTCGGATTCCTGTCCTAAGACAACCAGCACTACCAAGTCTTCTGGGCCCCCAAGGGCAATCAATGCCCACGACTGGTAAGTAACTAAAACTTTAGAATTTCTTTTCAGAAATTATCATCAGATAAACTGAACGGGATTTTTTTCTGTTTCCTCTCCCCACTCTGAAAGGTCATCCAACGAGAGCCAGTACACCTCGCTCGGCGGGTGGCAGACCAGGCTGGGACCTGTAAGTGTTCTGCAGAAATTCAGTATATTACTGCTCGTATCCTGTTAAATGAGGCCGTAGCACGTAACTTAGATAACAGCTGATTTATAATGAGGTAAGTGTGCCCAGATATCTGTGGAGAATACAAGTGGTAATCAGGAGACCTTATTGTGGCCTTCCAGTACCTGACGGGGGCCTACAGGGAAGCTGGGGAGGGGCTGTTTGCAAGGGCATGTAGCGATGAGGGGCAATGGTTTAAACTAGAGCAGAGCGGGTTTAGATTAGACATGAGGAAGAAGTTCTTTACAGTGAGGGTGGTGAGACACTGGCCCAGGTTGCCCAGAGAGGTGGTGGAGGCCCCATCCCTGGGGGGATTCAAGGCCAGGCTGGATGAGGCTCTGAGCAACGTGATCTAGTTGTGGATGTCCCTGCTGACTGCAGGGGGGTTGCACTAGATGGCCTTTAGAGGTCCCTTCCGACCCAACACATTCTATGATTCTGTGATTCTAATTAGTTTTGAAATGGCTTGATTTTAATTGTCTTTGACAAAGGGCATATGTGATGGCACTAAGATGATTTAAAGTAAAACTCCAGTACACGATTGAAAAGAGGACTCTGAAAAATTAACACTTTTTGAGGAAACCGTAAGTACATCTAAAAATGAAATACAATTAAAGAATCAGGTGGAAAGATGCCCTCTTGATTACTGGCTGAATCGGGCTGAAGAAATTGATTTCCCCATAGAATTCGGCCTCCAGCATTCTTTTTTTAACAACCTAGTTGATACGGATTGAGCAAATTATTGGAAAAGTCAACGTTCTTATATGATGACAATTTTGAATTCCTTCCATTTAGTCATCTCAAATAGCCAAGCTGCTTTCTCTCAGTTGGAGAGAGAGAGAAGAGTCTGTTTGATCTATTACTGCCGCGTCAAGTGAGTCCTCCCTTTTGGTATATATTTGTTCTAGACAGATTGTAAGGGTGCGTTGTGTTTGTAAAATCTTGAGGAAAAATGAAAACAAAAGCCAGGGTCCATGCCACAGATTATCTAAAAATCTCAAATTCAGTAAGCAAGAAAATAACAATTTGGGGGTGAGAACAGGCCAAATACATCATCATGAGTCCGCAACATAGGAAGCGTACGTGGAAGAAGTCCAAAGACATTGGCACGTGGGAGTCTCTCCTAAGCAGGGGCAGCCTCCATCCACAGTCGCAAAGCTGCGTATAGGGAGAGAAGACTGAGGGAACTGCTGGGGGTGAGGATGTGGGAGGCAAGTGTGAGGATCAAGAAATGAGCGTAGTCTCAAATGGAAGCAGGGAGAAAAATGCTGAGGCTGAGAACACGCAGTGCTCGCCACCACGCTCCGGCTTCGTTCGCTTTCCTCTCTGAAATCAGAGCAGAGTGTAACAAACGGTGACACATGTATTTGGGTTTCTGTAGAAGTTCCAGTCAAGGACGCCTGCGTGGTGAACGTACCCAGAGCACCCAAGCCCCAACGCTACCAGCATCAACAGCAGTCTTCGTGCCAGCGCCTCCGCCTTCCTTGTACCCTCCACCACCCCAAGCACTTCCTCTTCTACCGGGGGCACTACAACCACAGTTTCCTCCCCAGTTTCCACCTGGTCAGCCGCCATCTGCCAGCTACACTGACTCCCCTCCAGGATATCCCCCAGCTCCTGCAAACACGTCATCAGCCTGGGTACCAACAGCAGTACCAACGGCGCATTCCGATCCCATCCCAGTGACACAAGCTCCTCCTTTATCTAGGGAGGAGTTTTACAGAGAACACCAGTGAGTGGAAGAGGAGTAAGTACTTGGCTCAAGGAAGTTGTGTTTGTTCTTTTTCATTTTTGTATTTTGAGAGCGTACTGGACTGCAGTTACACTGAAGTGCATCTGACATAAGCAAAAATGACATAGTATTTTTTTCAACAGGCGTTTTTCTTGCAGACGGCAAACGTGCAAAACTAAAAGAAGACAAACGTAATTCTAAAACTGTCCCTTCAACTTACAGGAATTCTAAACTGGTTTTGCTTAAATAGGACATGCACCTTTTGCACTTGCATGCAGTATACGTTTTCTCACGTTGGGCACGGTTTGTTTCTTGGTGTCGTTTTGTCCTAAAGGTCAAACTCTAATTGTAATAAAGGTCAAACAAATGCTTTTGCTAAGGAGTTGATGGAATACAAAAGGTGCAAAAGGAGCGCAGGCGTTCATTTTCCAGGTAAGTGCTCGACATGTCCATAACGGAGAAGCAGATTGTCTAGAAGAATCAGGAGGAGTTCCGCTCCACCCCTCGGTCATTCGATGGACTGGATGGTTCGAGGCGTTAGCAGTGACAGGAGTTTCATATGTAGCTTACTAGCTCAGATACATGGCAGAGGTTGCAGTTGGCTGACAGTTATAATTTGGCAGTTGTTGTTCAGGAACAAGGGTCTCTTTTAGTAGAGTTTAGCTGCAGTGACGTCCCTCACCTCCTGACAACCTGAGAGGGCTCGAGACCGAATAGGAGCAGTTGCTGGATTTTCTGCGTCTCCCTGGTCTGATTGCCACCATTACCTCAAAGCACTTTGGAGGAGATACATGAGGGAAATTGTCTTCGTTTCCTCTTTTGTCTGTCTCATGTGGATACACGGAGAGTTTTTAACCTGGATCGCAAAGTGGTGGCTTTCGCTACTATTTTGTTGACACTGTTAAATTTTCCTTAGGAATTAAAAGATCTGGCTTGTTCATAAGGAAATCTAAAATTTGTGAGGGACTTTGAGAGGAGGAATGATGCTGATGAACATATGCGGGATAATGTCAAACGCTTCTTTAAAAAATAAGAAAAGAAAAGCTTGTGAAGAAAAGCCTCAGGGTAGCTGATGGTTTCTGTCCCAAAAGATGACTTGGGCAGGTGTCTGAATAGCTCTTTAGTAGCAATGCGGTCAGTCTCTTTCCTGGAGGAATGGCATTGAGTCGTACTACTAGAGGCTGAGTTTAGAAGCTTTTAGGTATGATTTTTCTTGAAATGTGGTCACTACCCTTGGTCAGAGCTAGAGGCCTGTGCAAAATTTTGCCAGGACGTCCGTCTCGAGGTCCTGTATGTAAGATTGCAGTACGAGCATTTTGCATCCTTGCCAAATAAGCAGTGAGGTTAAATCGACTAAGCTGGTATTTTAAAATTAAGCTTTCCTGGCATCAGGCTAAATCGTGTTTTCTTGATGTTTGATGCTGCACTGTAGCCATAAAGACTTGCACTTTTTGCATCTTGCTGCAACAAAAGTGATTTGCACTGCACGTGGTTGGTGGATAGTGAAAAGCGTGTGTGCTCACCTACCGGTATAGGCCAGTATACATCACCTTACGTCAGTCAATAGCTACAGTAGCTCACGTGGTAGAAGTGAGCGGAAATAGACTTCCCCTTCCGGTATGTTTTTACACTAACAAGGCAGCAGGTGTTCTGTCTTGTAAGCAGAAACTTCTACGTGTTATCAAGTTCTTCAGTTCACAGTAGCGTTACGTCAGCAGCTGAAAAAAGCTTTGCTGTAAGCATATGGAGAGGGGAAAAAAAAATAAATCAAATTTGGGAGGAAAAAAAACTGGGGAGAGTGACGGTTTTGAATTAACTTCTTTTTTTTTTTTGGTGTTATGTTTTAAGGTCCAAGTCTCCCTGTGGTGCTTCATCCTACTGCAGAAGTTCACATACCTACTCCAAGTCAAGATGGGGTTTTTCCCACTCCTGCTCCTGCTCTCGATCATTTAGACGTTCCCATTCTCATTCCTACTCACGATCACCACCCTGTCCAAGAAGAGGCAAAGGGAAGAGTTGTAACTATCGTTCTAGATCAAGGTCCCGTAGTTATCACTGTTCACAGTCAAGGTCACCCCCATACCCAAGATACTATTCTGATGCAAAACCTGAAAAAAGGAAAAGAAAAGTAGATGAAAAGGTTGATAAAGATCATGAAGCCACCTACATAAAGGCCTCTAAACCAGAAACTGCTGAATCGAAAACATGGCCGAAGGGGAAGACTGAGCCTGATGGTGAAAAAGAGAGCGACCTCCAGAAGGGGATAAATCTGCTTTTCTTAACAACCCCGCAAAAAAGATTGAACTTAACCAAGAAACTTGAGAGAAGATTAGTTATTATTTGTGCAGTACTTTGAAGGTCAGAAGTGTGAAGTATGAAGTGTATCAAGGATTGGTAGAGGAGCGGTGGGCACTTGGCACGTGGGAGTCTCTCCTAAGCACGGGCAGCCTCCATCCACAGTCGCAAAGCTGCGTATAGGGAGAGAAGACTGAGGGAACTGCTGGGGGTGAGGATGTGGGAGGCAAGTGTGAGGAACAAGAAATGAGCGTAGTCTCAAATGGAAGCAGGGAGAAAAATGCTGAGGCTGAGAACACGCAGTGCTCGCCACCATGCTCCGGCTTCGTTCGCTTTCCTCTCTGAAATCAGAGCAGAGTGTAACAAACGGTGACACGTGTATTTGGGTTTCTTTAGAAGTTCCAGTCGAGGACGCCTGCGTGGTGAACGTACCCAGAGCACCCAAGCCCCAACGCTACCAGCATCAACAGCAGTCTTCGTGCCAGCGCCTCCGCCTTCCTTGTACCCTCCACCACCCCAAGCACTTCCTCTTCTACCGGGGGCACTACGACCACAGTTTCCTCCCCAGTTTCCACCTAGTCAGCCTCCATCTGCCAGCTACACTGACTCCCCTCCAGGATATCCCCCAGCTCCTGCAAACACGTCATCAGCCTGGGTACCAACAGCAGTACCAACGGCGCATTCCGATCCCATCCCAGTGACACAAGCTCCTCCTTTATCTAGGGAGGAGTTTTACAGAGAACACCAGCGACTGGAAGAGGAGTAAGTACTTGGCTCAAGGAAGTTGTGTTTGTTCTTTTTCATTTTTGTATTTTGAGAGCGTACTGGACTGCAGTTACACTGAAGTGCATCTGACATAAGCAAAAATGACATAGTATTTTTTTCAACAGGCTTTTTTCTTGCAGATGGCAAACATGCAAAACTAAAAGAAGACAAATGTAATTCTAAAACTGTCCCTTCAACTTACAGGAATTCTAAACTGGTTTTGCTTAAATAGGACATGCACCTTTTGTGCTTGCGTGCAGTATACGTTTTCTCACGTTGGGCACGGTTTGTTTCTTGGTGTCGTTTTGTCCTAAAGGTCAAACTCTAATTGTAATAAAGGTCAAACAAATGCTTTTGCTAAGGAGTTGATGGAATACAAAAGGTGCAAAAGGAGCGCAGGCGTTCATTTTCCAGGTAAGTGCTTGACATGTCCATAATGGAGAAGCAGATTGTCTAGAAGAATCAGGAGGAGTTCCGCTCCACCCCTCGGTCATTCGATGGACTGGATGGTTCGAGGCGTTAGCAGTGACAGGAGTTTCATACGTAGCTTACTAGCTCAGATACATGGCAGAGGTTGCTGAGGAGAAATAACTGGACTCCAGACGATCCAATGTGAATCAACAGAAGCCGTTTATTAAGCACAGATCATCATCTTTTATACCCTGCCTTGTAGCTGTACCCGTGACTCGCTTATTTCTGATTAGCTAGTTACACTGTCCACGAGCTGTGCATGCAGTTCATTCACACATCAGATTGGTTACAAGAATTCACATTGTAAATTGCTTAGTCACTAGCACAACATGTTTTCTACTTTCTCAGTTCCTGTTTTTCCCATGTACTAATTCCATCTTCTACCACCTGTTTTGCCCTTAATCTAATCTCTCACAGTAGGGAGGCTGGCTCACATGGCCATTTTCTCTCAGACACATTCCTACAATACCCGCTTTTTCTTCTTGAGCCAGCCAGACCTTATGCATGGCATTTTCTATCATGTCAGTCACTTTGCAGAGAACACACGAGGCTACCATAATCAATAATAATATAACAAACAATAGCATGAGCCCTTGCTTTAGTAAGTCTGATAACCATCCCGTTATACCCCATGAGCTTAACCAATCATCGAAACCATTTTTAACCACTTTTAATTTGGACATGTTATCCTTCAGCTCCCGTAACTGCTTATGAATGGATGATAAGTGTTCAGAAAGGTTCATACAACACATACCTTCAAAATCTTCACATCCATGACCCTGAGCCAACAGCAGAAATCAATCATCACCCCTGTGGTGTCTCCACAAAAGTTCACTAGGGACGCGTTAAATGTTGGGTAAACTGAATTGAATCCTGCTGTATTAAAAGAAGCCGAAATACCAAGGGTTCTCAATTTTGTGCTCAGCTGCAACTTCCAATCACGAGGATAAGCCCGACACTAATTCTCAGTGGCATCTTCAAATATCAGTACCCTTGCCCTTCTTTCTGCGCTGTAGATGACCAAACCTGTTGCTACAGTGACGTACTACCTGTTCCCACTGGTCCTCCGGAACCGACCAAACCTCTGGCAGCAGCACCGTGTAACGGCACTGTATGTCACACACCCTGGCCAGTCCTTGTGAATGGTAGGCTTCCCTAATCTCCTGCCGTTCAGCCAGCTCATGTTGAGGTGAACCTGACTCCATATGCCCTGTTGCAATAGCTAAACGAATTAAACCCGTCACCTTACTTAAGTCCTTATTAAAACACACAGCACACCGGAATTAAAATACACAGCACACCGGATTAAAAACAGACAGCATACCCTATCACTTTACCTAATTCCTTATAAAAACACACAGCACACTAGAATTAAAACACACAGCCCACCGGATTTAAAACACACAGCACAGTGGGCCGCAGCACGTGGTCTTTCAAACCACCATCGTCCTCGACAATCCTCACAAGGCACAAGGATCCATGGGTCACAGTTCCACACCTAGGGCACTGCACTTCTTCAGCCCTCACCATCGTTGTTGGTGTTGTGGGGTAACTCATTCGAATCCGTCTGCTCAAACCAGGGCTTTATCCACTTGGCTGGTACCCATCTGGTTCCAGCATCTGTAACGACACAGGCATATCCTCGAACCCAGGTTAATAGTCTACACGGTCCTTCCCACTTCCCTGTCACACTGTTTTTAACTGCTACCATGCCATTTTCCTGCCTAAAATCCCCCAGGTCTCTCTGCAGGCCTGCGCCGTGCCGCACGATTGGAGGTACAAGGCAGCGTTGAGGGAGGCGTAGGAAGTTCAGGACGTAAATGGCTTTGTTCAGTCGATCTAAAGGGCTCAGCCCTTGCTCTCCCCCTTTCTGTTTTTGAAGCAAATTTTTTAAAGACTGGTTCATGCATTCCACTATGGCTTGACCCGTCGGAGAATGTGGTGTGCCAGTCACACGTGTAATGCCCCACAGCCGTAGAAATACCTCTGTTGAACGGGCTACGTACCCTGGGCCATTATCAGTCTTTATCACACGCGGTACGCCTAAGGCCACAAACGCGCATCGCAAATGTCTTTGTACATGTTTACCGGATTCACCAGTCTGCGCAGTTGCCCAAATTGCAGTTGACTAACAGTCTACACTCAGGTGTATAAATTTCAGTTTTCCAAATTCTGACACATGGGTTACATCAGTCTGCCAGAACTCCAAAGGTCCATGCCCTCGGGGACTGACGCCTGGGTTGAAGTTAGGTATAAATGGTTGACAATCAGCACAAGTTTGCACTATACCTCGGGCGTCAGAATCCGAGATCCCAAATTGTCTGCACAGCATTCGTGCAGATTGATGGAAGAATGTATGGGAGGCACGTGCTTGCACAAACTTATCTGGAGGTGGTGCGGCCCATGCAGGAGCCACAAGTTTATCAGCTCGTCTATTGCCCTCAGCTAAACCTTCTGGGAGCCCCAAATGGCTGCGAATATGGGTGATGAAATAAGGATCGTGCCGTTCACTGAGTAGGAGCAACAGTTCATGGAGCAGGGTGAACAGCTGCTCATCTCTGACCTCCTTCAGCAAAGCACGCTCCATTCGTTGAACGATTCCAACCACATATAAGGAGTCACATACGATATTAATACCTCCTTTTGTCCACCTGCAAACCCTTCTAGTACAGCACGTAATTCTAGCTTTTGTGTGGACCCTTTACAGTCCGTGATCACAATATCATGCCATTTATTGTCCGTGTACCATGTTATTGCTGCTTTCTGTGTCTTCCCCCCAGCATCTGTAAAGATTGTCGGCCCTTGGACAGGTCGTTGAGACAACGTGGGAATTTCCTCAATGTGTCCTACTTGTAACACACTAAAAAACTTGTGCGGAGGCGAATGTACCTTAACTGTCCCAGCATAGTTCAAAAGCGCAATCTGTAACGCCATAGAGTGTCGTAAGGCCCACTGCAAGTATTCAGCTACTAAAGAAATTACCACATATTCAGGTTCCTGACCGGATATCTCAACGATCCTCTGACGCCCCTTAATCACAAGTTGCGCCATCGCCTCTATCCTCGGGGTAACCGTACGCTTTGGTTGGCCAGATAAGAAAATCCACTCCAGAATTCGTAGCGGGTCCCTTTCCTGTACCCATCGCATTACTAAAGTGAAAGGACGTTCGTCATGATTTATAATTAGTAAACCTATCGAATGATCAGGGTCCCATCGATGCGCGTAGGCGTTGATGACCTTATCACTGACCATCTGCATCGCCTTCTGCGCGTCCAAAGATAACTGTCTAGGGGCATCAACGCCACCGCCTCCTCGCAACAGGCGCATGAGAGGTGCTAAGTCTTCGCTCGTAAGACCACACAATGTACGAACCCAGTTTAGATCTCCTAAGAGTTTTTGAACATCATTCAGCGTCGAAATGTGTGTTCTAATCTCCAACTTCTGTGGCCTAACTGTAGTTTTAGCTATTTCCCATCCTAAATATTTCCAGGGTGGTTCTTTTTGAACTTTTTCTGGTGCAATTTGTAACCCTGCTTTCCCTAGTACCTGCTGCAGCTCCTCAATAGCCTTGTCACACTCTAATTGTTGTCCAGCTGTCAAGATGTCATCCATATAATGATAAATTATCCACTCAGGGTGTTTTTTCCGCACTGGTGCCAAAGTCCATGCTACGTACATCTGGCACAAGGCGGGTGAATTTTTCATTCCCTGTGGCAACACTACCCAATGATACCTGCACATAGGCCCGTTCTTATTTGTTGTTGGCACGGAAAAAGCAAATTTCGGATAGTCATCGGGGTGCAAGGATATTGTGAAAAAGCAGTCCTTCAGATCTATTATCAGAATCTCCCACCCTCTAGGGATCATGGTAGGGGATGGCAAACCTGGCTGTAAAGCACCCATGTCCTCCATAGCCTCATTAATTTTTCGTAAATCGTGCAGTAACCGCCATTTGCCACTCTTTTTTGGGATGGTAAAAATGGGTATATTCCAGGGGCTGGTTGTTAGTTCTATATGTCCCTTCTCCAACTGTTGCTGTACTAATTGCTCAATTGCTCGATTTTTTCTGAATTGAGCGGCCATTGGTCCACCCATACCGGGTCGTTCGTTTTCCACTTCAATTTCAAAATAGGTCGCCCTTCCCCAATGGCCGCCCCAGAAAACCCGTCCCCCCAGTCGTTAAGCAAGCACCCAGTTGACTTAAAGCATCCCGGCCGAGCAGGCACACCGGCGCTACTGGCACATACGGTCGTATTGAACAAGCTCCACCATCAGGCATTTGGCATTGGATCACCTCTTTGCTTATTCTTGTTGTCTGAGTTCCTCCGACCCCCATTATGGGTATAGCTGGGTCTTCTAGGGGCCAAGAGGGTGGCCAACGACCTTGACTGATAATAGTCACATCAGCGCCGGTGTCTACAAGCATATCAAGTACGCACTTTTGACCCCCTGGTGCTCTTAGGGCAACTCGCTGCAAGGGCTTTGTTTTACTGATTTCAGGGCTAAATATATATCGGCATTACCTGTTGAGCCAAAACCTTTATCCCCCCTTATCTGATTTCCGGCCGTTGGAACAGCGGCCTTAAATGGCATGACTTGTCCAATGCGAGTACCCGCTGGGATATGCACAGGTGGAGTGGGTGTCCATACCATTACTTTAATTGGACCTGTATAATCAGCGTCTATTACCCCAGGTAACACAAACAAACCCCGTCTGGTAATGGAAGATCGTCCCAATAATAGTGCACTCAGTCCATACCCCAGTGGCCCTTCCATATCAGTAGGAATGCACTGCACTTGGGAGTCTGTAAGGGTAACCTCCTTTATTGTTGCCACGTCCACTCCGGCACTCCCTGTGGTGGCAGAGGCTGCGCTACCCACGCACCCTGACCCTGAGGCCTGGTTTGTGTCATCGCACTCGGGCCCCCCGCGCTCATCAGCCCGTTTCCCAATGGCGTGCCATCCTTATGGAATTTTGAGCGGCATTCAGATGCTCTATGTCCAAATTTCTAACACCGATTTCATGTGCCCGTAAATCCTCCCGTTCCTCCGCTCCTAGCAGGCGTCATATCTGTCTCTCCCCTCTGCTTTCCTACTCTACACTGTATCTTCAAATGACCGACCTTCCCACACTTAAAGCATTTTGGTCCTGAATTATGATTACTGACCAAGGGCTTGACAGCCGCAGCAAAAGCGGAGGCCAAAAATCCTGCCTGTTCTTCAGGTGTCCCTACCCTACAGCATGCCTCTATCATGTCGGTAATGGTGGCGTGTCGAGGCAAAGTTTGCAAGACACGCTTACAGGCTGGATTTGCGTTCTCTACGGCCAATGATTGAAATACCGCCTCTTTGGCTGCCGCTGGCAGTTCTTCCCGGTCTAACGCATTCCTTAGTCTACCAAGAAACTGCATGAATCCCTCGCTGGGGCCCTGTTTTATCGTCGTATATGGGGGAGTGACCTTGCCATCCTCCGGCAACGTCCTCAGTGCTTCGCGAGCCTACTCTGCGGACTGTTGTAAGATAGTGACATCTAGCCGCGCTTGTCGCTGAGCATCAGCGAAAGGACCTGCTCCTAATAACATCTCCATGGTTGCCAGCCGCAACGGATCCCCCTCCACTCTATTCAAATTCGCTATCACTGCACGTTGTACACCATCCTCCCACCTTGATCTCCACGTTAGTTCTTGCATTGGTGGGTGTGAGGATAATGGACATCAGTGTCCGGCTATCTAAAGGAGTCATAATATTAGTAGTGAATATATTGTTAAGAAACGACTGAGTGTAGGGAGAACTAAGGCCAAAGTCATACACTAATTTTCTCGC
The DNA here is from genome assembly GCF_964199755.1 of Larus michahellis. NCBI lineage: Eukaryota > Metazoa > Chordata > Aves > Charadriiformes > Laridae > Larus > Larus michahellis. Next base: position 2,133,390 of record NW_027435888.1, read on the forward strand.
TTCTTTTACCATCGGCCAAGGAAGACCCTCCCATCTATTGGGATTCCTTCGACCTCCCGTAGTTCCCCCCAGTATCACCGGAAATGCTGTTGGTAACATTATACCCTCTACCAAGGCATTTTGAATGATTCCTTTCCAATGCACTTGCGGATCTGGCGGCTCCCCTGAGCCCGCGGTCGCACCCCCCAACTCTCCTCCCACGTTCCCGTTACCCAACTTTCCTCCCACGTTCCTGTTACCGCCGCCCCATACCCCCCCGCTTTCACCCCGCTGTCGCCTCTCCATATTTCATATCGCTTGCTCCTCCTCTTCTTTCCATTGTCTCTGTTGTTCTCTCTCTAACTGTTCCAATTTCTGTTGCAGTGTTTTTGCCGCCGCGCATGCGCCTTGCGGCAATTCTTGTTCAGCGGGAGAGGGAGGCGACGGTGGAAGCGGTGGGTACAGTGATGGATCAAAAGGTGGTCTGGGGTGCACATCAACATGTTGCCATGGAGGCTTAGGTGGACCTTCATAAAACCCAGTTCTGGGGTTGTACCACTCTGGTGGAGGTGCCGTTGGTCTTGCTTCCGAGGGTGGCGGTGCTGGCCAGGGAACGTCCTCCTCCATCGGTTCTTCTTTCTCTGGAACTTCCTCAGCTGCAGCAGAGGGGATCAGCAGGGGATCGTCCCAAACCTTCGGACCTGGCCTGTTCGATCCCCCTCCCGTGGGTTGTAATGCTGCAAAAGCCCCGGCCGCTGTGGCTCGCTCCGCCTTCATATCTTGTAAGGTCGATAACACCAACCGCTATGTCGTCGCCAACGGTGATGCCTCTTTGTCTCCTTTACTTATCACTTCCCACAGTTTTTTCCCAACAGCCTCCCATATTTCTGATTTAAAAGCTGTCTGGGGCTCTGGTGCAAATCCGTTCTCTCTGCACCATATTAACAGCCTTCGGAGCATACGCTCATTGTATTTCACCCCTCTCTTAGAGAGGATATGCAGGAGAAGTCTTAATAGAGCCCCTTCTTCTTTTGTTACTTGTTGCCCCATCTCCTGTCCCAGCTGCTCACCTCTCTCCGGGTGTCCGTGGCCACGTTGTCTGTTTATTCCGGATTGCCGCCCAATCCGCCCGGTCTCAGTCCAGCTGAGCCATCCTCCAGCCGGTGGATCTCCTTCTGGGTCTTCCGCCCCTCGCGTTCCATTGCTCAAGCCAAGCGCCGATCGGGATCACGTCGGGGTCACCATCTGAGCAGAAATAACTGGACTCCAGACGATCCAATGTGAATCAACAGAAGCCGTTTATTAAGCACAGATCATCATCTTTTATACCCTGCATTGTAGCTGTACCCGTGACTCGCTTATTTCTGATTAGCTAGTTACACTGTCCACGCGCTGTGCATGCAGTTCATTCACACATCAGATTGGTTACAAGAATTCGCGTCGTAAATTGCTTAGTCACTAGCACAACATGTTTTCTGCCATCTCAGTCCCGTTTTTCCCATGTACTAATTCCATCTTCTACCACCTGTTTTGCCCTTAATCTACTCTCTCACAGCAGGGAGGCTGGCTCACATGGCCATTTTCTCTCAGATACATTCCTACAATCCCGTACCTCCCCAGTGCAGTTCTGCGTCTTCTCCCTGGACCCCAACCTGCACCCAAACCCCAAACCCATCCTGGTCACCATCACGGTGCGGGGCCCTATGGGGCTGGGGCAGCTCTATGGGGCGGCCCTATGGGTCTGAGGGTGGTCTCCTCTGGGGTGGGGTAGGGAAGGTCCTAAAACTAAATGGACACTTACCTTCAACTTGCACTCAAAAAGGTGGATTTTGAGCTCTGGGACACAAACGGGATGAGTAACATGAATGAGTTAATAAAAATGGAAATCAAGGACTTGTGAGGTCCCGCTCAGCTGACAGGCCAGGAAGAGGCCCATGGGTTGTGTAGGAACTGGTGAAGTCACTGCTGGCCGCGTACCTGGTAGGGCAGGAGCAGGAACATGGGTGGTATCACGGGTGCCTGAGTAGATGATGCCACTAAAATAGTATTTGGTCCCCACCCCAATATGGGGTTTTTGGAAGAACCATCGTCAGCAGAAGCCCGGACACAGCACACACACACGTGTGACAGCGGGACTCCTGAGCACGCAGCAGCAGCAGCAGGAGGGCGCAAGGTCACGGTCACCGTAACCCCTGCGCACACAGGGGTGGCAGCAGGAGGGACGGGAGCTCCTTCTTCAGGTTCTTCTGCTCCTCCTTGACGTGCTCCTCCCCCGCCTCCAAGAACTCCAGCTCCTGCTGCAGCTTCTCCTGCCACAGCTGGAGGTCGGGGGGAGGTCCTGCCTGCCCCCACCATCTGCCTGCACCCCCTCCTGCCCGCCGCCCGCCTGCATGGACCCTCTCCTGCCTGCATCCCCCGTGCCCACACCCACCTTATGGCAGGTTTCAAGGTCCTCCAGGTCCTCGGGTTCCGGCACCAGGAAGGACAGAGACGGGGGAGGGCGTGGGGCGGCAGCTCCTCCTGGGGGGGCGTGGGGGGGCTGCACCCAGGGGTGGCGGCACCCGGGGGGAGGGTGGTGGTGGTGAAACCCAGATGAGAGAGGACACCTGGGCAAGGGGAGGCACCTGGACATTGCGGGGGGACAGTACCCATGGGTTGGGGAGGGCATTCAGAGACTGGGGGGGCCCCCATAGGAGAAGTCGCCCAGAGACTGGGGGGGCTGTCACCCATGGGGGGGCACCCAGAAACTGGAGGGAGACACCAGAGATGGCGAGGGGGTACCCAGAGACTCGGGGGGCACACAGAGATGGGGGGAGGCACCCAGATATTCGGGGGGGCGCAGCCAGAAAGTGGGGGGGCACCCTCGGATGGGGGGGAGACCCAGAACCGTGGCGGGACCCGGAAGCGGGTGCGGGATCACGCGGACATGGCGGGGGGGGACCGAGCGATGAGCGCGACCCGGTAGCGGGGGCCGCCCACGGGCGGGTGGGGGCCGGGGGGGTCCCGGGAGAGTCTCAGCGGTGTCCCGTCCCCCCCCCAGGGTGTCCCCAGGGTGTCCCCGGGCCAACAGACCTGCGCGACCTCCCGCGGCGACCCCAGCTCCGCCATGCTGCCGCGCGTCACAGGGCAACGCCCACCGCGGCCGGAAACCGCGCCCACTTCCGGCGCAGGGGATGATGGGAGATGGAGTACGGGCCGGTGCGGACCAGTGATCCCAGTACGGGCCAATAATCCCAGTATGGACCAGCATAGAGCGATCCCAGAGCGGTCCCAGTGCTCCCAGTAGGACCCCCTGACTCCCCGCCGTGCTCCCAGTCCTGCCAGTTTGACGCCCTGACTACTCCAGTGCCCCCAGTGCTGACCCAGTCCTCCCAGTATGACCTACTGACTCCCCCCAGTGCTCCCAGGGTTCCCAGTATGACCCCCTGACTCTCCCCACAGCTCCCAGTGCTGTCCCAGTGCTCCCAGTGCGGTCCAGTTCTCCCAGTATGACTCCCTCACTCCCCCCAGTACTCCCAGTGCGCTCCCAGCACTCCCATTATGAGTTGTTGACTCCCCCCATTGCTCCCAGGGTGCTCCCAGTGCTCCCGGTATGACTCCCTGGCTCCCCCCAGTGCTCCCAGTGCGGTCCCAGTGCTCCCAGTATGACTCCCTGACTCCCCAAAGTGCTCCCAGTTCTGTCCCAGTGCTCCCAGTACAACTCGCTGACTCCGCCCCGTGTTCCCAGTGCTGTCCCTGTGCTCCCAGTATGACCCTCTCACTCCCCCAAGTGCTCCCAGTGCTTTCCCAGTGCTCCCAGTATGAACCCCTGACTCCCCACAGTGCTCCCAGTGCTGTCCCAGTGCTCCCAGTATGACTCCCTGACTCCCCCCAGTGCTCCCAGTGCGGTCCCAGTGCTCCCAATATGACTTCCTGACTCCCCCCAGTTCGCCCAGTGCTGTCCCAGTGCTCCCAGTACAACACCCTGACTACCCGCAGTCCTCCCGGTGTGGTCCCAGTGCTCCCAGTATGACCCCCTGACTCCCCCCAGTGCTCGCAGTGCTGTCCCAGTGCTCCCAGTATGACTTCCTGACTCCCCCCAGTGCTCCCAGTGCTGTCCCAGTGCTTCCAGTATGACTCCCTCACTCCTCACAGTGCTCCCAGTATCACTCTCTGGTTACTCCCAGTGCTCCCAGTATGGTCCCAGTGCTCCCATGGTGTGTTTTAGCCTCAGACGACAACAAAGAACCACGTGCCGCTCGCTCGGGCCTTCCCAATACGGGAAGAATCGGAAGAAAAAAGGCAAGACTCTTGGGTTGAGACAAAGGCAGTTTCACAGAACAGCAAAGGGAACAAGAAAACAACAACAATCACACGGACAGAGGAATGTACAAACACGATTACGGAACCGCCCCTCCCCGCCGCTCCCCGACCGGACCCAGGACACCCCAGCCCGCTCCAAGCAGAGATGTCCTGCCCCCTCCCCCGGCAGCTCAGGGTGGGCATGGCTCACATGGCATGGAATACCTGCGTCGTGGGGAGAAGTAACCCTGTCCCCGCCGCAACCAGGACATTATCCACCCCTTATTCCAGACCATCTATGCCATGCCCACATCTTACAGGTTCCAATGAATTGCCACCACTTTCCCCTGTCATGTATATATATACGTATATATTCATGCAGATATAGTGCCCTTAGTCTATGGGCCATCCCTCCAACGTGTCCGTTGAGTTCATTTCATCCATGGCTCTGGGCTCCATCTGTTAGAACAGTCTGTGTCCTGGAGAGAATTAACCCTATCCCTGCCGGAACCAGGACAGCAGCCCAGAAAGCCAATCATAGCCTGGGCTGCATCTACAGAAGCGTGGCCAGCAGGTGGAGGGAGGGGATTCCCCGTCTCTACTCCAATCTCATATGACTTCATCTGGAATACTGCGTCCAGTTCTAGGGGACCCAGCACAAGAAAACTTGGAACTGCTAGAGTGGGTCAAGGGAAGGATCACCAAAAATCATTCGAAGGCTGGAAGACCTCTCCTAGGAAGAGAAACTGAGAGAGTTGATGTTGTTGAACGTGGAAACAAAAAAGCACCAAGGAGACCTTCTTACGGCCTTTTACTCTATGAGGGAGGCTTATAGAGGAGAGAGAGAGAGATTTTACCAGGGCCAGTAATGACAGGACAAGGGGCAATGGCTTTACACTGAAGGAGGGTGGATTTAGACTGGACATAGGGAGGAAATTTTTCACAATGAGGGTGGTGAGACACTGGAAAAGGTTGCCCAGAGAAGTTCTGGATTCCCCATCATTGGAGGTGTTCAGGGTCAGGTAGGGCAGGGCTTTGAGCATCCTGATCGCAGATGTCCCTAAAAAACAGGGATTGGACTAGATGATCTTTAAACGTCCCTCCAAACCAAAACCATTCTGGGATGCTATGAGGGCAGATGTGGCCACGCCAGTGCTGAGTCAAGGGGGACAATAACTCCCCTTGTCTGGGTGGCCACATCCCTTCTAACACCACCCCATATGCAGCCGGCCTTAATGGTGCTGAGCCTTTACCAGAGGCTCATATGGCATCCCTCAAAATGCCCAGGCCCCTCTCCTCAGACTCACTCCTCACCTCGTCCTCTCCCACTTTGCCCCTTCTCCTTCAAAAACTTGAGGAGGTTTCTGTTGGCCACATCCCCAGGTGTCTCAAGGTCCCTGTGCACTGAAGCTCCAGCACGTCAGCATTTAAACTGCATGTGCAGATGGCTCATGCTGAGTCGTGGTTCCTCTAACAAGACAATTGAGTAGCTGTAGGACAGCAGAGGTAAGAAAAGGGGTTACTAGTGTCATGGACGTCATGAGGAAGGTGGAAAGTGCCACTGTCACCATCTCAGAAACACCAAGGGAAGGGCCAACAAGGAAACGGTGAAAAAGAGTTGGCTCTTTGTATGGGAGGGGATGAGGATGATCCAGAAGAAGAACTTGAGAGTGGAAAAAGAGTGGAAAAGGGCATGAAAGGAAAAGAGGAACATCAGATTGCTTGGTTGGGAGGGAGCTTTCAGATCACCTAGTCCAACCATCAACCTACCTCTGACAAAAGCCATCACTAAACCATAGCTCTAAGCACTATGTCTGCCCGTCTTTTAAATACCTCCAGGGATGGTGCCTCAAAAACTTCCTGGGCAGCCTGTTCCAATGCTTAATAACCCCCTCAGTGTAAAAAGTTTTCCTAATATCCTGCCTAAACCTCCCCTGGCACAACTTGAGGCCGTTTCCTTTGGTCCTATCGCCTCTTACTTGGGAGAAGAGACCGATCCCTACCTCTCTACAAACTCCTTTCTGGGAGTTTTAGAGTAAGAAGGTCTCCCCTCAGCCTCCTTTTCTCCAGGCTAAACAATCCCAGCAGTCTCAACTGCTCCACATAATGTTTATTCTCCAGATCCCTCACCAGCTCCTTTGCCCTTCTCTGGTCCTGCTCCAGCACCTCAATGTCTTTTTTGTGGTGAGGGGTCCAAAACTGGACACAGTACTCCAGGTGGGGCCTCACCCGTGCCAACAGGGGGACAATCACTTCCCTACTCCTGCTCACCACACTGTTCCTGATACAGGCCAGGATGCTGGTGGCCTCCTTGGCCACCTGGGCACGCTGCTGGCTCATATTCAGCCGGCAGTTGACCAACACCCCCAGGTCCTTTCCTGCGGGGCAGCTCTCCAGCCACTCCTCCCCAGGCTTGTAACGCTGCATGGGGTTGGTGTGACCCAAGTGCAGGACCCGGCACTTGGCCTTGTTGAACCTCAAACCATTGGCCTTGGACCATCAATCCAGCCTCTCCAGATCCCTCTGCAATGCCTTTCTACCCTTAAGCAGGTCGACACTCCCACCCAACTTGGTGTCATCTGCAAACTTACTGAGGGTGCACTCGATCCCCTCGTCCAGATCATTGATAAAGATCTTAAAGTGAACTGGCCCCAATTCCGAGCCCTGGGGAACAAGCATCAGGGTGACCATCTGCACACAAACATTAACAGCTGACCAAATGGAGCTTGAGTCCAGGGGCAGCTGGAGAAACGCTGGGATTTGGCCAACAGAAATGTCTTGAAGTCTTTCAAGGAGAAGTGGCCAGTCCTGCATCCCGGGGAAGAATAACCCCAATGCAGCAGGACAGGCTGGGACCTGATGTGCTGAGCAGTGACCCTGCGGAGACGGGGCTGGGCACCCTGAGGGACGCCTCATGAGCCAGTGGTGCACGCTCACTATGAACAAGGCCGGCTGCCTACGGGGCTGCAGGAGGAGGAGCGTGTGCCCCCCAGGCAACTTGAGTCACCTTCCCCTTTGACTCAGCACTGCTGTGGTCCAACGCACACAGCTGTGTCCCAGTGTGTGGCTCCCCATTTTGGAGAAGTGGAGAGGAGCTGGAGAGTGTCCAGAGGAGGTCTGCCACGATGGCCTTTAGGGCCCAGTGCACGTGTGCTTGGTGGAGAGGCTGAGGGACCTGGGCTTCTCTGGCCCAGTGGCAGGGAGGCTCTGGGCACTATTGGAATAGCCTGAACCTGGTTGGAGGGTTGTTTCAGAGACAATGGATCTTTTCTTTGGTGGGAAACAGCAGGAGAAAGAAATAATGCAACAAAGGTCAGCTTGGGAGGTGGAGACTGGACACCAGGAGAAAGAAATGCCACTGCAAGGGCAGCGCTGTGCTGCAACAGATCACCCAGAGGGAGTCGGGATCAGCCCAAGGCGTTGTGTTTCAGGACCAGCCAAGGACGATGGAGAGAGATGAGTAAAGGCAGTGAGATGCTGAGGGGAGAGCAAGACGGGGAAGCAGGGGGGATGTCTGCAGCCTGCAGGGGAAGAGGAGCAGATGTGGGACACCATAGCACAGCCTGTGGTGGAGACGATCAAGGGAGTTGGCAAGGCTGAAAGCCCCCAACAGTGCTTATGCCTTTCTCCTCTTGGCTGTGGCTGTTGTCTGTGCCACCAAGGCTACCAGAAGACACCTTATCCTTACAGCACTAGGGCCTTAGCGCCTCCTCTTCCCCACCCGGGAGCCATCATTCTGTCTTTCTGCCCTTGGCATTGCATGTCCTCCCATCACAATGCCCCAGGAAGAGCCCTGAGCTGTGCTTGTGGGGCAGGATCTCCCTTCCCAGGGGCTGGAGGCCAGGGCTTGGCCCTTTGCCTTCCTCTCACACATTCAGCATTAGCCAGCGTCAGAGACACCTCTCCATTGCCTTTGCCTACCTGCCCTCACTGCCTCCAGTTTTACAACGAATGAGCCCCCAGGAGCCTTTGGCACTAATGGTCCTCCGTAGGACCCATTAACGCTCCAAGAAACTTTCAAAATTACATCTGACGTTGACGTCTGGAGAGGTTTCATCAGCTTCCCCTGTGTCTGAGCTTCATGGGCTCAGCACCAAAACCACCAGAGGTGTCAATAAAACGCCTTGGGCTGGTCCTGCTCAGTACAGAAATGGGGGTTGGCCGGGCGGCAGGAATCTCTGTTCGCTGCTCGGGATGGGCATCGGGGGGTAAGCAATTGTACTGCATCACTCCTGGTTTCCTATATGCTTTTACAATGATTGCTAGTTTCTTTCCCGTTACTGGTCTATCAAACTGTCTGTATCTCAACCCATGAGATTTTTATTCCTTTTTCTCCCTCTTCTCCCTATCCCTCTGCAGGGGATCAGGGGGCAGTGAGTCAAGAGCTGCGTTGTCTTTCCCCCCCAACAAGGCTGAGGAGTGAGCTGGCTCTGCTCATGTCACTGCAGTTTGAGGACAACCAGGAGTTTCCTTGAGGTTTTCCTCCAGGAATATGCTGAGCAGCTCCTCTGCGTTACAAGTGGATTACAGATGAGGTAACTAGTGAATGGCAGAAGCTGTAACACCTTTCCCACATCCCCGCTGCTATGGAGCAGGGATGACTCCTTGGAAGTCCACAAGCAGAGCTCTGCTCCTCACGGCACACTTGGCCAGCAACAATGAGAGCTCCAACAAGGGAAATGCAGAAAGCTCCCGCAAAAAAGGACACAGGCAAAGTGTGTTTCCGGGGCTTGGGTTTGGAAGGGCAGGCAACGGGAAGGGATTTGCTCAGAGCTGTCCTGACTTGTGAGTGTGCTTTCCTCCTTTGGCAGTACCTCGGGAACAAAGGGATCCAATGTCCAACGGCAGCTCCATCACCCACTTCCTCCTCCTGGCATTCGCAGACACGCGGGAGCTGCAGCTCTTGCACTTCTGGCTCTTCCTGGGCATCTACCTGGCTGCCCTCCTGGGCAATGGCCTCATCATCACTGCCGTAGCCTGTGACCACCGCCTCCACACCCCCATGTACTTCTTCCTCCTCAACCTCGCCCTCCTCGACCTGGGCTGCATCTCCACCACTCTGCCCAAAGCCATGGCCAATTCCCTCTGGGACACCAGGGCCAGCTCCTTCTCAGGATGTGTTTCCCAGGTCTTTTTCTTTGCCTTCTTGATGTCAGCAGAGTTTTATCTTCTGACAGTCATGGCCTATGACCGCTACGTTGCCATCTGCAAACCCCTGCACTATGGGTCCCTCCTGGGCAGCAGAGCTTGTGTCCACATGGCAGCAGCTGCCTGGGGCAGTGGCTTTCTCCATGCTCTCCTGCACACTGCCAATACATTTTCAATACCTCTCTGCCAAGGCAATGGCCTAGACCAGTTCTTCTGTGAAATCCCCCAGATCCTCAAGCTCTCCTGCTCAGACTCAGACTACCTCAGGGAAGTTGGGCTTATTGTGTTTGGTGCCTTTTTTTCTTTTGCGTGTTTTGTTTTCATTGTGGTGTCCTACGTGCAGATATTCAGGGCCATGCTGAGTATCCCCTCTGGGGAGGGACGGCACAAAGCGTTTTCCACGTGCCTCCCTCACCTGGCCGTGGTCTCTCTCTTTATCATTTTTGGCATGTTTGCCTACCTGAAGCCCACCTCCATCTCCTCCACAGATCTAGACTTAGTGGTGTCAATTCTGTACTCGGTGGTGCCTCCAGCAGTGAACCCCCTCATCTACAGCATGAGGAAGCAGGAGCTCAGGGATGCCCTGACTAAACTGTTGCAATATACTCTATTTCACCCTCAATGAGGTAACTGTCTTTCTCCTACGACTCCCAGCATATTCATAGAAAATAGCAGGACGACCTTTTGTTCATAACCTTTTTACGTGCTTTCTTTGGTAGTTTCTTTCTTTCTTTTCTTTCTTTCTTTCTTTCTTTCTTTCTTTCTTTCTTTCTTTCTCTTTCTTTCTTTCTTTCTTTCTTTCTTTCTTTCTTTCTTTCTTTCGTTCCTTTTTTTTCCTTCCTATATTACTTGCTTTCTTTTCTCTCTTTCTCTCTTTCACTGTTTCTCTTTTTCTCTCTTCCTCTTATTTTAAGCTTGTGATAATATTATTCCTAAGCTCACATTTTTAGCATCCCAATGATGAGATGTACATGAGAAGCCAGACTCCCTCCATACTTGAAACAAAATAAAGGCAGCAGCAGAAAATCAAGCAGTGAATGAATGCTTTATTTTGCTTTGCTTACACACGCAGCTTTGGCTTTACCTGGGCTGAGCTGGGAAGTGCTCGGGAGAGGAAAACACCAGTGCAGAGCTCAGCTGTGTCAGTGTGAAGGCTGGGTGCACACAGCAGTGTTCTCACACAGCCAGGCCTTCTGGAGAGACAGGAAGGACCAGCAGAGCAGGACCTGCTCTGTGCCACGGTCCCTGGACACCCCGGGGAACCTGCCCCAGGGTAATCGTCACCAACCAGCCCCTCACAGCTGCAGCAGCAGCCACTCACCTCAGCTCAGAGAGCTGGTCTGTCCCTCCATGGAGGGACACAAAATGACTGCATCAGAAGTTTGTTCTTGCATCACAGACTTAGGAATACACATTTCATGTGTGTGATGAGATGAATTTGAGGGAGCACAAGTGCCAGCAGCTACTCCTAGGAGTGTCCTGTTGTGGGAAACTCAGCTTATTGATATCCCTTCATGTTTTGAGTAAAATTCCTTTGGTAACCACCACTGGCATGTGCTTCCTTGGGTGTAGGTCATAGAGACATCGAATCATAGAATCACAAAATGGTTCGGGGCTGCAAGCGCACATTGCCAGCTCATGTTCAGTTACTCCAACCCCAGCATCCTCACGCCCTTCTCTGCAGGGCTGCTCTCAATCCCTTCGTCAACACACTCCATGAGTCTCCTGCACTGCTCACAGCTTCATGGGATGCTCTTCCAGCAGCTGCCAGGGTGACTGGAGTCCCCCAGTAGATCTCAGCCTCTGAGTGTGGTGCTTCCTGGAGGTGAAGTAAGAACGCTTCGTCAAAAGGCTCCTCTTGCTCGGGTGGCCTGTAGCAAACCCCAGCCGCGAGGATTCCAGCTGCACAAGGGTGCTCAGCTCCTCCTCTTTGTTCCCCAGGCTGCGTGCGTTGGTACAGAGGCACTTCAGCTGGGCCACTGACCATGGCAACTTCTTTAGAGGAACACAGCCCCTGGGATTGGCTGCCTGCCTCCTTTGGCCCAGAAGTGCTTGGATATAAAACTATAAGATTGGTAGGCAATATATACACCTAGAGGAATATATCTATGAAAGGAAGTGTATAATTCTATTAATAAATTTATTTATTCATTTATAAGTAGATACACTACTTATAAATATATCTAGATATGTATATACATTTTGATCTAGGTCAACATTAATAAAGGTATAGAAATTAAATTAATAATTTTGAATTGAAAATTTTGAATATTTGTAAATTTGAATTGTCATTTTGAATTGAATAAATCCTTCTTCAATAAGATTTAGTGTAGTGAAGAATTAGAGTTTAAATGTGAACGGAAGCAGAAGGAAAAGGCCGGGTGGGGGTCCCCCACTTTACCAGGCTGCAGAACAAGCCCTGACAGGGTGGGCTGGGGGGAATTCAAGAGGGCGGAGGGGTGCCCGAAAGGTGGTGGGGCACGGACACGCTGGAACATGCCCAGGGGCTACGGCCCCCTTCTAGGAGGGGTGAGCAAGTGACGGAGAGGGGGGTCAGTACTGGCTTGGGTCCCCCCAAAAGATGAGCACGCAGCAAATAGGTTGGTCTGTGCTTGTGAGGAGCTGCTGCCTGAGTAGCCAACAGGCCAAGAGGAGGCTTCTGGTCTGTGTAGGAGCTTGTGAGGAGTCGTATCTCAGAGGTGAGCAGACAGCAAGCAGGGGGAGATGTGAGGGTCAGGTCTCTGGTGCCTGAGTAGCTGATAGAGCAGGAGCAAGGCCAGGGCTCCTGTAGGGGCTGGTGAGGTCACTGGTGCTGGTGTAACTGATAGGAGACACGTGGCTTGGGCTTGTCCTTGGGATGTCACTCTTGGCTGAGTAGCTGATAAGGCAGGCCCAGGTGCACAGCTCGTGTAGGTGCCTGTGAGGTCACTGCAGCCTGAGTCCCTCACCGGCAAGTACGTGGCAAATGGGCAGATACGCACTTGTGAGGTCCCGCTCAGCTGACAGGCCATGAGCTGACCCACGGCTCGTGTACGTTTGGTGAGATCCTTCATGTCTGGACACCTGACAGGCCAGGAGCAGGCCCACGCCCTGCGTCTGTGCTTATGAGGTCGCTCACGCCTGAGTAGCCAGTGGGCCAGGAACAGGCCTAGGGATTGTGTAGGTGCCTGGAGGTCACTGGTGCCTGCGCAGACGACAGGCCAGGAGCCGTCACCTGGCTTGTGGATGTCTCTGCGATGTCACTGGTGCCTGAGGAGCCCAGGAGAAACATGTCTTGTGTTGGGTGTTTTGAGGTCCCAGGTGCCTGAGAAGCTGGTAGGCCAGGACTAAGCCCCCATCTTGTGTAGGTGTTTGCAAGGTCACCTGTGACCGCTGAGCTGACAGGCCAGGAAGAGGCCCATGGGTTGTGTAGGAGCTGGTGAAGTCACTGCTGGCCGCGTACCTGGTAGGGCAGGAGCAGGAACATGGGTGGTGTAGGGTGTTGTGGTGTCACGGGTGCCCGAGTAGATGACAGGTTGGGAGCCAAGCAGTAGTTTATGTAGGTGTTTGTGAGGTCATTGGTATCTGAATACCTGATAGGCCAGGAGCAGGAACGTGGCTTGTGAATGTCGCTCTTGTGATTTCACCGCTGCCTGTGTAGCTTTTGGGCAAGGAGCAGGCATATGGCTTGTGTGGCCGCTTCTGATGCCATTAAGATAATACTTGGACCCCACCCCAATATGGCTTTTTGGAAGAACCATCGTCATCAGAAGCCTGTACACAACACGCACACACGTGTGACAGCGGGACTCCTGAGCACGCAGCAGCAGCAGCAGCAGGAGGGTGTGAGGTCATGGTCACTGTAACCCCTGAGCACACGGTGGTGGCAGCAGGAGGGACGTGAGGTCACTGTCAGTACCACTCATGAGCACACGGCAGCAGAAGTAGGAGAGTGTGAGGTCACCGTCAGTATAACCCACGAACACACAGCTTTGGCAGTAGGAAGGATGTGAGGTCACATCACCGATGTCACCCCGTGCCCGTGGGGCTCGGTGCAGAGCGGCCATGTGCATGACAGGGGCATGACAGGGGACGGGAGCTGCCCGTCCCCGTGTCTGCGAGGCCGAAGGAGCAGCCCCTGCGGCCCTGGCTGGAGCAGTCGGGGTGGGGGTGGCTCGGGGGCACCCCAGGGATGTGCCTGGGCATGGCGCCAGGAGGAAACCACAGACTTCCTGCCCGGGCGCTGCAGGGGGAGTGGGGAGAGCGCGGCGAGGCCACGTGGGCTGTGGTTTGTGCACCTGCAGGCTCCAGCTCCCGCTCCGCCCGCGGGGAATAACGGCCCCTGGGTGACACACTGAGTCAGGGACACGTCTGAGCCTCTGGGCTTCCCGTCTGCTGCCAGGGCAGGGACATGATCCAGCTGCAGCTCCTGCGAGGGACTCACTGTGGGGGTCTGCAGGGAGGGACGGACAAGCCAACACTCCTTGGATGGAGCCCTTGCCCTGGATGAAGACCTCTCCCAGATGCTGCTCCCAGCACAGTGAGGTCCGTGTCAGGGGCAGGGGCTGTTTCCTCCCCATCCTGACACAGACCCTGGTGCAGTCCCCGTTCCATGGTCACCGCAGCTTGGGGGCAGCTGGACACTTGCCTCATGGCTTCTTGGATGAGCCCGGTGCAGGAGATGCTCAGTGCTTCCAGGCCCACAGCAGGGTGCAAGGGGTGACTAACCAAATTCCCCTGCACACCCAGCTTGTCCCATGATGATCCGCCACCACAGCGACCATGACACCGGCAGCGGGACATATATGTCCCTCATATATGGTCATGAACGGCGCTGGAGAAGTTCATTGGCGGGCTGGGCTGTGTCGGAGGGGAGATAGCTCCCGATAACGTCTAAAAAGGTGCTGCTGCTTCGATTGGCTCCTTCCGCAGCTGGGTCGGCATCTGCAGAGATATATTACCCTCCCATCATCGACGTCCCCCTGAGTCCCCAGGAGCTGTGACAGGGAGTGGGGAAGAGCAGGGCTGTGCCAGCAGGGCAGGAGGCTCAGGATGGGAATGGAGGGACTCCTGTCCCCTCGGGTGCTGTGGCTGCTCCTCTGGGTGCAGCTCTGCAGAGGTAAGTGCCGGCTCCCTTTTCCCACAGCCCAGGGCCATCGGGTACCAGTGGGGTCATCAAGAGCCCTTTGGGAAGAGAGTTTCTTTCCAAGTGCCGCTGAGATGAGGGTCAGGAGGAGCTCAAGTCCATGGACCCTGTGCCTTTGCCTGTGTCCATTTGGCTGGGAGAGGGTGTCTCCACTTCCAGAGCTCCAGTATTTCGGGCAGCCTGTGCCTGGCTGCATTTAAAGACAACCCATCCTGGGGTACCCTTTTGGGATGACTTGTTCCCCAGTACTGTGCCCCTGAGGCTGGCTGTGGCTCCAGGGTCCAGGGGAGCCCTGACACCAGGAAGGCAGTTTGTGCCCCACAGAGAGAGGGGGACTGGACTGTCTGCACCCACAGGTGGTAGAGAAGTTCCCTTCTCAGGGGCTCCCACCAAGCACAGGGGCTGGGCTGCCACCAGGGGCCAGGAGGGGACATGAGTTGGGGGGATCCTTGGGATCATGTTGGTGTTCATGAGGACACAGAAAGGCCTGTGGGTGTGTGAGCTTGGGTGGTGCCAGGGCAGGTGGTCAGCAGGGCAAGGTGTGGGGCTGGGGCATGGGGCTGTTATGGGGTGTTGGGCTGGGGAGGAGCGGGTTCCCTGTGCAGGGCCTGGGGGCACAATGAGTGGGTGGTCATGGGAGGGGGCCATGGGAGTGGCAGGAGGTTCCCAGGGCTGTGTTATGGTGAATAGCCCATCCCAGAAGGGCCGGAGTACTGCACCCCTAGCCTTCACAGGCTGTGGGGAGAGCAGGGACCCCCACACTGGCCAAGGGACAGCCTAGAGGGGTGAGGACTCCCACCCTCCCACCGTGGTGCTTCTGACTCAGCCTGGGCAGGGGGGGCCTTCTAGACCTGCACTCTGGGGCTCGGTGCTCTCCTGAGCGGTCCCATGTCGATGTTCGAAGGGGCTGCAGAGGTGAAGCTGGAGGATGGCGGCGGACACTGTGCTGGGAGAGTGGAGGTGAAACACCAGGGCCAGTGGGGGACTGTGTGTGGCTACAACTGGGACATGGACGATGCTGCAGTGGTTTGTAAGCAGCTGCGCTGTGGGTCTGCTCTTGAAGCTCCTCAGTACGGACATTTTGGGCCAGGATCTGGCCCCATTTGGATGGCTGATGTTGCGTGTCATGGCACCGAGTCAGCCCTGTCTGATTGCACAGACACAGAAGAGATTCGACAATACTGTGATCACAGTCTGGATGCTGGAGTGACGTGTTCAGGTACGGTGCCAGCCTGTTCCCCACCTTTGTGACCAGGACGGGGGAAGGGACCTGGCTGTGCCCTCAAGGAAACAAGGGATTACTGGAGAAGGGCCTGGTGTGGCTGGTCACGCTGCTGAGCTGGGACTGTCATTGCTGGTTTCCCCGGTCCCTGAGGAAAAGCCAGTGGGAACCCGCCACTGCCTGACCCCTGATGTGTCTCAGCCCACCCTCCATCGGCGCCTGGGGCTGGGAGATGGTGCCCTCGTGCAAGAAGACTTAGAGCAACTCACATGGCCACCCACAACCCTGGGCCCAAGGAGGTCAGGGACTTTTGGGTTGTGTCCCCTGGCAGACATGAGTCCCCCAAAGCAGAGGGGCTGCTCAGAGGGCAGGGGCCCTGGGCTTGGGCAGAAGAGCTGGGTGGCTCATGGCCACCTCATTCCCCTTCCAGAGCCACCCCATGAGAGCGAGCCCACAGGGAAACACCCCTGTGCAGGCAGCGCTGACCTGCTGCCCAGCCTCTCCTGCCTACCCCAGCCCCTGCCTGCCCTGTGCCAAGGGCACTTGCCAGCACTTTCTGACTCTCCTTGCCCTGGGAGCTTGTGTCAGCCCAGGGCTGCTCCTCTGCCCCCTCTCCTGCCCTGTACCCAGCTGGGGGCCAGGGATGTGCACCCCTGGCAGTGTTCTCTGGCCCTGGCTGAGGACCCTCCCCAGGCAGGTGCTGGAGCTGGGGGCTGGTGGAGACAGCGACTGGAGGTACAGCTGCACCACATCTGCTCCCTCTGACATGTCCCATCTAATAGCAGTGCCTCAATGGGCTCCATTTCTGGTGGCTCCAAGGGGTTCCTCAGCCTGGCTCTCAGCTTGGTGGGGCAGAGCAGGCTGCAGCAGCCAGCAGAACCTCAGCCCATCTCCTTGGGCTCAAGCGCTGCAGTGCCTGGGGCCAGTGCCAGGTAGCCCAGGGTCTCCAGGAGGGCAGCAGTTTTTCTAAGCGCTTCCTGTGGCTGTGGGTTTGGGAGAAAAGCCAGCCCACGAGTGCTGTGATGATGTTGGGGGAGCAGCAGGGGGTCCCTGGTGTGTTTGTGACATCAACACCCACTAGGAGCTGCTGGGAAGCTCGTGGGTCTCTTTGCCTGTGGCCACCTTGCAGGCCAGGTAGGACATGGGTATGTAACTGCCAGAGGGCTGTGGGAACTCACAGGGTTCTTTGGTTACTCCAGGATTTGTCCGGCTGGTTGGAGGGGACAACCCCTGCTCAGGACGAGTGGAGATCCATGATAGGAACGAGTGGAAAACTGTCTGTGACTCCGACTTTGGTCCCAAAGCTGCCGACGTGGTCTGCAGAGAGTTGCAGTGTGGCACAGCCCGGTCTGTCCCGGGGGCAGCTCACTTTGGAGAAGGGGCTGGTCCCATGTGGGACAGAGAGCTGCAGTGTGTGGGGAATGAATCCCTTCTCAGCTCCTGCCCCACGGGGTCCCCCAGGGACCAACCCTGCACCCACGCGAATGCTGCCGGTGTCACCTGCACACGTAAGGACTCAGGGCAGGGTGTTACCACCGGGGGTGTGCCGATGATGGGGGAGCAGGGACGGGACTGTGCTGTGCTGGGTGTGAGGGCAGAAGGGGTGATCACAGAACCATAGGATGGTTTGGGTTGGAAGGGACCTTTCAATGTCATCTAGTCCAACTGGCCTGCAACCAGCAGGGACCTCTTCAACTAGATCAGGTTGCTCAGAGCCCCGTTAAACCTGACCTTGAATGTTTGTCTGCAGCCCTAAAATGGTGCAGAAGGAGGAGAAAGGCAGGGTGTCCATTTGGCCTCTACTCCACCACCCAAGGCAGCAAAAGCACAAGTCTGCCCTGTCTCATCCTTCTCTGTCCCGAGTTCACAGGGTTCAGGCTGGTGAACGGCAGCACGGCGTGTGAGGGGAGGGTGGAGGTCCATGTGCAGGGGGCCTGGGGCACCCTCTGTGCCTCCCGCTGGGACCTCTTGGACGCCCACGTTCTCTGCCGTCACCTCAACTGCGGGTTTGCTGAGTCCATTCCTAAAGGAGGGCGTTTTGGGAGAGGAAGCGGCCCTGTCTGGAGAGACTCCTTCCACTGTGACGGGACTGAAGCCCACCTGGGAGAGTGCCCAGTGACTGCCCTGGGGGACTCGCCGTGCTCCCATGAGAACGACGCTGCTGTCATATGCTCAGGTGAGTGCAGGAAAACACTCGGTTACTCTGTTTTCCTCTTAAATGCTCCCAAAGCAGGGGACCCTGTGGCAGTGCAAGGCTCTGGCTCAGAAGGTCCCCACAGAGGGCCGGCGGCAGGCAGGCGAGCTCCAAGGCCCTCCTGCAAGGGTGCCAGAGCCTGGAGACATGCTGCAGGCTGCCGGGCTCCCCGATGCCACCAAGGGCTGGGGCACGGCTGCTCTCCCCAGGCCCAGCTCGCTTCGCATCCCTGCGGCTGGTGGGTGGAGGAAGCCCGTGCGACGGGCGAGTGGAGATCTTCCAGCACGGGACGTGGGGCAGAGTCCTGGATGAGCAGTGGGACGTGCAGGAGGCCAGCGTGGTGTGCCGGCAGCTGCAGTGCGGAGAGGCAGAGGCAGCCTACAACCCCCCGAAGGCTCAGAGAGGGACGGGTCCCGTGGGGCTGCGCGGGGTGCGGTGTGCAGGGCACGAGGCCAACCTGACCCTCTGCAACACCTCCCTGCCTGAGAGTGCGCTGGAAGCAGGGATTGCCGAGGACGTGGGGGTCGTTTGCTGGGGTGAGTGGCGCTGCATGGCTCCCCCAGGCTCTGGGCTGGGTGGGCAGCTGGCCCTTGACGGCAGCCGGGGTTTCCTCCTGCTACAGGGAGCCGTCAGGCGCGGCTGGTGAACGGGCCTGGGCGCTGCGCGGGGAGAGTGGAGATCTACTACCAGGGCAGCTGGGGGAGTGTCTGCGATGACGGCTGGGACCTGTCTGATGCTGCCGTCGTTTGCCGCCAGCTGGGCTGCGGAGGGGCGCTGGAGGCGGTTGGCTCCGCTCGCTTCGGGGAAGGCTCCGCTCAGATCTGGCTGGAGAGCGTGAACTGCTCCGGGGCCGAAGCTGCTCTTTGGGACTGTCCGGCAGGGTCCTGGGGGCAGCACGACTGCGGGCACAAAGAGGACGCAGGAGTCGTCTGCTCAGGTGTGTGCCGGGAGCTGTGGTGGGAGCCCAGTGCCCAGGCAGGCCGGGACGAGGGGAGAGCCGGACACGGCCGAGGCTGTTCCTGGCCAGCTCTGAGCCCCTGACAAAGGCCACCGTGGGGACACCCATGCACAGGTGCCCTCAGTCCCACCGGGGGTCCCTGGGGAGCTCCGCTGTCCCTGACGGTCCGCAGGGAGGGCAGGGGTGTCTGTCCATCAGGGACATTTCTCTGTCCGTGGGTGCAAGGGGGACTTGCTGGACGTGCCTTTGCCTGTCTGAGGGCCTGGCGGGTGCAGGGGTGTCCCTGCTCCCCCAGCCCCAGCCCAGCCTGTTCCCCCTCGCTGCCTTTCCTCCCAGAGTTCATGGCCCTGAGGCTGGAGAACGGCACCAACTGCTCCGGGCGCCTGCAGGTTTTCTACAATGGGACGTGGGGGAGCGTTTGCTCCAACTCCATGACTCCTGAAACTGTGTCGCTGGCATGCAAGGAGCTGGGCTGCGGGGACAGAGGGTCCCTGGAAACACAACGGCCCTACGGCAGGCTGTCTGGCACGGCCTGGCTGGATCGTGTGGAGTGTGGGGAGAGAAACAGCTCCTTCTGGCAGTGTCCCTCCGCTCCCTGGCACCCGCAGTCATGCGACGACCTGCGAGATGAGACCCACATCACCTGCAAGGGTAATTCTGAGCTAGCCGGGCACCAGCATCCCCTGCGTTCCTGCTCCTGGCTGGGCATGGTCAAATTCCTGGGCCTGCAGGGGCCTTTCGTTTCCAAGGCAGACGCTGCTGCTGCTGGTACCAAAAATGGGACTTCCTCTCCTGGAGCCCCACACATTCACCAGCGGTTGCCAGCTGGGCTCCCAGCTTCGCCTGGTTGGGGCAGAGGTTTCTCGAGGCAAGGTCCCAGAAGGGAACAGCCAGGGCTCTGAGGAGTGTCCCTTCCATGGACACCCTCCTGCTGCTCTGTGACCCAGGGTCCCTTTGGGGCTGAGCAGTCAGGGTCCCCCACGTTGCCGAGTGTGTGTCCCCCGAAGGACCGGGGTTCAGCTGCTGCCATGGGTGGGTGGCACGAGCTGAGCTGAGCCCCGCTCTCTGCTGCACGCCCCCCTGCAGCAGCCCCTTCACCACAGCGTTTCCCTCTGCAGGGAGTCAGCCAGAAACGCCCCCGGCCCCAATGGCTGCGTGCCCCAGCACCCCGAGCTGCACAGGTAGCTGCTCCTCTGCATGCCCCTCTCGCCTGGCAGGGCTCTGCCTGCTGTCCCGCGGCCCTGGGAGCTCTCTGCCTTCTCCAGACAGGGAGAAGATTCGTGCCGTGGGAGGGGAGAAGGGGTGCTCCGGCCGAGTGGAGGTGTGGCACCGCGGCTCCTGGGGGACGGTGTGTGACGACTCTTGGGACATGCGGGATGCCGAGGTGGCATGCAGGCAGCTGGGCTGTGGCCCTGCGGTGTCTGCCCTGGCCGAGGCTGCATCTGGGGAGGGGAGCGGCCCCATCTGGCTGGAGCAGGTGGAGTGCCGGGGGACAGAGCCATCTCTGCAGGACTGCTGGGCCCGGCCTGGGGACAGCGGTGCCTGCCGCCATAAGGAGGACGCGGCCGTGATCTGCTCAGGTGAGCGGCAGGGCTGCGACACCTCGAAGGGCAGGGACACCTCACAATTTCCTCCATTGCCTGCCATCATGGCTCCAGAGCTCCTGAGAGCAAGGCCATCCCTGCAGAGCAGGAGAGCCTTTTGCCGAGTGGGTAGCAGCTTCTGTGGGGCTGGGTGTCCTCCAGCTTCTGCCCGCAGGGCCCTGCAGCCCCCAGGGGCACCTCCCGGGCTGCCGGCTCTGTCCCTGCTCTGGGCCCTGCGCTCCTTCCTGGCCATGCTCACCAGTCGTGCAGGAGGGGCGATTTGGGTGGGATGTGGCAGGGATGTCTGCACATGCACACGTGCACGCACACACACACACACACGGTGTGTCAGAGAGGAGGCTCCCTGGTACCTGCACCCCCACCCTCTCAGCCCAGCTCTCCTTCTCCTCCTCTGCAGATGCACCCAGGACGGCAGCACCAACCCCTCCAGCAGGTAACCCGTCCTCCCCACCAGTGCTGGGTCTTCTTGGGGCCAGGCTGTGACCCACAGCCGGGGGGAAGGGGCTCCTTGCTGGGCTGTGAAACTCCCAGGAGGAGGCAGCGGGGTAGCGGTGGGGCGGGAGGCTGGGGAGGGCTGTCATTCACCCACTCAGGTGGGAGCTTCCCCATCCCTCGTCCCCTGAAACCCGGTACGTAATGGGGGTCAGGACTGGGGTGTGCCGGCCCCTCACCTCTCCCAGGCCTGGTGCTGCCCTTTCTGTGTTCCTGCCATGCAGATCCCACGCGGGGCCGTCTGACTGGCAGCGGGAGAGTCTCCTTGCCCGTCATCATGTGCATCATCCTGGGAGCCCTTGTCTGCCTGCTCCTGGCCCTCCTGGCCGGGCAAGTGCGAAGCGCCAGGGCTGGGCGCAGAGGTGGGTCCCTTCCCAGGGGAAGATGCCTGCTGGCAAGGCCGGCGTGCCGTGGGGTGTCAGTGAGTGGGAGAGGCAGAGCTGGGGGGACAAGAGAGTGTGCTCTCTGCGGGATCCCATCCCCTCTCTGACCATCCCTGGGCCAGCCCTGCCTCTGTCCACAGGCTCTGAGAGAGCTCAGGAGCCCTTCCCTGAGGCCGTGTACGAGGAGATCGGTTCCAGCCCAGCATGGCAGAAGCAGGCAAGGTTCAGCGGCTCAGGTTGGTGTGCGTCCCTCATTGAGGACACATCTACAGTGCTCTTTCCCCTGGCTGCCACCCAGGGTTGACCCCTGCAGCCCCCTAACCCATGGTTCGTGCGGTTGTGGGGCTGTTGGATCTGTGTGGGGAGCACCCATGTCCTGGGCCCAGGAGAGAAGCTTTCTCCCCACCTGCTCTGCACGTCCCATTTGGGGACAGCCCCTCTCTGACTGCCCCTGCACCCTGGGGGTCACCTGAGGGGTGAGGGAAGGGGCTGTCCCAGGGCAGCTCTGGCAGGCCCTTGGAGATGGGCTTTGTCCCAGGGCAGCAGGGTGAGTCCTGAGCCCTCGTCCCCGTGCAGCCGTGGCTCTGTGGGTCCCACGTCCCCAGCAGCACTGAGCACAAGCTGGGTCAGCAGAACGCACTCCCCTCACACCCACTGGGCCTCTCTCCAGGCTCCTATTCAGAGGGGTCCCTGAGCAAGCTGCAGCCCTACCCCGGGGACAGCGAGGAGGAGGATGGTCCATGGCCAGCACCAGGTAATGGGGGGCAGGAAGGGGTGTATCTCTCCTCCCTGTAGACATGTGATGGACAGCAGTGTCACTGAGTGTCACCCTCGGAGCTGGGAGATTGGGTGGGATCTCCTGTGGGGCTGCAAACACCGATGTCGGAGCCCCACGTCCCTGCGCATCCTCCCATCCTCTGCTCTGCAGAACGCATCTTCTCACTGTCACCAGCTCTCCTCTCCTTTCAGACGTCCCTGTCCTGCCTGGAGGTGACCCAGCTGATGGCTATGATGATGCCAGGGAGGTTTCTGACCCTGGGGAGGATCCTTCCCCTGGGCAGGAAGACTGGGAAATGCCCACGGTGGCAGAGGAGGGATCTGGACCCACGGATACCCCTGGAGGTGAGAGGGAAAGAAAGTGCTGCTGGTTCCTGGGGTGGCATCCCTGGTGCTGGATGAATCACTGTCACACTGAGAGCCCAACATGCTGGGATGGGGGAACCTGCCCCAGGAGTTTCTTCTGGGGTACCGTGGGTGGGAGAGGGAGCTGAACGTCTCAGGACTGGTGAGGAGAAGGGAGGAAGGTGATGTACAGCCCAGGAGAGGCACCCCATGGGGTGAACATGCAATGGCCTGCCTTGCTGCTTGCAGGGCCAAACCTGCTCTCCCAGAGAGGTGCTGGTGCCCCTGGAGCTGAGGGGGATGGCTGGTCCCTGTCCCCAGAGAGCACGGGCTATGACGATGCTGAAGAGGTGTCTGTGGCACATCCCCCTGAGGACACAGAGGCTGTGACACCGGAGCTCAGTGCACAACGGTCCCTGAGCCCCGGGCCAGGAGAGCCCGTCCCTGCAGTGCAGCTGGGGGCAGCCAGGAGGGAGGAGAGGTCTGTGCAGCTGGGAGAGCCGTGAGCACCAGGGAACCCTCTCCCTTTTCCCACGGGCAGCAGAATCTGCCAGGGGTTTCCTCAATTTTGATTCCCCTGTTTTTATGCAGGAGCCCCCATATTGGTTCTTATTAAAAGCCTTTGAGCCAGAGCTGTGCTTGCCTGGCCAGGTGCTTTAGTGTCTCCCCGAGGGTGGCTGGAGGAAACCGGAGCCCAAAGACATGGCAGTGGGGAAGGGGCATGTCTCGGGTGGGTGTGTGGTGCAGGGCAGTGAGCCGAGCTCAGGTCCAGCACAGCTGCCCGCCTCTCTCCTGAGAGGGGGCTCCAAAGAGGCAGCGCACACAGCCCTCCTCACCCCACAGCCAGACCCTGGCTGGGCAGGGCAGGCCCACAGTGCCTGCAGAGGACCAGAGGCTCCAGCTCCAGCCTTTCCCTGAGGCTGGGCATTCAGGGAAGAACCCCCTTGGAGATGCTGGGGATGGAAGCCAGGATCTCCCACATGCAAAGTGGGCGCTCTGCCACTGAGCTACACCCT
The DNA here is from genome assembly GCF_964199755.1 of Larus michahellis. Taxonomy (NCBI): domain Eukaryota; kingdom Metazoa; phylum Chordata; class Aves; order Charadriiformes; family Laridae; genus Larus; species Larus michahellis. The sequence continues at coordinate 2,156,914 of NW_027435888.1, forward strand.
CTGGAGCCTTCCCAGCAGGAGACACTCTCCTCCCATGAGGGGTCTGTGACAGGCACAGCCCCGTTGTCCCCTGGGTGCCCAGGGACCCTCTGCAGCAAACAGCACTTGAGCCCTCCTGAGATGGGGGAAGTCCGCACTGCCTCTCCCCTGGGACCTGATCCTGGCACAGGGCTGCACTGCAGAGCACTGCCCCTCCAGCGTCTCTGAAGAGCGATGGGGCAGAAGGAGGCTCTGGCTGCAGGTGCTGCTCCCACGCTCTGGCCCCCTCCAGGGCCAACGGAGAGGAGAAAACTCCTGAGCCTCCTCTGCCCCCCAGGGCAAGGGCAACCCCCCTGTGTGCCACATCTGTGCACAGCGGCACAGGAGGAGAAGTACAACAGGGTGAGGGACATGCCCTCCCTGGGGTGAGGTGCCCCCAGGCTCTGATGTCACCCCAGGGTGTGCGATGGGGCAACATGGGGGCAGAAAGCTCACACGCCCTCATCCATGTAACGGGCCTCCTCCTGCACCCCTCTGCCCCGCGGCATCCCTGGAGGTGGGTGAAGGGCAGGTGTCCATCTCCATGGGGCTGATGCCCAGAGAGGAGCATATTGGTGTGTTAGCAGTCATTGGAGCAGGGGGGCAAAGGGGGCCAAGAAATTCTGCTCAGGACAGCGTGTGACTAAACAATACCGATGGCCATGCACTCCGGTGGGTGATCCTCAGCGTGGCTTTGTCAGCTGTCCTGGGCACATCAGAGGTCTCACTGCAACACCCCCCCGGGGGAAGGATGCTGCCATTCAGGCCGCAGCTCCAGGGAGTGCCTCTCCCCGGGACTATGGGTCCAGTGGCCTCTGCTCTGGGAACTGAAGACAAGGTGCAGGAGGCGCCTGAGGAGGGGAACAGACTCTGCACCCTTGAGCACGACAAAGAGGAGAGGAACTGGGTCGTGCAGAGACCCCGCAGAGGACACATCCCGATCCTGTGGAGCAGGGAAGGGGGCACAGCTGGAGCCCACCCCAAAGCAGCCCTGAGTGGAGAGTCCTGCCCAGGGGCAGGCTGGGGACTTGTGGGGCTGGAGGAAGGCTCCTTCTAAGCCGCAGATGTGCAGGTCCAGGGCAGGGACAGTGCTCTGGCAAGAGGTGAAGGAGCAAGCAGGGCTGGGGCAGGCTGGAAGGCGGCAGACGGGCTCTGCAAAAAGCAGAGGGAGAAAAATCACTGCTGAAGCCCAGGGCTGAACCTTTAGATCTTCAGTCTAACACTGTCCCAGCTGAGCTCCTTCAGCCCTGCCCCAGCAGCCCTTGTCCCTGGGCCACCCCTGCCGGGCCCCAGGCTGACACAGATGAGGAGTGCTCCTCAGGGAGGTTCCCAGGGAAAAGCTGTGCCCAGCCCCGGACAGAGGGGACCGGGCCCCTCCCTGCCTCCAAGCCCAGGTGGGCTCCAGCTTTGGTGGAGGCCACGTTACGCTGGGCGTGCCAAGATGTGTGTGGGCCTCGTACAAAGGGGACAGGAGTGAAGGTAAGTGGGCAGGCCAGGCATGTGCAGCTGCAAAGGCTGAGGGCCAAAGAAGCATAGGACCGATGGAAGACCTTATCACCTGGAAAGCCTCCTCCCACACCTTTTTTCCCTTGCTGAACTTTGCTGCTTCCTTCCCAGCTCCTCTCCCTCCTTCCCCCTGAGCAGTGCAGGGCGATGGGGAATGGGGGTCCTGGTCAGTCCATACCAATTCCTCTCTGCTGCTCCTTCCTTCTAACACTTTTCCCATGGGGTCCCTCTTACAGGCTACAGTCTTTCGAGATAAACCTGCTACAGCATGGGCTCTCCTCAAGCTGAAATTCTTTCAGGAAATATCCAGCCTCTCCAGTGTTGGGTCCTCCACCAAGTGCTGGGATTACCTCCTCCGCTGTGCTCCTCTCCTTAGGCTGCAGGGAAATACCTGCTCTACTGTGGTATTCTCCACAGGCTGCAGGAGACCATCTGCTCTGGCACCTGGAGCACCTCCTCTCCCTCCTTCTTCACTCACCCTGGTGTTTTCAGGGCTGTTTCTCACACTGGTTTTTCCCTAACTCCTCTCCCACTCGAGCCCTTGTGTCCTTTCTTAAATACACTCTCACAGAGGTTCCACCATCCTCGTTGACGGGCTCAGTTTTGGCCAGCGGTGGGTTTCTTTTGGAGCTGGCTGGAACCAGCTCTGTCTGGCACGGAAGCGGCCCTTGGTCTCTTCTCACAGAGGCCCATCCCTTCAGCCCCACCACTACCAAACCCTGGAGACGGACACCAATTCCACAAGCCCTGGCTCTGCACCACAAACACTCTGGTGTGAGTCCTCACCCCGCATGGGCACACGGTACAAGCTGCACTCCGAGGATTTTTCCTCCTGGGCACTTCAGCCCAGCCCAGCTCCCTCCAAGCTCTGCCACCTCCCCTGCCCTCTCTCCATCCCAGCCCAGTCTGCTCTGGCCCAACAGCAGAGCCTGCCCCAGGGTGCTGCAGAGCTCTGGGCACTCACTCCACAGCCACAGCCCCTCTGAAGGGCACCGCAGCTGCTGGGGGGCAGAGGAGGTTCAGCCCCAGAGATGGGGGGCATTTGGGCACAAGGAAAAGGCAGTCAGTGGGCCCCTGTGTCCTCCTCCCCAGGATGTTCTGAGGGGTCTGCAGCCCCTCTGTGCCATCCCCTCTCCCCAGCCCAGTACAAGAGCCCTGGCCCTGGGGACCCTCAGGCAGCTCCTGCCACCCCAGTGACAGAGTGGCACTGGGACAGCCTGCCCCAGGCTGCTGCAGCCAGAAAGGTCTTCTCATCTCCCGTTTATTCAGCCCTGCTGCTGATGGGTCTCAGAAAAGGAAGTGTTAGCTGGTTCATGTATTTTATTTAAACACACAGAGAGACTGACTCTTCATTTACACAACTTTTTTCTGTCACACAAGACAGGTGGATACTTAATGAGGAGGGGATGAATAAGGAAAGCTTGACTTGTCATACCAGGTGCTGGGAATCCTTTGCAGAGGAAGGTACACAGTCCATGGCTGCCGAAAAATGTCCAATCAGTTTCCTCAGGGCATCCTTGAGCTCCTGGTTCCTCATGCTGTAGATGAGGGGGTTCACTGCTGGAGGCACCACCGAGTACAGAAATGACACCACTAGATTCAGGAATGAAGAGGAGACGGATGGGGGCTTCAGGTAGGAAAACACCCCAGTGGTGATAAAGAGGGAAACCACGGCCAGGTGACGGAGGCACGTGGAAAAGGCTTTCTGTCTTCCCTGCTGTGAGGGGACCCTCATCACAGCCCTGAAGATCAACACATAGGACACCACAATGAAAACAAAACACACAAAGGCAAAGAAGGTACTAAAAGAAAGAAGCCCAACTTCCCTGAGGTAGTCTGAGTCTGAGCAGGAGAGCTTGAGGATCTGGGGGACTTCACAGAAGAACTGGTCTAGGCCATTGCCTTGGCAGAGAGGTATTGAAAATGTATTGGCCGTGTGCAGCAGAGCATAGAGAAAGCCACTGCCCCAGGCAGCTGCTGCCATGTGGACACAAGCTCTGCTGCCCAGGAGGGACCCATAGTGCAGGGGTTTGCAGATGGCAATGTAGCGGTCGTAAGCCATGATGGTGAGAAGATAAAACTCTGCTGAGATGAAGGTGAGAAATAGAAAGACCTGTGCAACACATGCCGAGAAGGAGATGGCCCTGGTGTCCCAGAGGGAGTTGGCCATGGCTTTGGGCAGAGTGGTGGAGATGGCACCCAGGTCGAGGAGGGCGAGGTTGAGGAGGAAGAAGTACATGGGGGTGTGGAGGCGGTGGTCACAGGCTACGGCAGTGATGATGAGGCCATTGCCCAGGAGGGCAGCCAGGTAGATGCCCAGGAAGAGCCAGAAGTGCAAGAGCTGCAGCTCCCGCCTGTCTGCGAACGCCAGGAGGAGGAAGTGGGTGATGGAGCTGCCGTTGGACATCAGATCCCTCTGCACATGGGGGCCTGTCCAAGAAGGAAACAGCAGTGAAGAGTGAGGACAAACACCTCTGAGCACAACCTGTTGCATTTGTCACACTAACGTCCAAGCTGATGGGAACCAGGAGTGATCACAGGTTAAATCTCACTATGATATAAAAGAGCTTTTGACCACTGTCACTCCCAGGTCCCCTGGCTGCAGAACAGAGCTGGGGGGTTGTTTTGTTTATTTTGATCCTGTTGCCCCTGGCCCACTTGAGGAGTCATGTTTGAAGGTAGAAATCCCTGGCATTTCTGCTACCCTACGACTGCTATTGTGAGAGTCCTGGGAGGCAATAGGACAGACCCTTAGTGCAGAAGGAGGAGAGCTGGTCTCTCCATTCATCCTGCTCTCAGCTGCTTTTTGCCAGCACCGCTTTGGTCTGGAGGATGATCCCATGGAGAGCAGAGGAGTCCAGTTCCAAAGTGCAGATCTCCAAACTCCCCTCCCCAGGGAAGAGCTGTCAGCTTTTGGATGCCCAGAAGATGGGGTGCCCTTTGTGGAGAGTTAATGTTATCCCCACCCCATGGACTGCATTGCCTAGAGACCCAGAGGTTAGAAGAGGCCTTGGGCCCCAGGGACACATCTGCATGGCAGGACCTGCAGGGTCAGTGGCTGAGCTGCTGATGAAGCCCCCACCCCAGAGAGACTGAAAACAAGAGCAACAGCAGGGACGGGTGAAGAAGCAAGGAGAAATGCCCCGATGCTTCTGCCAAGGGAAACAAGGCCAGGGAGGGACAGAGGGTGCTCAGGAGAGTCCCTTCTGCTGCAGCTACGGCCACAGATGAGGCAGCTGCTGCCCCGGATCCCACGTCCTTCAGGGCAGAAGCTCACTGGGCAGGGTTAGAGTTGGCACTGGCAGGAGGCAGAGTTCCTCTGAAGCACCGGGACCCTGCTCTGAAGGACACCTGCCTTCATGCCCCTGCAACCATCCCCAGGAGAAGGCAGCCACCGTGTCCTGTCCCTCTGACGGTGCTGCAGGGAAGTCCTGCTCTGCAGCACACCCTTCTCCTCCTCTACACCAGAGAAAGATCCCACAGGCTGTGGGCTACGACAGCTTTATGAGAACCCTTCAGGATCGGCAGCGGCATTGCCCTGCAGCCTCACACTTACCGTGCAGAGGGCTGGGAAGCTTTCTCCCACAGTGAGCTCTCAGCTCTCCTCCCCATCACGACTGCCTTCACGCTCTCTCTGCATTGATGGTCTCATCCTCAGTGCCTGCAGGCAGCGCCCTCAGCCCTGCTGCCTGCTTCACATCAGCTTCCTTTGTCCCAAGAGCCCGGCCCAGCTCAGCACCAGAGGAGCAGCCCAAGGCATTTTAATGACCCCTCGGGTGGGTTTGGGGTGGAGTCCCTGAACCTCAGACACTGAGAGGAAGTTGGAGAAACCTCTCAAGAAGAGAAACCCAGATGTAAACTCCAAGGTTTCTTGGAGTGTTAATGGGTCCCACTGAGGACCATTACCAACAAAGCCTCCCCAGGGGCTCGTTAGGGCACAAAACTGGAGGCAATAATGACAGGTGGGTAAAGGGAAATTAAAGGTGGCTCTGATGCTGAGCAAACCTGAAGGTGTTACTCCTTTGGTGTCCCATACCTGCACCTCTTTCTTTGAAGGCGTCCAATTGTCTTTTTGATTTCACCCAAATATCTCACTGCCCTTACTGATATCTCTCCATCCTCCCTGGCTGTTCTGGGAAAGACAAAGCCATGGGCTGGTCCACATGGGTGTCCTCTTGTACCACAGCACTGCCCTTGGAGTGACAGTTTCTTCTGGTCATTTCTGGTCTCAACCTCCCAATTCAAACTTTGTGGCATCCTTCCTTTCTCCTGCTTTTTTTTCCACCATGAAGAAAAGCTCCAGCATCTCTGAAACCACCTTCAAGCAGTTACAGGTTATGACTGTGATGCTCTGAGCCCCCACTTCACCAGGCTGAAGGAGACCAGGACCTTCAGCCTCCCCTCACGGGGCGTGTGCTTGAGGCCATGAATCCCATATTGGCAGAGCTTCTCTGGACACTCTCCATTCCTCCCCACTTGTCTAGAACAGGAAGCCCCAGTGAGGGGCACACGAGCCCCGAGGTGGCCACTCCAGGTTTCAGTGGAGTGAGATGACAGCTCCCCTGGTGTGGGTGACCCACGCTCCTCCTAATGCAGTGTCCTCCCTACAATATGAACCACCTGCCCCCTACAATACCACCTACAATATAGAAACACCTGCCTTTGAGGTTTCAAAGATCATTTGGTACCAATAATGCGCTACTTTTTGCAAAAAGAGATACATCTCAATTGTATTGGTTAGCCTTTATGTCTGTTTAGAATCACAGAATCATAGAATGTGTTGGGTTGGAAGGGACCTCTAAAGGCCACCTAGTCCCATCCCCCTGCAGTCAGCAGGGACATCTTCAACTAGATCAGGTTGCTCTGAGCCTCATCCAGCCTGGCCTTGAACACCTCCAGGGATGGGGCCTCCACCCCCTCTCTGGGCAACCTGGGCCAGTGTCTCACCACCCTCATGGTAAAGAACTTCTTCCCAATGTCTAATCTCAACCCACCCTGCTCTAGTTTAAAACCATTGCCCCTTGTCCTATGGCTACATGCCCTTGCAAACAGACCCTCCCCCACTTTCTTGTAGGCCCCCTTCAGGTACTGGAAGGCCGCTATCAGGTCTTCTCATAGCCTTCTCTTCTCCAGGCTGAACAAGACTAACTGTATCAGACTGTCTTCGTAGGAGAGGTGCTCCAGCCCTCAGATCATCTTTGTGGCCTCCTCTGGACCTGCTCCAACAGGTCCATGTCCTTCTTGTGCTGAGGGCTCCAGAGCTGGACACACTACTCCAGGTGGGGTCTCACAAGAGCAGAGGAGAGGGGCAGAATCACCTCTCTGGATCTGCTGGCCACAGTTCTGTTGTTGCAGCCCTGGATGCGATTGGCCTTCTGGGCTGCAGGCTCACGTTGTTGGCTCATGTCCAGCTTTTCACCTACCAGTACCCCCCAGGCTTTTTTCCGCAAGGCTACTCTCTATCACATCATCCCCCAGCCTGTATTGATAACCAGGATTGTCCCAACCCAAATGTAGGATGTTGCACTTGGTCTTCTTGAACTTCATAAGGTTTGCTCAGGCGCACCTCTCCAGGTCATCCAGGTCCCTCTGGATGCCATCCCGTCCCTCTGGCCTGTCAACTGCACCACTCAGCTTGGTGTCATCGGCAAACTTGCTGAGGCTTCACTTGATCCCACTGTCTATGTCATTGATGAAGATATTAAACAGCAATGGTCCCAAGACAGATCCCTGAGGGACACCACTTTTCACCCCTCTGCATCTGGGCATCGAGTCATTGACCACTACTCTCTGGATGCGACCCTCCAGCCAGTTCCTTATCCACCGAACAGTCCTCCCATCAAATCCGTAGTCTCCAACTCAGAGAGAAGGATGTTGTGGGGGACCGTATCAAAGGCCTTGCAGAAGTTCAGACAGAGGATATCCATTGCTCTTCCCTTGTCCACTGATGCAGTCACTCCATTGGAGAAAGGCGCCAGTTTGGTCAGGGACTTGCCCCTGGTGAAGACGTGCTGGCTGTCTCGAATCACCTCCCCGTCCTCCCTGTGCCTTACCATAGCTTCTAGGAGGATTTGTTCCGTGATCTGGCCAGGCACAGAGGTGAGGCTGACAGGGCGGTAGTTCCGGGGTCCTCCTTTCTACCCTTCTTAAAAATGGGTGTAATGTTTCCCTTCTGCCAGTCACCGGGGACTTTACCTGACTGCCATGACTTTTCCAATATCATGGAGAGTGTCTTGGCAACTTCATCAGCCAATTCCCTCAGGACTCTGGGGTGCATCAGGCCCCATGGACTTGTGTATGTTCAGGTTCCTCAGGTGGTCACAAACTTTGTCTTCACTTACAGTGGGAGGGACTTTGTCCCCCAGGTCCCCGTCTTGAAGTCCTTCAGCTTGGGAGGTGTGAGGAGGGAGGCTGGCAGTGAAGACTAAGGCAAAAAAATTGTTGACAACCTCAGCCTTCTCCTCATCTGTTGTTACCAGTTTGCCATTCTCAGTCATCAGGGAGGGCACGCTTTCTTTAACCTTCCTTTTCTGGTTGACTTACCTGTAGAAGACCTTCTCGTTATTCTTAGCATCCCTTGCCAAGTTCAGCTCCAGCTATGCCTTGGCCTTCCTGACCTCAACCCTACGTAACTGGGGAGCATCCCTATTCTCTTCCCAGGACACCTGATCCTGCTTGAACTGCCTCTGCACTTCCTTCTTGCCTTTTAATTTGACCAGCAGGTCCCAACTCAGCCATGCTGGTCTCTTCCCTTTCTTGCTTGATTTCTTACACCTGGGCATCGAGAGCCCTTGTGCTCTATGGAAAGCGTCCTTGAAGATCTGCCAGCTCTCTTCTGCCCCCTTATCCCTGAGGACCATTTCCCAGGGGGTCCTATTGACTAACTCCACGATGATCCGGAGGTTTGCTTTCCTAAAGTTCAAGGTCCTGACTACGCCCTTGTCTGACACGTATCCCTTAGGACTGTGAACTCCACCAGTGCGTGGTCACTGCACACCAGGCTGCCTCCAATCTTGACATCCCCAATGAGCTCACTCGCATCGGTGACTGTCAGGTCCAGTATGGCATCCCCTCGGGCAGGGCTGTCTATTTCCTGTCTTAGGAAGTTATCGTCGAGGCACTCCAGGAACCTCCTGGATTGTCTACAGCTCACCCTGTTACTTTTCCAGCAGGTGCCAGGGTGGTTGAAATCCCCCAGCAGGACGAGAGCCTTCAAGCGCGATGCCCCCTGTAGCTGCAGGAAGAAGGCTTCATCAGCAGGTTCCCCTTGATCAGGCGGCCTGTAGTAGACACCAACCACCAGGTTCCCCTTGTCGCCTCGGTCTCTGATGCCTACCCATAAGCTTTTGACTTCCTCTTGGCTGTTCTTTAGGGACATCTCTTCACACTCTATCCCTTGCTTAACAGAGAGGGCAACACCTCTGCCCCTCCTTCCTCAACAGCTTGTAGCCATTGATAGCCACACTCCAGCCATAGGATTCGTCCCACCAGGTTTCAGTAATGGCCACTAAGGTCATAGCTTTCCAGCAGCATGGTAGTTTCCAGTTCCTCCTGTTTGTTACCCATGTTGCGTGCATTTGTGTAGAGGCACTTCAGCTGGGCTGTTGCCTGTGTTACCTTCTTAGAGGAGATCACCTTGAGGTGTTTCACAGGTGTTTCCCTGTTGACTCCAACTACCTCAGAAGCCCCTGGCTCGTCTCTGTTAGACTTTGACTATGATGCAGTGTTCCCAGCATGCCTCCGTGCAACAGGTGAAGGCCCTCACTAGTGCCCTGTCCCCCTAACCCTGACATGTTATCCTACAGCTGGTCACAGACAAGCCTGATATTATCATCCCCCTCCCCCTTCACATCTAGTTTAAAGCCCTGTCGATCAGCCCCACAATCTCTTGAGCAAAGACCCTCTTCCCCCTTTGAGAAAGGTGTCTCCCAGGTGATGCCAGCAAGCCCGGTGCCGTGTAGGCCATCCCATTGTCAACAAGAATGAAATTGTGGCAGTGACACCAGTCACGGAGCCATGTATTAATAGACTGGATCCGTCTGTTTCTTCCAATGTCACTGCCTGCAACTGGAAGGAGTGAGGAAAAAATAACCCGTGTCCCAGATTCCCTCACCAACCTTCCCAAGGCCCTGAAGTCCCCCTTGATTGCTCTTGGTCTATGAGTCACAGCTTCCTCTCCACCTACAAGGAAGATCAGTAATGGGTAATAGGCTGAGGACTGTATCAAGCGAGGAAGTTTCCTGGTGATGTCCTTCACCCGGGCTCCAGGAAGACAGCAGACTTCTCTATGAGGAGGGTCTACCCGGCATATTGGACCCTCTGTTCTCCTCAGGAAGGAGTCACCAACGACCATAACCCTTCTTTTCTTCCTTGTGGTTGTGGTTGTGATACGGGCAGTACACCATTCTGACTGTGGAGACATCTCTGGTGTGGATTGCCCATCATCCACATCCTCATTTGACTGACCTTCCTCAACCAGAGCCTCATATCAGTTCTTCAGAGGTACCGGGGTGGGGGACAAGGCGGGCAAGAGGGGAGTTCACCTGCTGCCCCGACCATGAATTTCCCTCCATTCAGTCTTTCCATTTAGGCTTCTGCCTTCTGCCTGACAGGGCAGGATACAGGGGTCCCTGGATCCCGGTGACTTTCTGATAGGTGCTCCTGCTTCTGTTTCAAGGAGGGCAGAGCCTGGCTCCACCAGTCTGTGTCTTGTTCAGCCTCCCTAATGCTCCTTAACCTTTCGACTTCCTCTCACAGCTCTGCCACCAGGCTGAGCAGATGGTTCACCTGTTCACAAGGCACACAGCAGCTGTTACAGCTGCCCCGTGTTACCAGTGAAAGGCTCTGGAACCCCCTGCAGCCTGTGACCTGGACAGCTGTATGTTCCTGTGGGAGCTCTCTCTGGGTTCCCACATCCATCCTGGCTAAGGTTGAGAGCACGACCTTCTGCCGGGTGGAGACCAGAGCTAAACTCCATCCGAGAGGGTGATGACCACCTTGTTGTGGTGCTCCCCGGTGACGCCCTGGGTGATGCCCATGCGCTGCGTGCTTACTCAGTGCGCAGTGACCAGGTCGCTGTGCTCCCAAAAGGCTTCTTTTATGAGGGGGGAAGTGGTCCCAGTGAGTACGCCTCCTTTAGATCTGCCGCCCGTGGTGCTGGCTCTGCCCACACCTCCTCAGCAGACCACCCACGAGCAGCCGGTTTCCAGCACAGGCTGGCTGCTTCTCCTCACTTCAAAAAGCCCCCAAAGGAGCCCCTCGCTGGCCCTTTTTGCCATGATTCCCTTCCCCAGTGCGGACTTACCTGCACAGAGATGGTCACCTCAGCGACTTTCTGTGTGTGCAACTCGATTTAGGAAACTACTGTAAGTCTTGTGGTTGCGAGTGTCTGATTTAATTCAGGAAACTATCGTACGTATCCGGTGAACCTTTCCTTTTTTCAAACTTTAAATATGTCACTGTGTTGGTTATATCAAATTTCGATAAATCACTTTGAGAACTGGCAAATGATGAAGTATTGTTAGAATCATACGACTTAACCCCGTGTTACTAAATCTGAAATTAATGCCCCCTCAAAGTTGGGCAGGATCCCAAATCAACATTCACAACGAGACTGGACATGAGGAGAAAGAAATGTCCCATGAAGGACAGTGCTGTGACTCCTGAGGTCACCCAGAGGGAGCCTGGATCAGCGCAACGCTGGGTGTTCCAAGGAACAGGCAGGGAGGAAGAACAGCTCTCAGGAAAGGCGAGGAGATGCCCCGGTGGGAGCAAGGGGAGGAAAGAGGTTGGGTGTCCACAGCCTGCAGGTCTTTGTCCCCTTGGCTGTGGCTGTTGTCTTTGCTACCAAGGCCTGAAAGGAGACACCTTAATCTCATGGAACCGGGGCCTCACTTTGTCCTTCCTCGCACCCCCCAGGGAGGCCGGGAGGTGTGGTGCAGTTCTCCTTCACTCGGCATTGCACACCCCACACCTCACTGCCCCGGGAGGAGACCTGAGCCAGTGTGAGGGACAGGATCCCCCTTCCCAGGGCTGGCCGCTTGGCGGGATAAAATACATCAAGGCTTTACTCAGCATCAGCTCTACCTGCACAGTGCCTTTGCCTCCCTGTAATCACAGCCTCCAGTTGCCTGCTCGAACAAATCCATGAGGAGGCTTGGTCTGTCATGGCCCTCAGTGGGGACAATTAATGCTCCAAGACACTTTGGCGTTTGCTTTGGACTTGAATTCCTGCACAGGCTGTTCAAGCTCCTCTCAGTATCTGGCATTCCTGGGCTCAGCAGCAAATGCCCCATGGGGCTCGTTAAAGTGCAGAAAGCCCTAAGGAGCCACAGCTCTTCCATGATTTTCTTCAGGGCTTCTAGCCTGGTACAGCTCAGTGGAGAGGTCTCAGGAGTCTACTTAAAGTGGAAGGTTTCAAGAAGCACTTAATAAAAAGGTAATTTTTCATTTGGAAAGGGCTTTTCATTAGTCTTTTTCTTTTTCCAGAGGAAATGCTTGCAGCTTTCTCCAACTGATACTGAACCAGAGGGTCTCCTAAGGAGGACCGGAGAGGTAGCAACTGCCATCTCCTCGAGGTCCCCCACTGTACAGACAACTTGCCCCCCCACCTCCTCCTCCCCACCGTTTCTCTTGGGGCTGCCTGGGACTTGCATTCTTTTCCTACATCAGACTTGTGCGCTGAGTCTGCAGCTGAATGTTCACAGCTCCTTTGCACCAATTCCTGCCCGATTCCCCCGGAGACTTGGCTGTAAATAGACAAGGGATTCTTATTAAATTTGTACAACCAGAAGGAAAAAATGATACCAATTAATTAAAGAAACCCAATGCATTCCTCCACTATATGCCAAGTCCAAGCCTCCAATAAGCTCCACCTTCCTCAAACTATCAACATAAAAGAAATACGTTGGAGAGCTTGATAGGAAATACTCAATATACGCACAGTTAGTGAGTTGGCTAAAGAGAGAGTGTGGCAGATTAAGTAACCTTTGCCTTATTCTTGGCCAAATTTCCATCCCAGAGCCTTGTCACCAACTCATGTCTCTAGTCATGTCCCTGCCCATGTGACATTATGTGCTTGTTAAACAAAACTTTTCTTCTCCAGCAAACTCAGGCAAAACTCTTCCTTGGAGACAGTCTCTCCTCAAAGTCCCCTTGCAACCATACGGTGAATTGAGATGCAAGAATAAACTCATTACAGTTCCTTCACGTTAACAAGCTCCCAGGGGAAAGTCACGCAGTGTGGAGGGCCCTAGCAGGAATAAAGAGCCTTGGAGGTTCAGCAGGGTCTGCTGAGGGCTGTGGGTGACGAAGCTGCTTCAGGAAATGGAAGCGTGCCTCCCTGGGGGCTCATAAGAACAGAGAAACAGAGGCAGTGATTTCAGGGTGACAAAGAAAGGAGGCAGAGACATCCTGTGTGCTGTAGCCCCCTGGCTGTGCCCTGTCAAGCCAAGGGGCCCAGTGCTAATCCCCAGCTCATTGCAATGGGGATGCTTTTGGTCATCACCACATGAGCTTTCCCTCTGCTCACCACCAGGGCCCATACAAGCTGAGTGCCTTCCACACTCTTGCCCCTCAGACTCGGCACGACGCAGCTCCCCCTAAGCCTTTGCCTGGACCCTAACCCTAATCCCTCACCTGCAGCTCTCATCTGTAGCCCTTCCCTGAACACCAACGCCAAAGCTGAAACCCTCACCACATGCCTCACGCCTAAACCCAAACCCAGCTCCCTCGTCCTGTCACCAACTGAGAGATACTTATTGGAGAGGCCAAGACTGGTGGCAGCCTGGGCTGCAGCGTTCAGCCCCTGGTGGAATTCATGATCTGAAGGGGTATATGCCAGCTGAAAACTATAGTCAAGACCCTAAACCTTGGGAAAGGAACTCTCAGCTGTTTTGGTCACTGGTAAATGGGACACATGTGACCCTCTGGAAGTGCAACAAGGCCACGTGCAAGGTCCTGCACCTGGGTCGGGGCAATCCCCAGTATCAATAGAGATGGACTGCTGAATGGATTGAGAGCAACCCTGTAGAGAAGGACTTGGGGATGCTGGTGTGTGAAACATTGGACAAGAGCCGGCAATGTGCACTTGCAGCCCAGAAAGCCAGTCATAGCCTGGGCTGCATCTACAGAAGCGTGGCCAGCAGGTGGAGGGAGGGGATTCCCCCTCTCTACTCCAGTCTCATAGAACTTCGTCTGGAACACTGTGTCCAGTTCTGTGGGCCCCAGCACAAGAAAGACATGGACCTGTTAGAGAGGGTCAAGGGAGGGATCGCCAGAAATCATTGGAGAGCTGGAAGACCTCTCCTAGGAAGAAAAGCTGAGAGAGGTAAATTTATTGAGCCTGGAAACAAAAAAGCTCCAAGGAGACCTTCTTGTGGCTTTAGGATGTCCTAATGGCCTAATGGATGTCATGATGAAGGTGGAAAGTGCCACTGTCACCATCTCAGAAACACCAAGGGAAGGACCAACAAGGAAACGATGAAAAAGAATTGGCTCTTTGTATGGGAGGGGATGAGGATGATCCAAGAGAAGAACTTGAGAGTGGAAAAAGAGTGGAAAAGCGCATGAAAGTTGAATAGAAACATAGAATTGGCTTGTTTGGGAGGGACCTTTCAGATCACCTACTCCAACCATCAACCTAGCTCTGACAAAAACCATCACTAAACCATAGCTCTAAGCACTATGTCTGTCCATCTTCTAAATACCTCCCGGGATGGTGCCTCAACCACTTCCCTGGGCAGCCTGTTCCAATGCTTCGTAACCCCCTCAGTGTAAAATGTTTTCCTAATATCCTGCCTAAACCTCCCCTGGTGCTATTTGAGGCTGTTTCATTTTGTCCTATCGCCTCTTACTTGGGAGAAGAGACCGATCCCTACCTCTCTACAACCTCCTTTCTGGGACTTGTAGAGAGTCAGAAGTCTCCCCTCAGCCTCCTTTTCTCCAGGCTAAACAATTCCATGTCCCTCAGCTGCTCCACATAAAATGATTGTCCAGATCCCTCACCAGCTCCCTTGCCCTTCTCTGGACCTGCTCCAGCACCTCAATGTCTTTTTTGTGGTGAGGGGCCCAAAACTGGACACAGTACTCCAGGTGGGGCCTCACCAGTGCCGAGTACAGGGGGACGATCACTTCCCAACTCCTGCTCACCACACTGTTCCTGATACAGGCCAGGATGCTGTTGGCCTTCTTGGCCACCTGGGCACACTCCTGGCTCATATTCAGCCGGCAGTTGACCAACACCCCCAGGTCCTTTCCTGCAGGGCAGCTCTCCAGCCACTCCTCCCCACGCTTGTAACGCTGCATGGGGTTGGTGTGACCCAAGTACAGGACCCGGCACTTGGCCTTGTTGCACCTCAAACAATTGGCTTTGGCCCATCGATCCAGCCTCTCCAGATCCCTCTGAAACACCTGTCTACCCTCAAGCAGGTCGACATTCCCACCCAACTTGGTGTCGTCTGCAAAATTACTGAGGGTGCACTTGATCCCCTCGTCCAGATCATTGAAAAAGATCTTAAAGTGAACTGGCCCCAATACCGAGCCCTGGGGAGCAAGCATCAGGGTGACCATCTGCACACAAACAGCTGACCAAATGGAGCTTGAGTCCAGGCGCTGCTGGAGAAACGCTGGGATTTGGCCAACAGAAATTTCTTGAAGTCTTTCAAGGAGAAGTGGCCAGTCCTGCATCCCGGGGAAGAATAACCCCAATGCAGCAGGACAGGCTGGGACCTGATGTGCTGAGCAGTGACTCTGTGGAGACGGGGCTGGGCACCCTGAGGGACGCCTCATGAGCCAGTGGTGCACGCTCACTATGAACAAGGCCGGCTGCCTACGGGGCTGCAGGAGGAGGAGCGTGTGCCCCACAGGCAACTTGAGTCACCTTCCCCTTTGACTCAGCACTGCTGTGGCCCAACGCACACAGCTGTGTCCCAGTGTGCGGCTCCCCATTTTGGAGAAGTGGAGAGGACCTGCAGAGTGTCCAGAGGAGGTCTGCCAAGATGGGCTTTAGGGCCCAGTGCACGTGTGCTTGGTGGAGAGGCTGAGGGACCTGGGCTTCTCTGGCCCAGTGGCAGGGAGGCTCTGGGCACTATTGGAATAGCCTGAACCTGGTTGAAGGGTTGTTTCAGAGACAATGGATCTTTTCTTTGGTGGGAAACAGCAGGAGACAGAAACAGACTGGACACCAGGAGAAAGAAATGCCACCGCAAGGGCAGTGCTGTGCTGCAACAGATCACCCAGAGGGAGTCGGGATCAGCCCAAGGTGTTGTGTTTCAGGAACAGCCAAGGACGATGGAGAGAGATGAGTAAAGGCAGTGAGATGCTGAGGGGAGAGCAAGACGGGGAAGCAGGGGGAATGTCTGCAGCCTGCAGGGGAAGAGGAGCAGATGTGGGACACCATAGCACAGACAGGGGTGGAGACGATCAAGGGAGTTGACAAGGCTGAAAGCCCCCAACAGTGCTTATGTCTTTCTCCTCTTGGCTGTGGCTGTCGTCTGTGCCACCAAGGCTACCAGAAGACACCTTATCCTTACAGCACTAGGGCCTTAGCGCCTCCTCTTCCCCACCCGGGAGCCGTCATTCTGTCTTTCTGCCCTTGGCATTGCACGTCCTCCCATCACAATGCCCCAGCAAGAGCCCTGAGCTGTGCTTGTGGGGCAGGATCTCCCTTCCCAGGGGCTGGAGGCCAGGGCTTGGCCCTTTGCCTTCCTCTCACACATTCAGCATCAGCCAGCATCAGAGACACCTCTTCATTGCCTTTGCCTACCTGCCCTCACTGCCTCCAGTTTTCCCTCGAATGAGCCCCCAGGAGCCTTTGGCAGTAATGGCCCTCAGTGGGACCCATTAATGCTCCAAGAAACTTTGGAGTTTGCATCTGACGTTGACTTCTGGAGAGGTTTCATCAGCCTCCCCTGTATCTGAGCTTCATGGACTCAACACCAAAACCACCAGAGAGGGCATTAAAATGCCTTGAGCTGGACCTCTCCCACTAAACTGGTCCAGGCACCTGGGATGGAGGAAACTCATGGCA
The DNA here is from genome assembly GCF_964199755.1 of Larus michahellis. Lineage (NCBI taxonomy): Eukaryota > Metazoa > Chordata > Aves > Charadriiformes > Laridae > Larus > Larus michahellis. Next base: position 2,173,466 of record NW_027435888.1, read on the forward strand.
AAGGGCTCCTCTGCAAAGCGGGAGAGGAGACGAGCAAGCAGAGAGAGGTAAAAGGCAGCTGGGAGTGGGAAGAGACTGAGAGCTCACAGAGAGAGAAATCTTCACAGCCCTCGACACGGTAAGTCTCTGGGTGCAGGGCAATGCGCTGCAGTTCCTGCAGGGATCTCCTAAAGCTCTCATAGCCCAAAACCTATGGGATCTCTCTCCTGTGTAGAGCAGGAGGACCTGCCCAAGATCAGAGATTCTCTGCTGCACCATCAGAGGGAGTGGACGTTTCACCAGGACTTTTCCAGAAGCACCTGAAGACAAGCGCTACCTGGGAGTTGTAACTTAAGCCAAAAGTTAAAGATGGCAGCAAAGAACCACTTGCCGCTCGCTTGGGCCTTCCCAATACGGGAAGAATCAGAAGAAAAAGGCAAAACTATTGGGTTGAGACAAAGGCAGTTTAACAGAAGAGCAAAGGGAAGAAGAAAACAACAACAGTAACACGGACAGAGGAATGTACAAACACAATTACAGAACCGCCGCTCACCAACCGGACCCCGGACGCCCCAGCCTGCTCCCCAGCAGTGACTTCCTGGCCCCTCCTCTGGCAGCTCCACCTGGCCATGGCTCACATGGGATGGAATACCTGTGTCCCTGATGGAGCCCGGGCAGAATTAACCCTGTCCCTGCTGGAACCAGGACAATGACTTGCTTCCTTCTCCAGGAGACCTGGCTCTGCCCCACATGCCCACTGGAGCACATCCTCATATGGTCACACAGTGCCGCTAACATTGGGGTTTTCCTCTCCTGGGCACTTCCCACACCACTCCAGACCCACCCTGGCTCTCTCCCACCTTCCCCGCCATCTGCCCAGCCCAGCCCAAAAGAGCCCCCTGGTCTGGGCTGGCCCCACAGCAGTGCTCCCCACAGGGAACTGCAGAGCTCTGGGCACTCACCCCACAGCCCCAGCCCCTCTGAAGGGCACCGCAGCTGCTGAGGGCAGAGAGGGCTCTCAGCCTCCCCATCACCCCAGGGCTGGAGCTAGCCCCAAGGGCCAGCAGAGGCCACTCACTCTCTGGCTCTCCTGCCTTCAGCTGCAGCTGATCCCCAGCCCAAACTGCCTTTGCCCCGCTCTGCCTCCCCGCCTGCCCTGCTCCCCAGGACAGCAGGAGACTCCTGGCCCTGGGGCTCCTCAGGCAGCTCCCGCATCTCTCCGGTCTCCCTTCCCTCTGCCTGCTGCATCTTCACTGCCTCCCACGGCCCTGCAGAGTCCTGGCTTGTGGGTACCTGGATTTAGTGATTTGTCCTGGGGGGACCTATCTCTGCGACTTAAACTCTTCTGTGTCTCCATTCACTTCCAAACCCAGAGAACATGGAGTGTCCCCGTCCTCTCCTGACCACTCCAGATTCCTTTCCACATGGATTGAAATCTGCCATCAGCCCCATCATACCTGTGACAGCCTGAGGAATGTTACTGGGAGGTCACGTACCATCTCCACTGCCCCTCTACACCAAGAAGAGAGCCTTCAACTAAGTCTCGGTGTCTAAAATATGCCAGTGCTACTGTGACATTGTTTCCCAAAACAAAGTGGAAAGACACTTGGAAAGTCCAGTTCCTTAGGCTTGTTTGTAGCCAAAACCGTATCAAGCAGATCCAGCCATCAGGCACCACACTCAGGAGATCATCTTTTATTGTAGAGATGTTCTTAGGGAGGAAAGAGGTGACACATGGTTCTTCAAGGATGAGACACAACACGAAAGAGCCTCAAGAGAAGTGCTACGATCCCAAGCAATTACCTCTAAGTATGATTATCAGGAAAAAAAAAAAGCAGAAATTTATCTGAAACGTGATTTGAACACTATGAAAGAAAGGGGAAGAAAATTACTGTTGATGGTGCAGGATCCATTGGGTCTGTCTCCTCAGGGCACCCTTGAGCTCCTGGTTCCTCAAGCTGTAGATGAGGGGGTTCACTGCTGGAGGCAACACCGAGTACAGCAGTGACACCACTAGGTCTAGAAATGGAGAGGAGATGGAAGGGGGCTTCAGGTGGGAAAATATGCCAGTGCTGACAAATAAGGAGACCAAGGTCAGGTGAGGGAGGCACGTGGAAAAGGCTTTGTGCCGTCCCTGCTGCGAGGGCATCCTCAGCAAAGCCCTGAAGATCTGCACATAGGACAGCACAATGAAAACAAAACATGCAAAGACTAAACAGGCACTGAGTAGAATAATCCAAACTTCCTTGAGGTAGTCTGAGTTGGAGCAGGAGATCTTGAGGATCTGGGGGATTTCACAAAAGAATTGGTTTAGGCCATTGCCTTGGCAGAGAGGTATTGAAAATGTATTGGCAGTGTGGAGCAGAGCATAGAGAAAGCCACTGCCCCAGGCAGTTGCTGCCATGTGGACACAAGCTCTGCGGCCCAGGAGGGACCCATAGTGCAGGGGTTTGCAGATGGCAACATAGCGGTCATAGGCCATGATGGTGAGAAGATAGAACTCTGCTGAGATGAAGGTGACAAACACAAAGACTTGTGTAACACATCCCGAGTAGGAGATGGCCCTGGTGTCCCAGAGGGAGTTGGCCATGGCTTTGGGCAGAGTGGTGGACATGGCACTCAGGTCAAGGAGGGCGACGTTGAGGAGGAAGAAGTACATGGGGGTGTGGAGGCGGTGGTCACAGGCTACGGCAGTGATGATGAGGCCATTGCCCAGGAGGGCAGCCAGGTAGATGCCCAGGAAGAGGCAGAAGTGCAAGAGCTGCAGCTCCCACGTGTCTGCGAATGCCAGGAGGAGGAAGTGGGTGATGGAGCTGCCGTTGGACATCGGATCCCTTTGTTCCCGAGGTACTGCCAAAGGAGGAAAGCACACTCACAAGTCAGGACAGCTCTGAGCAAATCTCTTCCCTTTGCCTGCCTTCCAAACCCAAACACGGATTCCTGCCGCCCGGCCAACCCCCATTTCTATACTGAGCATGACGTCTGTGGTATGGAATATTCCTATGCCCAGCTTGTCCTGCCTCTGCTCCCTCTCACTTTCTACGGGAAACTGAAAAAGTCCTTGACTTAACATACACCCTACTTAGCAATAACTCAACCAAAATAGCTTATCATCATTAGTCTCATACTAAATCCAAAACACAACAGCTTCTAGGAGGAAAATGAACTCTCTCCCAGCTGAAACCAGGACAAGTCCCAGGTAGCACTTGCCTTGAGGTGCTTCTGGAAAAGTCCCTGTTAAATGTCCACTCCGTTCGATGGTGCAGGAGAGAATCTCTGATCTTGGGCAGGTCCTCCTGCTCTACACAGGAGAGAGATCCCATAGGTTTTGGGCTATGAGAGCTTTAGGAGATCCCTGCAGGAACTGCAGCGCCATTGCCCTGCACCCAGAGACTTACCGTGTCGAGGGCTGTGAAGATTTCTCTCTCTGTGAGCTCTCAGTCTCTTCCCACTCCCAGCTGCCTTTAACCTCTCTCTGCTTGCTCGTCTCCTCTCCCGCTTTGCAGAGGAGCCCTTTGCCATGAGTTTCCTCCATCCCAGGTGCCTGGACCAGTTTAGTGGGAGAGGTCCAGCTCAAGGCATTTTAATGCCCTCTCTGGTGGTTTTGGTGCTGAGCCCATGAAGCTCAGATACAGGGGAGGCTGATGAAACCTCTCCAGAAGTCAATGTCAGGTGCAAACTCCAAAGTTTCTTGGAGCGTTAATGGGTCCCACTGAGGGCCATTACTGCCAAAGGCTCCTGGGGACTCGTTCGAGGGAAAACTGGAGGCGGTGAGGGCAGGCAGGCAAAGGCAATGGAGAGGTGTCTCTGATGCTGGCTAATGCTGAATGTGTGAGAGGAAGGCAAAGGGCCAAGCCCTGGCCTCCAGCCCCTGGGAAGGGAGATCCTGCCCCACAAGCACAACTCAGGGCTCTTGCTGGGGCATTGTGATGGGAGGACGTGCAATGCCAAGGGCAGAAAGACAGAATGACGGCTCCCGGGTGGGGAAGAGGAGGCGCTAAGGCCCTAGTGCTGTAAGGATAAGGTGTCTTCTGGTAGCCTTGGTGGCACAGACGACAGCCACAGCCAAGAGGAGAAAGACATAAGCACTGTTGGGGGCTTTCAGCCTTGTCAGCTCCCTTGATCGTCTCCACCCCTGGCTGTGCTATGGTGTCCCACATCTGCTCCTCTTCCCCTGCAGGCTGCAGACATCCCCCCTGCTTCCCCGTCTTGCTCTCCCCTCAGCATCTCACTGCCTTTACTCATCTCTCTCCATCGTCCTTGGCTGTTCCTGAAACACAACGCCTTGGGCTGATCCCGACTCCCTCTGGGTGATCTGTTGCAGCACAGCACTGCCCTTGCAGTGGCATTTCTTTCTCCTGGTGTCCAGTCTCCACCTCCCAAGCTGCCCTTTGTTGCATTATTTCTTTCTCCTGCTGTTTCCCAACAAAGAAAAAACCCATCGTCTGTGAAACAATCTTTCAACCAGGTTCAGGCTATTCCAATAGTGCCCAGAGCCTCCCTGCCACTGGGCCAGAGAAGCCCAGGTCCCTCAGCCTCTCCACCAAGCACACGTGCACTGAGCCCTAAAGGCCATCTTGGCAGACCTCCTCTGGACACTCTGCAGGTCCTCTCCACTTCTCCAAAATGGGGAGCCGCACACTGGGACACAGCTGTGTGCGTTGGGCCACAGCAGTGCTGAGTCAAAGGGGAAGGTGACTCAAGTTGCCTGGGGGGCACACGCTCCTCCTCCTGCAGCCCCGTAGGCAGCCGGCCTTGTTCATAGTGAGCGCGCACCACTGGCTCATGAGGCGTCCCTCAGGATGCCCAGCCCCGTCTCCGCAGGGTCACTGCTCAGCACATCAGGTCCCAGCCTGTCCTGCTGCATTGGGGTTATTCTTCCCCGGGATGCAGGACTGGCCACTTCTCCTTGAAAGACTTCAAGAAATTTCTGTTGGCCAAATCCCAGCATTTCTCCAGCTGCCCCTGGACTCAAGCTCCATTTGGTCAGCTGTTTGTGTGCAGATGGTCACCCTGATGCTTGCTCCCCAGGGCTCGGTATTGGGGCCAGTTCACTTTAAGATCTTTATCAATGATCTGGATGAGGGGATCGAGTGCACCTTCAGTAAGTTTGCAGATGACACCAAGTTGGGTGGGAGTGTCGACCTGCTTGATGGTAGGAACACACTGCAGAGGGATCTGGAGAGGCTGGATTGATAGTCGAAGGCTAATGGCGTGAGGTTCAAGAAGGCCAAGTGCCGGGTCCTGCACTTGGGTCACACCAACCCCATGCAGCGTTACAAGCGTGGGGAGGAGTGGCTGGAGAGCTGCCCTGCAGGAAAGAACTTGGGGGTGTTGGTCGACTGCCGGCTGAATATGAGCCATGAGTGTGCCCAGGTGGCCAAGAAGGCCAACAGCATCCTGGCCTGTATCAGGAACAGTGTGGTGAGCAGGAGTTGGGAAGTGATCGTCCCCCTGTACTCGGCACTGGTGAGGCCCCACCTGGAGTACTGTGTCCAGTTTTGGGCCCCTCACCACAAAAAAGACATTGAGGTGCTGGAGCAGGTCCAGAGAAGGGCAAGGGAGCTGGTGAGGGATCTGGACAATCATTTTATGTGGAGCAGCTGAGGGAGTTGGAATTGTTTAGCCTGGAGAAAAAGAGGCTGAGGGGAGACGACTGATTCTCTACGACTCCCAGAAAGGAGGTTGTAGAGAGGTAGGGATCGGTCTCTTCTCCCAAGGAAGAGGGAATTGGACAAGAGGAAAGGGCCTCACGTTGCGTGAGGGGACATTTAGGCAGGATATTAGGAACAATTTTTACACTGAGGGGGTTATTAAGCATTGGAACAGGCTGCCCAGGGAAGTGGTTGAGGCACCATCCCGGGAAGTATTTAAAAGACAGTCAGACATAGTGCTTAGAGCTATGGTTTAGTGATGGTTTTTGTCAGAGGTAGGTTGATGGTTGGAGTAGGTGATCTGAAAGGTCCCTTCCAACCAAGACAATTCTATGTTTCTATTCAACTTTCATGCACTTTTCCACTCTTTTTCCACTCTCAAGTTCTTCTCTTGGATCATCCTCATCCCCTCCCATACAAAGAGACAACTCTTTTTCACTGTTTCTTTGTTGGCCCTTCCCTTGGTGTTTCTGAGATGGTGACAGTGGCACTTTCCACCTTCCTCATGACATCCATGACACTAGTAACCCCTTTTCTTAGCTCTGCTGTCCTACAGCTACTCAAGTTGTCTTGTTAGAGGAACCACGACTCAGCATGAGCCATCTGCACATGCAATTTAAATGCTGACGTGCTGGAGCTTCAGTGCACAGGGACCTCGAGACAAGTGGTGATGTTGCCAACAGAAACCTCCTCAAGTTTTTCTAGGAGAAGGGCCAAGTGGGACAGGACCAGGTGAGGAGTGAGTCTGAGGAGCCGGGCCTGGGGACTTTGAGGGATGCCATATGAGCCTCTGGTAAAGCACCATTAAGGCCAGCTGCATATGGGGTGGTGTTAGAAGGACCATGGCCACCCAGACAAGGGGAGTTATTGTCCCCCTTGACTCAGCACTGGTGTGGCCACATCTGCCCTCATAGTGTCCCAGAATAATTTGGGTTTGAAGGGACCTTGAAAGATCATCTTGTCTAATCCCTGTTTTTTAGGGACATCTGCAACTCAATCAGGATGCTCAAAGCCCTGCCCTACCTGACCCTGAACACCGCCAACGATGGGGAATCCACAACTTCTCTGGGCAACCTTTTCCAGTGTCCCACCACCCTCATTGTGAAAAATTTCTTCCCTATGTCCAATCTAAATCCACCCTCTTTCAGTGTAAAGCCATTGCCCCTTGTCCTGTCGTTACTGGCCCTGATAAAATCTCTCTCTCTCTCTTACAAGCCTCCCTCGTAGATTAAAAGGCCGCAAGAAGGTCTCCTTGGAGCTTTTTGTTTCCAGACTCAACAACTTAAACTCTCTCTGCTTTTCTCCTTAGGAGAGGTCTTCCAGCCCTCCAATGATTGTTGATGATCATTCTCTTGATCTGCTCTAACAGGTCAATGTCTTTCTTGTGCTGGGGCCCACAGAACTGGACACAGTGTTCCAGACGAAGTTCTATGAGACTGGAGTAGAGAGGGGGAATCCCCTCCCTCCATCTGCTGGCCATGCTTCTGTAGATGCAGCCCAGGCTATGACTGGCTTTCTGGGCTGCAAGTGCACATTGCCGGCTCTTGTCCAATGTTTCACACACCAGCATCCCCAAGTCCTTCTCTACAGGGTTGCTCTCAATCCATTCATCAGTCCGTCTGTATTGATACTGGGGATTGCCCCGACCCAGGTGCAGGACCTTGCACGTGGCCTTGTTGCACTTCCAGAGGGTCACACGTGTCCCGTTTACCAGTGACCAAAACAGCTGAGAGTTCCTTTCCCAAGGTTTAGGGTCTTGACTATAGTTTTCAGCTGGCATATACCCCTTCAGATCATGAATTCCACCAGGGGCTGAACGCTGCAGCCCAGGCTGCCACCAGTCTTGGCCTCTCCAATAAGTATCTCTCAGTTGGTGACAGGACGAGGGAGCTGGGTTTGGGTTTAGGCGTGAGGCACGTGGTGAGGGCTTCAGCTTTGGCGTTAGTGTTCAGGGAAGGGCTATAGAGGAGAGCTACAGGTGAGGGATTAGGGTTAGGGTCCAGGCAAAAGCTTAGGGGGAGCTGCATCGCGCCGAGTCTGAGGGGCAAGAGTATGGAAGGCACTCAGCATGTATGGGCCCTGGTGGTGAGCAGAGGGAAAGCTCATGTGGTGATGACCAGAAGCATCCCCATTGCAATGAGCTGGGGATTAGCACTGGGCCCCTTGGCTTGGCAGGGCACATCCAGGGGGCTACAGCACACAGGATGTCTCTGCCTCCTTTCTTTGTCACCCTGAAATCACTGCCTCTGTTTCTCTGTTCTTATGAGCCCCCAGGGAGGCACGCTTCCATTTCCTGAAGCAGCTTCGTCACCCACAGCCCCCAGCAGACCCTGCTGAACCTCCAAGGCTCTTTATTCCTGCCAGGGCCTTCCACACTGCGTGACTTTCCCCTGGGAGCTTGTTAACATGAAGGAACTGTAATGAGTTTATTCTTGCATCTCAATTCACCGTATGGTTGCAGGGGGACTTTGAGGAGAGACTGTCTCCAAGGAAGAGTTTTGCCTGAGTTTGCTGGAGAAGAAAAGTTTTGTTTAACAAGCACATAATGTAGCATGGGCAGGGACATGACTAGAGACATGAGTTGGTGACAAGGCTCTGGGATGGAAATTTGGCCAAGAATAAGGCAAAGTTTACTTAATCTGCCACACTCTCTCTTTAGCCAACTCACTAACTGTGCGTATATTTAGAATTTCCTATCAATCTCTCCAACGTATTTCTTTTATGTTGATGGTTTGAGGAAGGTGGAGCTTATTGGAGGCTTGGACTTGGCATATAGTGGAGGAATGCATTGGGTTTCTTTAATTAATTGGTATCATTTTTTCCTTCTGGCTGTACAAATTTAATAAGAATCCCTTGTCTATTTACAGCCAAGTCTGCGGGGGAATTGGGCAGGAATTGGTGCAAAGGAGCTGTGAACATTCAGCTGCAGACTCAGCGCACAAGTCTGATGTAGGAAAAGAATGCAAGTCCCAGGCAGCCCCAAGAGAAACGGTGGGGAGGAGGAGGTGGGGAGGCAAGTTGTCCATACAGTGGGGGACCTCGAGGAGATGGCAGTTGCTACCTCTCCGGTCCTCCTTAGGAGACCCTCTGGTTCAGTATCAGTTGGAGAAAGCTGCAAGCATTTCCTCTGGAAAAAGAAAAAGACTAATGAAAAGCCCTTTCCAAATGAAAAATTACCTTTTTATTAAGTGCTTCTTGAAACCTTCCACTTTAAGTAGACTCCTGAGACCTCTCCACTGAGCTGTACCAGGCTAGAAGCCCTGAAGAAAATCATGGCAGAGCTGTGGCTCCTTAGGGCTTTCTGCACTTTAACGAGCCCCATGGGGCATTTGCCGCTGAGCCCAGGAATGCCAGATACTGAGAGGAGCTTGGACAACCTGTGCAGGAATTCAAGTCCGAAGCAAACGCCAAAGTGTCTTGGAGCATTAATTGTCCCCACTGAGGGCCATGACAGACCAAGCCTCCCCATGGATTTGTTCGAGCAGGCAACTGGAGGCTGTGATTACAGGGAGGCAAAGGCACTGTGCAGGTGGAGCTGATGCTGAGTAAAGCCGTGATGTATTTTATCCCGCCAAGCGGCCAGCCCTGGGAAGGGGGATCCTGTCCCTCACACTGGCTCAGGGATCCTCCCGGGGCAGTGAGGTGTGGGGTGTGCAATGCCGAGTGAAGGAGAACTGCACCACACCTCCCAGCCTCCCTGGGGGGTGCGAGGAAGCAGTGAGGCCCCGGTTCCATGAGATTAAGGTGTCTCCTTTCAGGCCTTGGTAGCAAAGACAACAGCCACAGCCAAGGGGACAAAGACCTGCAGGCTGTGGACACCCAATCTCTTTCCTCCCCTTGCTCCCACTGGGGCATCTCCTCGCCTTTCCTGAGAGCTGTTCTTCCTCCCTGCCTGTTCCTTGGAACACCCAGCGTTGCGCTGATCCAGGCTCCCTCTGGGTGACCTCAGCAGTCACAGCACTGTCCTTCATGGGACATTTCTTTCTCCTCATGTCCAGTCTTGTTGTGAATGTTGATTTGGGATCCTGCTAAACTTTGAGGTGGCAGCAATTTAAGATTTAGTAACACGGGGTTAAGTCGTATGATTCTAACAATACTTCATCATTTGCCAGTTCTCAAAATGATGTATCAAAATTTGCTAAATCAGGTTAATTATTAAAGAACGTGATCCGAGTTGAGCCGAGTGCAATCTCAGAAAGCAGAGAATGTACTTCATCTTCAATTTTGGCAGCATCTGTGAGAGGCTCGTATGCATCCGCGTGTGGATGAAGAGCTGCTACAAATCTGTAATAGTCAATATAGCCATCACCATCTCCATCAAAAATGTCTGCAAGAGCACTCATTTCAAGTCGGCTTGTTGGGAATTCTGTAAGACAAAGACAACAAAAGCAAAGTTTTTCAGCATTTTAATGCCATTAAAATGAATGTTTTATCACAAATATTTAAGGGTTTTCAGGCACTAGGCGACAGACAGCGCTCATCAAAAAACCCCAAGGACATTCAAAAGAGTGAAGGAATCTTTCTGACAAAACAATCTGGATCTCCAAAGTTACTATATATTGGATTAAAACGAATATCGTCATGTGGCTTGAAGAGATGCACAAAAGTGAGGGCGCGAATTAAACTGTAAGATGTAATTTTTTTAACATTTTGACCTTCAAAGTGCATAAAATACCACAGATTAACAAGCTAAATTGTTAATGAGGAAAGGTCAAGCAAGAATTTCCCTCCTAATTCAATCTGGAACGCAAGGCCTTCCCACTGCAGAAAGATACATGATGGCTTGTGAAATCCTCCTTCAGATGAAGTTCGCGGCAGCAGAATATTAATGCACACAGAGATTCTCTATGAGACGGTCCAAGAAAATTTCCAGATGGTGAACAGGGATTAAACCATGACTATTTGGCAGGTATAACAAGTTGATCCCAGCTGAGTTGAGTGAGTGCGCTGTTTAACCTCTTGGCATTTTTAACCAACTTCTGTTGATATGTGCAAAGCAGCGATGCACACATATAGTGATTCTATTACTGCATTTCCTGAAGCAGGGGGAAAATACATACACTCCAATATTCTCCTACTGAGTAACTTTAACATGAGATGCTAAAAGCAGCCCAGTTCTGACCCATCACTGCTCAAAGCCAAAGTCTCTATAATCTGAAGATAAAGGGCTATTGGAAGTAGTCGGCCCTTATCTGTTATCAGTCAGTGGCTAAAGGGAAATGTGATGGCACACAGCCATGATGTGGAAGGCTTACCTTATCACCAGCTGTGCGTACCTAAGGAATACCAACCCATCAGGAAAGCTAGGAACAGTCCCTTCCTAGTCCGATTGCTTGACATTCGGATGCGCATTGTACAGGTACAGGAACATGGTCATGGTTCACGGTTTCAGAAATTACATGGTTTCCTTCTGGAATTAAAACTATTCCAGGTAAGTTCTTTGATCACATGATCATATGAACCGATTCTGAAAATTATCTATAGGTTTCATAAGGTACGTTTTACTATTCTGACTAATCAATGGAATGTAACTGTTGAAGTGGCTAGTGTACCGCAGAAATGACAGTCTGAGTCCAGCGAACTCTTAATGAGCCAATAATATAAATGTAACATGGGAAATTTGACTCACAATGCAAAAGAACCAGAAAGAGTTTCCAGAAACTAGAAATATTTTCCAGTCAAATAATTACAGTTTAACATCATCCTAATTCTTGACTTCAGAAGGGAAATCTGTGACCTTCTACCACAACAAACTGAACAGGGTACACTATATAGACAATAAGACTTCGTAAGATGTTTGCTCCAAGTTCGACATTCAATTAATTTAAAAACTTACTTGAAGAAAGAATTCCATCAATAAATTCCTGCCTTGTTATCTTTCCATCCTGATCTTTATCAATCCTCCTAAAGAAGTCCATCACACGAGACTTCTTACGGTTCATCCATCGCATGTATTTCTTCCTCCAAACGTCAACATCAAAGTTGGCAAATTCTCTCGGCTTAACAAAAAAGAGAAAGAACCTTTTCAGTTGAAATCCATCCATCTAGACAATCAATGACAGAGATACCACCTGTGTTCTTTTGAATAATTGCTTCTTTGAGAGCCTCCATAAACATTTTAAACATCTTAAGGCTCCTCATATTTAAAACGAGAACGACAGCTTTTAAAGCCTGTGTATCGCAATGTTTTCAGTTAGCTGCATCATACAATAGAATGCAACAAATGTGGAAGTCATTGACAGTATTTACCATTTAACCCAGGGTAAACAAAATTATGCATAAAGTAAATATACTCCTTTTCTGACCTCTTCAAGTCTGCCCAAAGCATCGTTCAGTTTTCTTCTTCTTTCCAAGGCCAGAAGCCAGACTTGCTGCCATTTGCTGACTAGAAGGTTTGCCCATGGATTCTGGGTTTCCATTTGCGCCTGGGCTGCTGACAGATACGTGCCTGGTGCTGGGGAACGCTTTCCTGTTAAAACATGACAAAATGGGTTAAGTCTCACTCCGTTCAAACAAAACAAACGTTCACACGAAGGGTACTTGACCTTCCTCAAACTACTCCTTCCTGTCCCAGATAACGAGCCCATACCCTGATCGGATTGCATCGGGTGGGATTTTTTGTTTGTATTATTTTACCATCGCTGGGAAAGGAAGGACCACGTGGTGCTTGAAGTATTTTTTGTGTAGTGGCTGCACTAGTGAAGCCACACAGGTTAAATCGAATCTTTGCAGACCTCCCAGAGAGCTGAAAGGTAAACAACCTGATTTTGGAAGCAGGTTCCGTGGACGGGTAAGTATAAAGTACAACGGGTAAGCATATCTAAAAACGCAAAAAGCAATTTTCTCACTTGGTGATTCACTTTCCATTCGACTTCACTGAACACACTTCCTAATTGGATCCACGTAAATGGATAAATGCGCGTCTCATTTGATTTAGTTCTTCTAAGCTAAGCACTGGAAGCTATTCGTTATTTTATTTTCCTAACAGGGCGAAAAAGAGGGATATTCACAGAAGCATATGCATCTTTTCCCGTCCTTCCTGATGAGGCTCACTAGGAACAAGGTCTATTCTTGCCAAAGTTATTCCAGAGATGGATGTTTTTCCATCTGTGGGAACTTCCTAACCTATAAACTCCGTTTTACAAAAAGGAGGCAGATTCACTCATGTGTTTGCTGAACTCCTTCAGCACTGAAGGCAGATGAAGCCACAAACGACGTCTGGATGCTTCTTCAGAATAAACCACTTCCGTTAGATAAGAATATAAAAGGTTCATGGAGGGGACGCTGGATTTGTGACTTTATTTTTTTTGAGGGCCTGTTTCTAACAGTAGTTGCACAGGGCACGTAGGTATTTTCTCTGCTCAAGTTCCAACCGACCACACAAAAGGCTTCAGCAGCTGCATTACCACAAACAAGGAAAATGCCTTAATTATCCGTGTCCCGTCAATTTCAATCAATTCTCTCTACACCCAAAAGGGACTCTGAATACTTCTCACATCATCTGCAGGCCAAAAATTAAATGGCAGATTGAAAGGAAAGGAGGGGATTTAGGAGGTTAGTTTGAAATCTTCAGGCCTAGAAACAACACATCATCATGGACAGCACACCAAGTCACACAAGGAGGCAGAGAAGATCTCTTGCTCCTGGGAGGCACTCTTCAAAATAAAAGGCACAACAGAAGCATTCTTCCATGGGCTCCACAGGCACAATAATCAGTAAAAATACTAAAAAAAAAATATTTAAAAAACCCCCTAAATTGTATGTAACAAGAGAAGAAGATGGGGGCATGGACACCTTCCTAAAGATGGCTGAGATTTTCAGAGAAGCATTCCATTCTTCTTGTTAGTTGGATCCAATTGGGATGAAATTCTGCAGAATTCAAAACAGCAAATGGCTATTTTCTGAGAAGGAAGAAACAAGAACGAAAGATGCGTAATGGCCGCATACATTTTGTGAGACCTGGCTTAAACAGAACTAATCAAGGAGGTTACTGCTTCAGGGACAGCAGCAGGTTCAATAACTTTGAAGTTCCCTGGGTCAAATTAAGGTGAATAAAAGTGGAGACTAAGGGTGAGTTGCTCTGTTTAGCTAAAACCTATGTCACTTGCATGGCACACGCAAAGAAGGAAAGAATATGGAGGAGTAAGAGGAAAAATATTAGTTATTCCAAGCCTGCGTTTCAGCTATACTCTGCATCTTGAAAATCTCTAGAGAATTATTTACGGAGTGCTAAGTTTTACTACAAGACTCATCACTCAGATAAACATCAAAGGAACATTTCAGTTAACGCTCATCATAATTACACACATGATGTTTGGCAAGTTCAATTTCAATAGCCCTGGGGTCTCCACCCAGAGGTTTCTGTTCATTCAGCAAGTCTTCTGTATGCGTCAGCCACGTCAGCAACTCATCCAGGGTGCGCTGGAACTGCCCCAAGGCGAACAAGGCACCTTCCAGCTTGCGCTAGAGTAAAAATAAAATTAACAAGGAAATGGTTTCACAATGCTATTGAATTGGCTTATGTTAGCATTAGTCACCACAATCCAGAGCAGCGTCCGTGCATCTGATATCATAAACCCAGGGAGAAACAGTCATCCAAGACAAGCAACAGCTTCGTACTCAGAGCCGAGGTTGCCATTCCCCTGTAAAGCCTCACACGCCAGGCTTAAATCCCGAACCTTCAGAGACCCCATGTAGCCAGAGCAGAGTTAAGCTGGAAGGTTTTTTTTTTTTAAAGTGCTCAGTTCAGCAGCTAATATTACTTTTGCACATATAAACATGTTTTCAACCGCTACTTAAGATATCATCAACTAATCAAAATGAAATAATAATGATTCAAGATGGCACTGCTGACAGAGGAAGTGACAAAAAATACTGCTAAGGGTTTAAAAACCACAAAAGCAACTCAATAAATTGTAAAATTCAAAATATATTATATATAGAATCATAGAATCATAGAATCGCTGAGGTTGGAAGGGACCTTTAAGATCATCAAGTCCAACCATTAACCTACCCTGACAAAAACCACTTCTAATCCATGTCCCTAAATACCACATCTACCCTTTTTTTAAACACCTCCAGGGATGGTGAATCCACCACCGCCCTGGGCAGCCTGTTCCAATGTTTAATAACCCTTTCAGTGAAAAAATGTTTCCTAATATCCAATCTAAACCTCCCCTGACATAACTTGAACCCGTTTCCTCTCGTCCTATCACTTGTCACCAGGGAGAAGAGGTCAGCCCCCATCTCTCTACAACCTCCTTTCAGGGAGTTGTAGAGGGTGATAAGGTCTCCCCTCAGCCTCCTCTTCTCCAGGCTAAACAACCCCAGCTCCCTCAGTCGTTCCTCATAAGGTTTGTCCTCCAGACCCCTCACCAGCTTTGTAGCCCTTCTCTGGACACGCTCCAACACCTCAATGTCCTTCTTGTAGCGAGGGGCCCAAAACTGAACGCAGTACTCGAGGTGGGGCCTCACCAGTGCCGAGTACAGAGGCACCATCACTTCCCTAGTCCAGCTCACCACACTATTCCTGATACAGGCCAGGATGCTGTTGGCCTTCTTGGCCACCTGGGCACACTGCTGGCCCATATTCAGCCGGCTGTCCACCAACACCCCCAGGTCCTTTTCTGCCGGGCAACTTTCGAGCCACTCCGCCCCAATCCTGTAGCACTGCATGGGGTTGGTGTGACCCGAGTGCAGGACCTGGCACTTGGCCTTGTTGAACCTCATACCATTGGCCTACGCCCATCGGTCCAGCCTGTCCAGATCCCTCTGCAGAGCCAACCTACCCTCAAGCAGATCAACACGCCCGCCCGGCTTAGTGTCACCTGCGAACTTACTGAGGGTGCATTCGATCCCCTCATCCAGATCATTGATAAAGATATTAAAGAGAACCGGCCCCAGCACCGAGCCCTGGGGGACACCACTTGTGACCGGACACCAACTGCATTTAACTCCATTTACCACCACTCTCTGGGCACGGCCGTCCACCCAGACTTTTAGCCGGCGAAGAGTACACCTGTCCGGGCCATGAGCAGCCAGTTTCTCCAGGAGAATGCTGTGGGAAACAGTGTCAAAAGCTTTGCAAAAATCCAGGTAGACAACATCCACAGCCTTTCCCTCATCCACTAAGTGGGTCACCTTATCATAGAAGGAGATCAGGTTTGACAGGCATGACCTGCCTTTCACAAACCCATGCTGACTGGGCCTGATCACCCTCTTCTCCTGCATGTGCCGTGCAATAGCACCGAGGATGATCTGTTCCATGACCTTCCCAGGCACCGCGGTCAGGCTGACTGGCCTGTAGTTCCCTGGATTCTCCTTCCGGCCCTTCTTGTGGATGGGTGTCACATTTGCCAACCTCCAGTCAGCTGGGACCTCCCCGGTTGTCCAGGACTGCTCATAAATGATGCAAAGTGGCCTGGCGAGCACTTCCAACAGCTCCTTCAGTACCCTTGGGTGGATCCCATCCGGCCCCATAGATTTGTGCACCTCCAGGTGCTGAAGCAGGTCCCCCAACGTTTCCCTTTGGATTATAGTTCTGTAATTTCCAAACCAAAAGGAATAAATGTGTAAATTGATGCAAACATGATACACACTAAGAAGCTTTTCTCAAAAATCTAAGTCATGAAGAAAGCCCCCACCTTCAAGTTTATTTACCTGTCTATTGATGACTTTTTCTTCTAGGCTGTCCCACATTAGTTTGAGCTCTGAGAGAAGATCTTGAGCTGCGTGCTTGTCACTCTCCTCTGTTACCTTCTGCAGCAACAGCTCTGCCTGACGGCTCAGTCCTTCCATTTCCATCTGCTGCTGACAAGCTTCTGTCTGAAATTGCTACGGTAAATAGAAAAAGAGTACACGTAAACTTATCACAAGTAGTGACCTTCTGGAATACAGCACAGTACAGCAGTATTTACAATACCAATGCATCCCTCTCAGCTTTCGTACGTTTGGGGCATTGTCATCCAGGGTAAAAATGCTTGTAAGACACCGATCACCCCGACGGTCGCAGCAAACTGAGAATCTGCAGCAGTGTCTTAATGTTCTAGCAGGTATTGCTAACTGTGACCACAGAATGGCAAAGATGGCTAATAGGAAAGTATTCTCCAACGATCTCTCTGGTCTGTACAAAAGGCAGAATGCATCTGGAGTCACTTCTATCTCTGGGGGTTGTGATAACACCATCCTTGAAACTTCAGATAGAATTGTTTTTCAGAAGACCTGAAAGAAAATTTTCTTCAGTAGAACACCCTCTCTGGTACATGCAACTGGGACAGCACTCTGAACAACTCGCCTAGGTGTGTTCTTCTGAAGTACGTAAGATTATGGGTCATTTGAAGTTACATCATAAAATAGATAGACTAAACAACCTGCCCACAGCCAAAAAAAGTACAAGCGAGCCATGAAACCAAGGACATTACCTGATCGTTACACATCCCTGGTTTTTATATATCGCATAACAGCCTACCGACGTCAGGAGCATACTCAAGTCACAGATCCACAAAGACAGGCTTCTGAAGGTCTAAGTTAGCCTGAAATTTTGATTTCCAGCTTACTAATGTACTGGGAATGTTGTGATCTGTGTGAGCATTTAGGAAAAGCCTGTAATTGCAGAAGTGAAGCTGTGGAGGCATTCTTTCAGAGCCTCAAGGAAGCTGTTCACAGTAGAAACCAGAACACGTAAAAGTCACAGCAAAAGAACCCTGCACATAATAGCCTTACAGCCTGTGAAAGACAAGGAATGCCACTACAAGTATTTCTCAGCTGTCGGAACATAGTCACAAAATAAAATGTACTTTCACCAAAATCTGGAATAGATTTTAAAATTAAACACATTTTAAAATGACAAGTGTGCAATGAAATGTTATCTGAAATTTTCATACACAATTTTTTCTACTAGAAGTTGAAAATTTCTTTTGACTCTTGAAAAATACAGAAAAATACTAAACACCACAGGAAAATGCAGACCGATGAAAATAGAAATGAAATAAATTGCTCGTTCATACCTTAAGTTCCTCAGTTTGCTGCTTCACTGTCTCCAGACCCGTTCCAACTGGGGACATAGATGCCAACCCCCTGCCAGCAATGTCCACCCAGTCAAACATTGCCTGAAAATCACAGTATGAAATTGAAGCATGAGTAGAGAAATAGTGTCAGATTTCAAAGTTGCATTAAGTAAAATACCAGAATTTTTTACTCCAGAGAACAATATTGCTGTGCGCTTTGAAAACAAAACAAAGCAAAACAAAACCAAACAGCTTTCTCCAGCGGAACCTAGGGGTTTTTGCAATACAAGGGATCCAGTATTAACTAAAGTATTCCACGTAATGGTTACGAGAATGTACATGCTGCAAGACTGAACCCCTATTAGCAGCAATATCCTGCCAGTACTATTCATGCGGACTAGTACTCTACTTCTGGAGTAAAATCAGCAATTTTTATGAATACCCCGAAAGGTAAATACAAATACAAAGACAAACTCTGTTCTGCACTCCTTCGGAGCAAAGATGGAAGGTGGTAGCTGAATGATAACACACTTTAAACGATGATGACAAAAGAACTTCTGTTGAAGGATAACGGTATCTGTATCAGGAAGATGGAACGCGACCCATTCAGTACAGATTAGACAGTGATGGCCAATACCTGAGCTTGACTGAATCTCCTCAGGATAAGGCAGCTGGAACTTCAAAAAACAAATGAAGTCTCCCCAGATCTGAGGCTTTGTGGGTACTTCCCTTACTCCCAATATAATGCAGAACAACCTCAAGAACACTCCAGTTAAAGATTAAGAACACCTATAGCACTCTGGGCAATTAATTACATAGAGGAAAAAATACCTCTGCCAGGCCCTTTTTCCTCCTGCCTGTTATCTGTGATTCATTACGGAGAAGGGCTTAGGACGGCTTCTCAGAGCTGCCCACTGCTACACAACTCCTTGGCAAAAGGAGAACTAACCCCCCCAACACGCTCAACAGGGTGAGGCAGCTGTAGCTAACAATCTGCCCACAATAATTTTAATATTGTCTATTGAAATGAGCGTAAGGCGGCAGTTAAATACAGTTCTTTTACAAAGTACCAAGCTTGTAGGATGCACAACGTGCAGCCCCAGGAAATACAAAGCTCTTAAAGCAACGGCAATGTTCCTAATGTAACCCTACAAGCCAACCTCTGGGCAGTATGAAAATAAGAGACCTTGGAGAAAAAAACATAGCAAGGGTGCACCGGAAAACAAGATGTTGCATTGTTATTAAGATGTGTTCTGCTGCTCGATCTGCACCGAACACACAAGCAACTGCCCTCAGTGTCATGTGAAACTCTGTTTTTAAAGATCCAATGAACCAAGACAGACAGTAATTCCACTGGGCAAAAAGACAGCTTTGCAAAATCTGACCATGAAAACCCTTCTACTGTTTCCATCTTCCAGCCATTCACTGACAAAAGACATGAGGCCTGCCACTCAGCCAAAACTTGCAAAGAATAGGCAAAAAAATGAAATAAAATACAGCGCATATAGAGAAAAGATATCTTAAAAAACCACTGGAAAGTTTACCTACTGATTTTAAAAGTGAATCATCTTCCAAAGTATTGTGATTGGATAAATTACGCTAAGAATTAGTATGATGGTCCAGTATGTCTATATTCTTAGTATAATTATGCTAAGAATTCGTGTAATGGTCCAGTAACATTATGTTAATATTTTGGGCTTAAAATAGTCAAACTGAAATATTTCACTTATAAAAAAGGCGGAATAAAATTGAAGTTCTTTCACTGTCCTCCACTCAAAGAAAACAGCTGCAGGTGAGTATACGGACCTGTATTCTGTTCCTTTCCGATCATGTAAACATGTCACACCTTCAACTCGCCTATTATGTTACGTACTGACTGCCACCAGGAAATGTGAGCAGGATTACTATAAACTTGTGTCTTACCAATAAAGGGGACATCAATTTCGAATCTATACATAGAGGAGTATATGAACAACTACATGCAGAAAACAACCCAAACAGACTTAGTCTTCAATGGAAGAAAAACCTCCAACCCAACCAACCCCGAGAAAAAATATCTGCCTACTGAAGAAAACAGTCGCTAGAATCAGTGACACATGTCACCTTCCCAATCACGTAACATTTTTGACTACAACCACATTAAGTCCTATTGACTCAAGATTGGGTTAGGTGTATCACACCATCTTACCTGCAGTCCATCCCAGTATTGAACAGCTGCCTGCAGAGCTTCAACAAGCTTATCTGCCCGGTCTTTCCATGTTTTTCTTAAGGCATCCCAGGCAGAATTCGGCTGCAAGTAGGTGAAATTCACTCCAATGGACAAACGTATGTTACTGCTGCTGTATAATGTGCGTTCACGCATTATTCACTCATCAATAACACCAATAAACTAAGCATGAATAGTTCACATTAATTCCATGTTAAAACTCTTGTTCCCCTTATCACTGCATAGTTACTTTCCTTCAGAATGCACTTGACGTTCTGGATGGCAAAAGCTGTAAAATTCAATACTGATTATTGAATAGTTTCATTAACCTACGGATTACAGTCAATATGGGAAATACTATTATTAAATCATTTGGAATTGCATCCTTATCAAAAAGGTAGCTTAAAAGAAACACACTGCTGAACACTGGAGAAATTGTCAGTACTCTGTAGTCATCCAAGCAGCATTGTCTCAGTCAAGATGTCGCACTTGGCATAAACCAGATACGTTTCAAATTTATTCCAGCATTCCTATTGCAAAAAGTAGCCATCTATTGCATTCATCAGTGACTATTTCCACAAAAAACCTTTGTCTTTTACAGAACTTTTAACCCATAAATCAATACAATAAAATTGTCTATACATTCTAAACTAATACGAGCCAAGATCCATTTACTTGAAAAGCAAACCTTACGTTATCATAAAAGCTTCAGGGGTATCTTACATTTGCCGCAAAATGTTTATTTGCAAAATGTGTTGGGGGCAGGGAGGATATACCAATTTCAGCTGAACAAGCACCTGGCGTAGCAGATCCAAGCACCTGCATTTCCCGTACCTCATCTATGCTCTTGTGGACAATAGGTTTGTCAGGCTCTCCACAAGCAGCTCCAAGGTCAGAGCCAAGGCTCAGAACTGTTGCTAGTTCCTCTTGCAGTCCATCAATTTCTTCTTTAGCAGCCTACAAAGAGAAAAAAAATCAATGCCGCTCACACTAACTTTAATAATCTATGTACAGCTTGTTTTCAAGAGAGGACATGGCAGGATTCGGCCTGTGGTTTCTTTAAAGTCCCTTGGACTTACAATCTGACGCTTAAAACACAAGCATCCCTTTGCAGGGTCAGAGTGAAATCATCTGACACCAGTCTAAATTAGAACAATGGCTTATGATGTCACTTTGCATGAGATGAAAAAAAATAAACCGGAAGTTTTCAATTAGATTTCTTTAATCAGAGTGTTTTCTTTTTCAGAGGTTGTCAGTCAACCCTCAAATCTTTAACTATCAGCATGAATAATTACAGGCTTAGAGCATAATACATAGAGCACGATACATGCGCACACCTTTCATTTAGATGTTCCCTATTACTCAGGGAATCTCAAGTACGTATCACTTTCAAAAGTCTCAGTGACGTGCTTATTATATACGTGTTTATAAGCAGATATGCAAATATAAGGACAGGCACATGTTGCATGCTCATTGCAATTCAGAACTGGTACATGTTATTTACCACAGACTCTCGAGATATCACTATAGTAAATTCCTACACAATTATCCCTCTTGGTCTCTAAAAAAATAGCCTCCTGTGGTACTTCATAGTAATTCTGTCTTTTCTCCGCATACCGTAAATAAAATACTTTAAGTCAACAAAATACTTTCTACTGACCTCAGCGTATTCTTGCTGTTGCTTGACTAGAGATGGGTCAACTCCAGGTCCCTCCAGTTCTCCAATGAGCTCCTGAGTATCTTTAATAGCAGCTGCAAGAGCCACGTGACTACACCACAACTTTGCGGCTAGTTTCATTACATCCAACAATTTGGCCTCCCTCTCCTCAGTCAAGGTCTGGATGTCTTCCCAAACGAGGACCATTTGGTCTAGTTTATCTTGAACAGCTAAACAACAGAGGAACTAGATTACTACCTTGGCAAACGATTCTTGGCCATAAATCTCTCTACAGTTCTACAGCAGAAACATATGGGTATCTTTTAAAATTTAGACTGTAAAATTGTTTCTTTACAGGACGACTCATAACCTTAAGTGGAAACAACCACCATAACCTTAAAAAATAAAACAAAGGTCATATCCATGATGAATTATTTTAAACAAATACTTTGCTTTTATACATCTTCTCCAGCTTCTCCAGGAGAACACAATCCCCAGAGCAGTGGTCATCAGAAATGAACATTTTTATATGCTGCAGCTTGCTGCATTTCCACTACATGAAACTTTCCTCCATCTATTACCTTTAGCAGATATATCCTTATCGGCTCCTTCTGAGCGAGCAATCATTTCCTTCCCTCTCTGTTTAAGCGTCTCATACACCGGCTGAAGTCTTTCCAGATCCACTGACACGTTCTTATTTTCACTGATTTGCTCTTTAATCTTCTCAACCTCTGCTGAGGTTGAAGGTGGCTGCCTCAGACGTTCAACTGTGCCTTTCAGACTCTCAAGAGTCAAATCTATCTTGTCATGAAACTGGTAGGGTGGTAAAGGACAGAAAGAAGTGGCAGAGAAATTAGGAAAAAAAAACAACTGAAAAATGGCATTTGAAATTCTCTTGGAAAAAGGTACTTTAAAATTAACATATTTAACATCTCTAGCCAACAGAGGTATGTGCCACTTGCAATACTGCCCTTCGTGGTTCTTCCCCTCTCTCAATATCTACATTACAAAAATGACCTTGCAAAATGGTACTTCCTCTCAGATTGAAGAATTTTACTGTGAAATCCGGTTTCAGTCCTGAGACGTTCCATCTGAAGATACTATACATAGAGCAGAATCTACTTGCCTTTACTCCTGTGTCATTCATACAGTAGGTTGTACCTTATTTTGGAGAGCCATGACTCGTTGGCTCTTTCATGAGCCATTTCATCATTTTAGCAAGCTGTTTACCTGAGTAGTAAATACATACTTTTTCATATCAGGACCAATACACTGGCATATAACCACTGGTTAAGATTCGATATGTCTGGTCATTCAAAAAGACGTCTCTTAGTGCCCAGGTGATGCTTGTTACTGCAGTAAAGGAACGTTACTTTCTGCAACTAAAAGCACACAACAGCGCGTGTTATGTTGACCCACAGTTGACTGAGCCCAGGGGAGGTGTCCAGAAACTCAATTACAGCTCTGTAACATGGTTCACCCTTTGGTATAGGTCCAAAGACAGCCTTTACTACATGCTTTTGGATCCCTAGAGACTCCTAAAAACACCTCACCACCGTGCTCCTTTCAATTTACAGAAATTAGTAAACCTTGGGTGCATTTAACGATCCCTCCGGGATCTACAAAAAGCACTCTTGACTACACTTGGGAAAGGTGCCAGAAAGAGCACAGCAAAACAAGATTGCCTGATGGAAACAAATAGCTACATCCTTTCTATTCAAAGGAATACAGGCAATGCGAATATAATGACTTTTTCCCACCACACAACCCACTTCAAATCAGACACTGTGACCAACGTTATGGACCCAGTGTTTTTGTTAGAAGTGCGAATATCATACGAGCCAGCAAAATGTGTTCTGGAAGATAAGTAGCCTTCCCACCTTCCGGACTTCTGGAAAACTGATTGCAGCAACAAAACCTTACAAAAGTGGTAAAGATGGGAATTAAATTGGCACTATCAAGGTCCAATTTTAGGAGATATATATATTAAATTTTAGAATTGTTGGTACATTCAGTGGGCTTCCTTGTACTTGTACTTCAATGAATGAGACGAGGTGTTTTAGAACTTCAAAGGAAGAAAATGCAAGTCATTACAACCTCTCATTCTGGCTCCATAGGTTATGGGGTGCCTTTGATACGTAGTGCTGCCACATATTCCTCTTGGATAGAAAAACCTTCTCCTGGGCTCAGCTCCAGCAACTGAGGCCCAGGTTTGTCCATCTTACCTATACGAGGCTTGTGCTCAGCCATCAGCCCACACAGTTCCTATAACAAAACGACTTAACAATTTCTTATGCTTGCACCACCACATTACAGCTGTCCACACTTCCAACACATCCAGCTGGCGAGAAATGCCAAACACCCTTCATCCTAATGTCAAGCGCAAATACTATCAAACAAAGGTAGTGATTGCTCTGCCAGTGATGGCTCCCATTCCAACAGAGAGCTACCCAGGCTTTAAACACCACAATTAGAGACGCACTGGAAAGGTCCATGCAATACTCTCGTAGGACGGATGATTGATTACAGGCAAAATATCAGATGCTAACTATGCATATGATCTTGGCAACAGACACTCCCCATATCTAGTACCTATAACGACAGAAATGGCAGCAATATTCCAGGCATGTGCATAACACCACTGCATATATACTTTTCATGGTGGTATTTGTCACTTGCCTCAAACCCTTCCATTGAAGAACATCACAGAAAGAGGTACTGGCATTGCAAGAATATGAATTCAAATTATCCTTGCTTTAAGAAGAGGGAAGTGGCACCAGGAAGAGTCAAAGAAACCAGTGAAAAGGACAAAAGGACAAGGAAGGCCGATTAGGAGAGACTATCAACCTAGTTTAGCAGTCTCCTCTCTGGCCACAAGACCCCTCTGTCTTCACAACAGCGCTACTTCTTAATTGACACAAAGTTTAGCAAGTAATTAATAAGTAAATTAAATCTGATCTCAGCTGTCTACTCCCTCTCATCATCCACCCCCTAAGGAAGTCAAAACTGTGCATAAAACTTGTGGAAGTGAAAGGTCACAAGGTGCCTTCCAACTTGTTGAAGGATTTGGGTTTTGTTTACTTGCACCCGTAGATCTGACAAAAGGGAAAGATTTCTTGTGGGAGTAGCCCCATCCTTCCCTCCACTTTTATTTATTTTCTCAGCTCATTCCTCCCTTCTCAGGAAAATCCCACTCTCTTGTCAGGCACTGTCCCTCCCGGTGCTGTGAACTCCACGCGTTTCTACCCTATAGCCCCTGTGCAGGAACATGAGAGGCACATGCTCTGTTCCGCTCAGCTCAGACTTTGTTTGAGTTAATGAAGGCACAGAAAAGGGCCTGTGTCAGTCTCAGTGTAAATACATCCTCTCGTCTGCAACTAAGCTTCTTCCCTTAAAAAGACATCCTGATACTGGCTCGCTTACTTGCTCCTCCCCAGAAGAGGAGAGGTTGAGAAGATTGACAAGACAGTGACCATGACTCTCAGCAGCCCTCTGAGGGCAAAACAGCAATGAAAACACAAACCCCCCTGACTCTAGCTCTTACCCAGAATGTAACTCCTTGTACACCTTGTAGCAAGAAAAATAATGTTGACTAGCGGAGAAGAGGCAAAGGTGAAACTAAGAGCAGCCTGAAGTTTTTTAGAAAATAATTTTGTGTGGTTTATTTCTGTGCACAAATAGATGATTTGACACAAGGCCCACAAGAGTGCACATTTCTGGGTCCAAACCTTACGCTAGTGCTCTGCCCACGGCTTAGTTCAAACCAAAATGACTGCGTGCTACTCACGCAGAACCGACTCTATGAATTCCATGACTGGGAATAAAGACAGGCATCAGTAAATACATCAGAACAGAAAGGTAAGTGAATACAGGAAACGGTTTTCCATTCACATTCAGAACCTTTTTTTTTTGAATACAACAATAAAATCATTTGATCTTGTTCACAATCTACTACTGGGTAAACAATTCCAGTAAACAAGTATTCCAGATCAGATTACGTGTTAAAATTGCCTGACATTAATCTTCTACTTAACAAACAGATCCCAGCTAATGGCATAGCCCCGGGAAAATGCAAAAATAGAAGCTCATCTGAAGGGCCTCTCATGCAGGCAGAATGATTTGGGGGACAATCCTGTAAGTAAAGCAAGCATGATTTGGCTCACAGTGACTGATCAAGCTACTTTGTAAAGCTCATGTTATATAGCTAGTTTTAATAGAGCCTGTTTGTTCATTGTGGACATAACAGGAAGACAAATGAGTGGACCCACTGTTTACCAGTACATAATAGTGGCATATCTTCATTAACTGGTCCTAGAGTAAACAAAAAAAAAAAAAACAGAGTAAAACTTTGAAGCCAGGGTTCATCCTATCTAACTGGAGTCGCTTAAATGAGGCAGCTAAAAAAACCCCAAACCTAGTTACTCTGTGCTCAGCAGGGAGAGAGGTCTGTCCAGTAGCCACATGGGTTTGACCTCACTGCACAGTGCGAGCTGCACACTCAGCCTGGGGCCTCTGTGCAGAAGAGAGAGAGAGAAACCAAGAGGCCCAGGGAGCAGGAAAGAAGGGCGACGGGGAAAGTAGAGGGAGAGGAAGGATGACAGAGAGAGAGAGGGACTTGGAGAGAAGAGAAAGGGCGACAGGGAGCAGAGCACAGCAGGAGAGAGGAAGGGAGGTACAGGGAGGCGAAAAACAGGACCCAGAGGGAAAGGGGAAGGGCAGGGAGGAACAGGGAGGCAGAAGAGGGCTGACAGGAGCCCAAGGGCCCAGGACTCACCGCAGCTCCCGGCTCTGCAGATCTGTCCTGTCGGCCTGTGCCAGCCTCCCCTCAGCCGACACAAGATGGCCGCCGGGAGCCCTGTGCCGGGTCCACAACTCCCAGCGTGCCCCGGGGCGCCCCCTCCTGCCCTCTGACCCCGCGGGAACCATGGCCGCCTCCCCGAGGCTGCCCTGGCCCAGAGCCAGGCCCTGGGGCACCGCTGGGGCCGGGAGGAGGAGGTCAGGGAGGGAGAGAAGGTTGGGAGAGGGCGGCGGGGTGGGGGGAGAGGGGCGGGAAGGGCCAGAGGGCTGGGGAGAGCAGGGGGGAGCTGGTCAGGGAGGGGAGGGAGGAGAAGTGCTGGTGAGGAGCGGGAAGAGATGGAGGGCAAGAGGTGCTGGTTAAGCTGGCAGAGCAGCGCGGAGAGCCGCCTGACAGCAAAGGTGCCCGGTGGCCGCAGAGGAGCCCAGGGGAGCTGTTTCTTTTGGAGGCCACCAGGGCAGCCTTCCTCCGCCCCTGGTTTTGGTGAGCGATGGAGCAGTGCAGAGCCGTCCCTCAGGCATGCAGGCCTCAGGAGGGCTTCCCAGTGCCCCAGTGAGAGATCCTGCTCCCAGGAAGCGCCTCCCCATGGAGCAAAGGCCATATCCAGCCACCCGGCGCTGGGTACGGCTGCCCCAAGGGGTGTCTCAAGGAGGACGGGGCCGTCCGTCTGATGGCTCTGACACACAAATGGTGAGCTGAAGCCCCGTGGCCATGGCCGGCTGGGTCAAAGTCTCTGAGTTTAGTGACATTTGGTGAACTCCTGCACTAAGTATCGCATGACTTGAAACATCCCTGAAAAAATGGTGGAGGTTTGTCTGCGTGTTCTGCATGCTTCTGGATGCTAGAATGTGGCTAGGAGGGAATGTGCTTAGTTATCTCTCAAAGGGAGACAAAAGAAGTGCCTACGTAAGGGTCAGCGTAACTCTTCAGAGCTTTGGCTGTTTAAATGTTGACCTGAACTTCTAAAGAAATGGTAAAACGCTTGCACTTTTCTTCTCTTCTAGTTCCTGCGTGGGTACAGGGAAGAAGGCAGCAGACGTACACATTAGCTAAACCCCCTTCTTATTGCCAGCCGTAAAGGCGCCTCTCGGCTGGGAGCCCGAGAAGGACCCCGTGTTACAATTCTTGCTCCCTTATGTGCCACCCTAAGGCGATTCACATATGCATTGTCACAGTCTAGGAAATCTATTGGCTTTGGCCATGAGGTCGCCTGTGACCATTCACTTTGGAGGAGTTGTTGACGTGACCCGCTTTGCAAGCACGCTTAATTCATATTTAGTAGCTGAGTTTGCACTCTTTCATTGCACCTTGGTGGCTTTCAGCTCGTTTCCATCTGGTTTCTTATAAAAATAGACCCACTTGCATAGGTGAGCTCACTGCTGGTCAAGTTCTCTTGCGCCTGTCTCGGAAGCCATCTTTACCGAGCAGCTTCTTCTTTGTAGCCCAATGTGCTGGTCAGCTTTTTCAGCAGGGCTAGTTCAGAGCCTATGCGGCAGGACACAGCTGCTGCCTGAAAAGTTTGCCTTCTATCCCACAGGAGCTTGATGGTGAAAGCGCCATTTCTAGCTTTGCGAGGGAGACAGGGAGGGCCAAAGCTCCCTGAGCTTTGTTGGGCTGAGCTGGCCTTCGGGATAACTCGGCTCCTTCCTTTGCCACTTGCTTGGCTACTTTTTTCCAGCCAGTGATGGTTTACTGCCCACTGCTCCTCAACGGCCATCCTCTTGCAAAGGTAATTACGATTTGAGCTTTAGGACAGATGGTACAGTAGGTAGATACGGGATCAAAGTATAGGCTGGTCTCTACCTTGGGAAGGGTAGGATGAGCTATTACACCTTGATAGGCTGTCCAGATAGGCGCTATGGGTAGAGTTCCTATTTGCTAATTGTTGTTTCTTTAGCATGTGCTGGGGGCTCAGTCTGGAATGACAAGAAGCCCACCCTGACTGATGCGGTGGGAAGGGAGACAGCAGAGGAGCACAGCAAAGGCAGCTGTTAAAGCAGCGGCTGAAAGCCGGTCCCTCCTGCATCCAAGGTGGGAAAGTGTGGGCTGGAGAACCGGAGGGCTCTGCTGCTAAAGGCAGCCACAGGGAAGCAGCAGGTCCTCTCCAGTGAAGGTGACGCACAGTGCAGTCTTCCAAAAGGGCCTTGGTAACTGCTGTCAGTGAGAGTCCTGTGACAGGGCCAGCAGGGCCATCAGCCTGCAGCTGTGCAGCGGTTGTAACTACCGCTGAAACGGTTGTAGAGGGGGATGCTGTGCTGTGGGTTTGGCTTGGGGTTCTTTTTTTAACTATTTTGTAGGGGTGCAACTATTTCTTTGCACTCAGGTGAGGGGATTGGCGCTGATCTTCTCTTTCTGGAGCGCGTCCTGGCATCCTTTGTCACCCAGAGCTTTCCCCTCTGTTCTGTTCCTGACGAGGAGCCATGGCCGCAATGGGGAACGACTCCTGTGAGTAACGACTTCACCAGCAGGCTTGGGCTTTTGTGAATCCCCAAAGGCAAGGGATGTGGCTGGTGCTCCATCCCTGACTGTTGATTTGCTGACAATCTAGAGGCAATTCTGGGCGTTTCCTGCCAGCAGCCGGACTTACCCAGGTGTTTTCAATTAGACACGGGAAAAGGTTTTTATCCCTCCTGTGCCATTATGTACAAGACCTTGAAAGATGTTGTTTCTCATAGAAAGATCTCGCCTCAGCAGGGTTACCTTTGGGGCTAGATCACTTGAGCTGGTAATGCACTGCAAGACTCTAGCGGGCAAGGAAGGTAGGCCGAGGCACAGAAATCCGAGCGTGGGTTTGTTGGACTGCTGGCAAATTGAGCGGGGGAACAGGCTGTTTTCCAAACAGTCAATTTCCATGGCAGTCCTGTACAGAACCCGACTTTTAAAATAGGCTTTCGTGCACCACTAGGGTCTCATCACTTCTCAAATGTCAGTTTAACATGATAGGCCTGCTGGTTAAGGACTCGTCTGCTGCGACATGGCTCAGGACCACACCAGGGCCAGCAGCGCTGCTTTCTGCATCCCGTGGGGGCGCTGGGCAGAGGGACGGGTTGGCAGGTCCCGGCACGAGGTACGTGTGTGGGACGTCAGGGTGACTCTCGCCTGGTTTTTCCCAGCAAAGCCCCAGCCGGTGCCAGCCCCGAGCTGCGGGGCTGTGCTCTCCGCACCCAGTTCATGGAATAAATTCGTTGTGTTTCATCAGATACTGGTTTTGTCTGCTGCCAGAGAGGGAGGGGAGGCCGAGCCAGGGCCACGGGGGCCGCTCCCCCTCGCCCACCCTCCGCCTGGGCTGCCGGGAGGAGCCGGGCTGGCCCCGCCCCCACAGCCCAGCGCCATTGCTGACAGCCACAGGCTGGAGACCTTGTGGGGCTGGGAGGCGGGGCCTTCCTGAGGCCTCCCCCAGCCGAGTCTTCTCCCCCGACCATGTCTGCTGTGCATTATAAGTTCTTCTCCAAGCTGAACTACGATATAGTCACCTTCAACGGCCTCCACATCTCCCTCCGCGACCTCAAGTGCCGGATCATGGGCCGTGAGAAGCTGAAGGTGGCCAACTGTGACCTGCAGATCAGCAACGCCCAGACCGAAGAAGGTGCGTGGGGGCGCGGGGCCTCAGGGCAGTGAGGAAAAAGCATGTGCTTCACTAGGTTCCCTTAAACGTGGGGTTGCCGAAAGGGGCTTTGCCTAAAGGGCCTAAAGGGGCTAACTTTCCTGCTTCAAAGAGTATCAACGTGTGTGGCAGTGACACGATCCTCCTCTAGGTAGGTTGTGTTGCACTTTGACCTTTGTAAAATGAGTGTAATCTTTTAAACTTGGTACACTGGTGGCACAGATACTTAGTGAAGGTAAGGGTGTTTTCCATGCGAAAACACCAAAATACCCCAGTGGTTTTCAGAGCACAGCTAGAGAATACGTTTTGGTGTAATATGGATGAATGCCAACTTTTTTGGTTGATATGCATAACCGTTACTTCCAGTTGTTATTCGTCGGATGTAGATGCTTAAACTCACCTTAAGGAAAAAAAGGGGAAAAAAACCCAGGGATTTTCTGCCTCAGTGGGATGTTTGGAATTCCTATATGCGGACATACAGTATTGCATTTTATACCTTTGTCTGTGCAGCAGTCCTGACAAAATGTTGAAATGATCTTGGAAAGAACAAAGTGAAGCTTGAGTGAAGATGGCCTCCTTGTTCAGATTTTTCTGAGTACTCCAAGCTTTTACAGTTCAGTAACTGCTACTTTTCACAATGGAAATCTAGTAATAGAAGCAAAGCTAGTATGAGGTAAAAGTAAAGAGGATTTTAAAGCTCAGTGGAAAAATATGAGATGATGCTTTTAGAGATGCCGGGAAGGCAAAGGGATGGTTGGGACCTATTTTACAGAGGGGGTGGGGGGATGTCCTCTTCCACGCTTACTCTAGAGGCGTGTTCTGTAAGGGCAGAATTCCCTTCAAAAAGCCCATACTCAGGAATAGCGCATTTAAACTTGCCTCCTTTTAATTTGATCTGAATTTCTTATCATAGATGTTCTCACAATACCGTGGTAGAACAGTAAACTCCAGAACTCAGGTTTCTTGAGTCCTCTTTCCTGCCCTGTAACATTCTGTCTCAAACCCCTTGGAGAATGTGCTATTCTGCTTATCAGGCAAAAGACAAAAAAGTATAAAACCAAAAATGGGACTCTGAACGCTCTTGGGTGATTAGTTTTAAGGAAGAAGAGCGCTCTTCTAAGACTGTCTCTGCAGCTCGGAACTTGCTCGAGTTCAGTGTTACAGCACGCACTTGACGGTTTTAGTAATGCTGTGATGCGATGTCTTCAAAACAAACTCCCGCTAACTCCAAAGGAAGTCATGCCCATAGGAAGAATATACTGAAAAACGATGCATAAATTGTGAACTATTCCTATTTTGGGTCTGATCCCTGAGCAAAATCTCCCTGACAGAGCTTGGCTTGCTATCCAGTATCTTTGGTTTTCAGGTCATCGTTCTGCAAAGGTAAGGGCTTTTAGCATTTGAAACTGTAGGCAGATTACGGGGAATGGCTGCTGGTAGTGCTTTAAAACAGTTAGTCATATCCAGCTGGTGTAAGTACAGTAGACAACCATTCTCATGGGAAGGTCTTTGCATTTTAAGCTTGCTCAGTCCAAGTGTCTCAGGTAGTAAGGGCAGGGTTTTTTGGGTCGTATGTAAAAGGTCAGAAGGCTTTCCTCCGTTTCAAAAGACTGACAGGGTGTAAGCCAAGGCAAGGCATGGGTAGCGTCAGGCACACACTGTTTTCTAAAGGCTTTTAGAGGCTGTCTTCGTATGTAGTTTTGTTTGAGTCTCTCTGCTCTGCAAGAAGGGAATTGAAAGAGTTCCCGTCCCTTCACGTTTAATTCAAAGGAGATGATTAGCTTCAGAGGGGAGATACCACTTTAGTTTGAGCCAATTCTGACCTACTTGTGAAAGCAAGCTCAAAAAAGGCCAAAAGTTCTGTGATGCAAATTCTAGCACTGCCAGTTTGGGTTCCATTCAAATGTAAAGCACTGAGAGGCCGAGAAGTGTGGTTGTTGGTGGAAGATGCTCCAAGAAATAGACAGAGATGGCAGGGTCTCTTCTGCGTTCCGTCAGTCTTGAGCACTGGTGGCATTAGGTGAATCGTTTGAGTTAACAGCTATGGAAGCAATGGCGTTTTCATGCTTTAGCTCGGTGCCTGTTTTGTTGCAGGGCAAGCTAGACAGACTTTAGACTCTGGTTTATGCAGGTGAGACTTTGCTGTGGGTTGTTCTGCTCCGAAGATCTGTTGGCTTTGTAGCCTAACAGAAGCAAAAGCAACTTGAGCTAGATCAGGACAGAACCTCATGCATTAGCAGACTCTCTTTTAGTGACCATTGAGACCGTTTTGCTGTTGGCATTCCAACCTTTTTTAAAAAAGGAGACAAATTTTGCTGTATGTGTTTGGTTCTCAAACCTGAAGATTTCTTGCAATGTACTGTTAGTGTGTTGAGACGATAAAAGCGCGATGTGACATACAAAAGTTTGCTTTTCTATCTGTCAAGGGATTCTCTGAAGTGCTGTGTAATTACGTATTAATACTTAATCCTTAATCCTTATGAATGGACTAGGGTTTTTTCCTGTGTTTCTCTTGTTTTCGGAATACACAGATGACAATGCCCTGATTCCTAAGAACTCATCGGTGATTGTCAGAAGAATCCCTGTTGGAGGAGTTAAAGCTACCAGCAAAACATCTGTTAGGTAAGTATCCACGAACCATTGTATTCTTTCTAAGGGGTTTTGGTGTGATAGCTTTTTAAATTTATATTAGTTTACAGGGGCTTTCAGCTTGTATCTTGTTAAAGCTGCTGTTAATTTTTGTTGTCATAGGCTAGATTTTAATGTATCTGCCCCAAAGCAGGCTGGCATTTTTAGTGCTGTTGGGACATGGGGTTCACACTCCACCAATTGTAACTTTTCAGATGCCTCTACTGGGTTTGTTCTTGGGGCTGATTGTTCTGATACCCATGGTCTCTACATGGATCTCCATATGGAGAAATTCCTTATTATATGTGTTTGCTTTTATTGCTTTTATAGTACAGGCAGATACACATTGTAGTGTCATCTTAGGCTTTGTTCCCATCTCAGAAGAGCCTGCGTCTCAGTGTTTGACTATTTCTTGCATTTGGGCTGGAGGGTATTCTTATGGCCCAAATCTGTTTTTTTTGCGTACTAGCTATAGAGGAAAGACCCAGGGTTGCCAGCTGGCGAGCAATGCAAACAAGAAGTTTCATTCATAAAGGATTCCTAGTAGTTTCCTAAAGACAATGTCCGTTTAAGGCCAGAGAAAAAGAACAGTGTCCTAAAGCCTTTTGTGTGAGTACGATGAAGGAATAGTTAATCCTTTCCAAACTTGAAACTCAGTAAGCAGTTGAGCAGGTTACCAAATGTTACTAGTTATCTTTCTAAGTCTGTTTTTACCCTAAGCCGATGTCTGTGCTCCAGGTTTTAATTCTGTATTCCTAAGATTTACGGAGGACAGAGAATCGGGTGTATTGATTAAAATTACAGATACTCAAATGCACTCCCGACTACAGGATTATTGCTGTCATTTCTGCATTCATACAGACCCGTTCTATGTCAGCTACATTAGCGTTGTTTGAATGGTCATATTTTCCGGCCTTCTTAAAGATATCCCTCTCCCCCACAATTAAAAGATGTTATTAAATTGTGGTTTTGCCATGTCTTTCTAGTGTTGGTTCTCAACAGAGTAGAGTGATGAGTTACAGCGTGTCTCGCACCAACAGTACAGCAGCATCCTGGTACTCATGAAGTGTCTGCAAGCAAAACCCCCTGAATTTACGTGGCTCTGCATGTCAGCTTTGGGCATGTTACTGCCGTAGTTGTTGCAGTGCTTTCAGGTACTCCCTAGTAATTCTGGAGGCCACAGAGTTGTGCTTCTAAACACTGGGGGTTAATTAAAACGTGTATGCTTAGTGCTGCGTTGTCAGTGCATCCTCCGTTTCTGATTGGGCGGCACCCTCTCCTGGTATTGTAATGCTGCCCCACAATGAGAGGATAGATGCTGCTAGCTTCAAAGATCAGGTAAATACCTGTATGTGGGGATAAGGGAAGAACGGCACTGCTGTTCTAGCATTGACAATTCACCAGGCAGATGAGCTTTCTGCTCCTCCAGCTGGAAACATTGCAGAAGCCACTGGCAGAGTGGCTAAAGTTTGGGAATGATGAACGTACGCTGTAAGGGTGGAGAGGCCTTCAAAAATGTGTTACTCACCTCGTAGTATGTTCTTCGAGGTAAGTGGATGAAGAAACCATTGGGTGGTCATTGACAGTGTTTCCTTGTACTTGCTCCCCTTCGGGAGCTGTGTGGCTGTAATTGTGAGCCTGGTGGTGGTCTAGCAGTGGCAGGAAGCACG
Organism: Larus michahellis; assembly: GCF_964199755.1. NCBI lineage: Eukaryota > Metazoa > Chordata > Aves > Charadriiformes > Laridae > Larus > Larus michahellis. The sequence continues at coordinate 2,207,664 of NW_027435888.1, forward strand.
AGCCTTTCTCTTTGTACGTGAATTCCACAGCAGCCTTTGAATTGCCTCTGCGATACGGATCAATGAGTATGTGGAATCTCAGCAAGTTTTCAAACGTAATAAATGGTTCCTAAAATATTGTAGCATTTTCAAGATCATCTTAAAACAAATTCTGGCAATCGAGGCCGCTATTTTCTTTTGTCACGGGACTCCTCAATTGAACAAAATTCTAGAAACTGCTGTCACGTGACGTTTCTAGTACTATTTTGAATCCACATAGCATATGTAACACATTTAGTGGCTAAATATGGTAGCCGTCTGAGCACAGTGCTTGGGCTTCCACAAAGAAACGCTCTCGTAAAGACTCTGCTGCTGACATTTTTGTTATGTCTTTGTCGGATGACTGATTTCTGGTTCGCTTCAGGAAAGGTGCACTTTGAAGGGTCTAGACCATCACTGTTCTTGCTTAGAAACTAAAGTACTGTGTATGGCCCTATTTGTGATACTAGGGATATACAGACTGGCTAACGTTACCTTCCTGTTTTGATGGTTGATTATTTAAGAACACAAAATATAGGACAGACATCATGGTTTAGATTCTTAGGTAGCAGAGACAAAATACCTGAGGACTTCCTCTTGTGCTGTTGTGTTCTGTATCTGTGAGTCTTGGAGTAATTTGTGACAAAGGTGAAATGTGATTTGGGTTTTTTTTTTCTTTGCACTGAGTGTACAAGAGAGAACAGTTTATGTATACGGATAAATTTCCACATTCGGTAGACTATCAGAACATAATGTTTTGACAATCCGTTTTTATAATCTGGTTTTGCTGCTTGATGCTGGGCACAAGTGCTTTATTTTAAATTCTGATCACCTTTCTTTCTTCTTCTAGAAGTCGAACTGAGCCAGTGAGTGGAACATCAAAAGCGGTATGTAAAATCACAATCTCACTTTTTTACGTTTGGAAAAGGAGCAGCATTTTTCTTCAGGTTTGAAAACACTGTCATTCGGCTGCTGAAATATAATTAAGTAACACAAGGAAATACTTGACTGGTAATGGTCTAGATCTTGATTTGCCACTTGGGTTGAATGCTATGTTTAACTACACATTTCAAAATAGTCCCTACAGTATAAAAATCACTATTTGGTGGATTTCATTTTTCATCTTTATTTTAAGTACTTCACTGCTGTGGTGTGAGGCATTACACTAACCCTGGACCGCTGGATCTGATGCCTTGATAAGCTGTTAGGATCACCTAAATCTAGAAACAGATGAACTCTGGCTCTGTGTTCTGCGAAGAATGCAGCCTCTGATGCTCATGGAATAGTATCCAATCAACTTAAAATTGTAAGCTTGTTGTATGTAGGTCTAAAACCACTACGTCTTAATCTGACACCTGTAATTCTGTCACCGAGTGGTTCGAATTCCTTTTTGGCCATGAATGCGTGAATGGCTCTCATTGTGAGTTCGAGTTAGTTTACTGGCCCAGTGACCCAAGTAGTTAATTTTATGCATTTATGTAAACCACATTTATAGTATTTCATCTAATTCAGATGAGTTTTTATTTCTTGAAAAGGGTTATTTTTCTTGTTGTTTACTAGCATGTGCATAAACACAAATCACATGTTCCAAAAGAAGGTTAACGTTCTCTTCGCCTCGCGTCTTCCCTGGTGTGTCTGTGTCACGTTTCTGAGTAGCATCTCGCCATCCGCTAGCACAGATGTCTCCAAGAAAAGGAAAAATCCTGGAGTGGGAGGGAAGCCTCAGCGTTAGCTAGAACTACTTAAAGTAAATGAAAGACGAAGCAGAAACGTTCCCTTCTAGTTTGCTCTGCCTGGACCTGATTTGGGTTGTGGGTAGCCGTGGGGAGGGTGGAAGCCTTGCATCGCTCTTTACAAATCCTCTCTCTCTCTCTCCCTGTAAAAGCACTGCAGCCTCGGGTGCTTCTGGTGTTGGAGACACAATTAACTTTATTCTTAAAGCTAACTCACTCTTGGTTCAAAGCGTGGGCTTTTTGTTTCAGTTTGGTTTTTTAAATACCTGTATTTCTGCATGTATTTCCAAGACGAACCTGGATCTTAGCATGGGAGGAAGAAATCACCAAAAAGCTTGCCAATCACTGTTGAACAGTAAGGCAGCAAAATTAAAATTAGTCATGATTTTTCTGAACAGGAAGCACAAAAGGTTTTACTTTGAGTATTTCTTCCTTGTCTTGCTCTTATATCAGCTGTCATTCTATACGTCCAAATTTGCGCTGCTGTCCTACTGTTACTACAGCCAAAGCAAGAAAGTGCCTCCGTTTTGGTTTAGTATTCCTGTTTCGGTAACTGCGAGGATTTCTAGTTAGGGCTTGTCCTTAAAGGCTGCAGAAATGCAGCGCCAGGCCCATTGTTGTAGCACTGTCAGGCACAACTGTGATCCTTCCTGGCTGAATGTTTAGTTCAGCCAAGCAATCGGATTTTAGGAAACCGCTGTAATTTACACGTAACGTTCCAGCAGCGCGACTAGCCTTTTCCTCCTGTTTTTGGTGCCCTTTCCCACGTGCTTCATGTGAGTTTCTGTCTAGTCTTGTGTTTGAAATGGGAGTTAATAAATTCACTGTCAGTTCTTGGTTTTTGAGGGTTGCGTTGGCTGGTTGCGTTTGGATTTCTTCCCCCCAGTTCTTCTGCAGTATTACCTTAGGGCTGTGTACAAGTTTCATGGAGGTGTTGTTTCTGCTTGATTGATTTGGGGGACTGGCAGGAAATACTTTCTAAATGCAGGAAATATTTTCTTAATGCTCTTTAGCTGGAAATTGACAGCTTCCTTACCCCTTTGACTTTTAAGCAGTCGTGAGCATTTGAGAAGGGTCCCTCTCTGAGATATTCTGGAGCAGTAAGCTGATCTCAAACGGGTTTGGTAATTGTAGTTTCTTCTCATTAACCTCATTAACCACACTCTTAAGCTGTCGTAGGCCTGGGCTTTGCTTTGAACAAATACAAGTTCCAGTGGGTTGGAAATGCCGCTTTCAGTGACAGTCAGAGGCTATAGTGCAGGCTTTGGGACTACAGTAGAGGTTAGCTATTGCCGTGTTTGGATTGTAGAACTCGACTGTGTGTTTCTTTTCTTGTGAACAGCTTGGTGACTCTCCTGCATCTATTTCTGTGGCCCAGCTTACTAAGGTATATGAATATTCTCGTCAAATACTTAAAAAATAAAAAAGCATTTTCTTTGTACTTTTAAATCTTATACTGTCATCTGTATCTGGCTAGCACTTGTAATTTGAACAAGACTTTAATAAAATTTCTACTAATTTAAAGTATTTACTTTAACTTTAAAATGTGTGTATATTTTGATACCATCCTGTAAAGAGTAGTTCCCATTTTGGAAGATAAAAGCAGAGTACCTTATCAGCCTGAAGATGATGTTGTAGTATTGGTCTTCTTCAGGACGCAGAGGAGCAGCACTTTAGCTGTCTACCATTTTTGATAAGTTTTGTTAATTTTGCGTTGGAAACAAACACAATTTTTATGGAAGACTTGATTTGTCTGTAAGCTGTGGACATTTAAGGGGGGTTTTGAACAGTCAAAATAGAAGCGTTTCTGTAACGTGGACAATTGCATCCCTATTTTTGAATTTCTAGGGATGGTAGTCACGGAACCATTCTTTGAATGCTGCACAATTTCATAAATTGTGGTATATGTACAGTGGAGAACGCAATCTAATTTGAACGCAAACTGTGAATTGTGAAAATGTGCCCAGTTGTTTCTAAGATTATACCAATGTGTCTGTGTGGCATAATAGCAGATGTGGCCCTCTGAAACTGTTGTAATGCCATGTTTGGCTATGGAATCGCTTGCATTTTTGGCTCAATAACGTGTGACTTTGGCCGGGAGAGCACTAGTGTTGGCCCTTGGTGCACAGACGTAGTGCTGTGCAATGAAATTACTCGTCTTGAAAGAGCACAAAGATTAGAGGAGGCAGGGCCTAATGCAGAGGAGACAGTTCTTTCTTCTGAAAATAAAGGCCGGAATTCATTTCCAAGAAGGAGAGATCTCTTCCTGCTGGTAACGTCTTCCCTCTCTCACTGCAGAAATTCAATTGTGTACAATTGAGAAAAAAAATAGTTTGGAAAGCAGCCAACAAAAGAAATTGGTCTCCGTTAGTGCTGTCCTTAAACGTGTCCTTGGTTCTGTAAACTCCTGTGAAGTTTTGCTCGAAAAAGTGAAAAACCGTCCAAGCGGTGTACACATTTAAGGTTTTGAGAGAATTTAACTATTTCAGAAAAATGCAGGAACATACCATAAAGCAGGTCAAAGCCGTTACTTACTCTAACCTCTTCAGTGCAGGCTGGCTTAGCATGGAGGCAAGGTGTTCAGAGTTCTCTGGTTTTTTATTACTGTGCATTAAACGCCATAATTGAATGTTGGTGTATTGCCAGTAATGTTTTGTGGGTTTTGGACGTGTTTTGTAAACCGTTTGGGTTCAAACAAATTAGTCAATGATCTCTAAAGTTTTCTGGAAATGTAAATGGCAGTGATTTCATAGATGTCGATCTGGATTATGTTACTGTTGAGCAAAAGCTGTGTATGTGAAACAAGCATTTAAGAAAATGTTGAAACTAGTTGGCTGCTTTTGTGCATGACTGCCATTAAAACCAAAACCACGAGTGCCTGATCTGAACGATAGGTGCTTGAAGGTCCAGATCCCTGAGAGTCACTCCCTTAGACCCTGCTCGTATCTGGACTAGTGTGTAATTTGAACATTTGAACTAATACGTCTCTACTAATCAGATGGCTTCAATAATTTGAAAATCTGATTCTGCATAAGGTCGATATGACAATCTGTGTGAGCTTAACTGTGTTTCTAATGTGCCTGTCAAATAATTCCCTGACGCCATGTGTTGAATATTTGCATGTTTTAATTACACAAGCCTCTGGTTGCGTATTCATGCCATTTAACGTTAGTCACTGAACGTATGTGCGTGAGGCATGAACTCGGCCTTCCTACAGACATGGTGAATCTAAGTTTCCCCAGTGACTGGCTCAGAGCCCTGAATTGAGATCTCCCTCTGAACTGTGCTTTGGAGGAGGAGCGGATTTGTGTCTCTTCTCGGAGTGGATGGTGAGCTAAGGGATATTTCACCCTTAAGGAACCTGAAGTTAAGGCAAAGGATGTCAGATGAGTTCAAACCACTGCTCAAGCCTTTGGAACATCCTGGCTATCTTCATTTAGGAACATAAGTATTTGAGTCAAGCAACCCTTCTGCTGGGTAAAAGGAGAGGATGAAAGGCTTTTGCCGCTTAACAGAATCACTGACAGATCACTTTAAGTGTGGGTCTTGAGATGAGACGTGCCTGCATTTCTTTTCTTAGCAGGACAAAAGTTTGGAGTCTGTTCCCAGAATTAAAAAGAGCACAGGAATTCCAAGGAGTTTCACGATGGAGGTGAAAGATCCCAAAACAAAGGGTGCTATGCTGACAAACACTGGAAAATACGCCATACCAACTATTAATGCGTAAGTATGGAATTAATTGGACTGACCAAAAACTGAAGGAGAGAAACCACGAGTGAATGTCTGAGTGGCAATGCAGCCGAGTTGGCCGACATCTGTAATTGCAGGGGAGGAAGCATTGTCACCGTATCTTAACCTTAAAATCTGCCATACTTTCTAATATGAAAACAGGGTGGTCCTACTGTTCGTGCCCCTGGAAGTTAGTTAAACGTGTGGTAGGCTGAGAATCTATTTCTGCAAAACATTTCCGTAGTGTTTACACTTGGAGTCGTTCTCTCAGAAAGTTCGTTTTGCATCTGGTTTATGTTTCAAAGGCTTCTTGCAAAATTTATCAAATTGGACTATTGGGCTGAGGTTTCCTTCCCCTCTGCCTTTTATCAAATCTCACGTGTGAAACAGACTGAAGTTTTCCTGTTGCTCCAAACTAAAAATGCTACTGTGTGCTGACAAGAGTGGTTCTCTTAAAAAGGAATCGGTAGCACTTCTGTTTTTCTGTCACGGATCTCCTTTGGTAGAAGCTGGAACATAGACTTCGTTCACTTATAAAATGCAATTACTCGAAGGCCAACTCTATCCTGAGCCTGCAATTTATATTTATCCTCTGGCAAAGGAGGGCTGGGATTCATTTCCCCTGATTTCTAGCCGTCAAAAAATGATTTTTCTAGTCTGAGCTAATTTCTTAGTTGATCCAATGAATGGAAGAGTTCTGCAGAAGGAAAATTGTTCCCCCCTCCCTTCTCTGGCAGTTGAAACTAAATGCCTATGTTTTAGAAGGCTAATGTGGAATGAGAATGATTCCATCCGTTATCTTCCTTTGATAAAATTAAAAGCTCGGAACAGTTTTCATATCCACATCTTTAACGTTTTTCTTTTTCCTTCCCCACCCCACCCTCCAGGGAAGCTTCTGCTAGAGGAAAGAAGGAAAAGCCGCCCTTTTTACCCTCATCCTCTGATGATCCGATTCCAGATGAGTTGCTGTGTCCCATTTGTAGAGATACGATGACCGATGCAGTTGTTATTGCCTGCTGCGGAAACAGTTTTTGTGGCGAATGTAAGTGTTACTCCCCTGATTGTTGGTTCAAAACCTGATCTTCTGAAAGCAGAAATAGGAGAGAACTGAATGATTGTGTTACCACTTCTATTTACTACTTAAGTATCCCCTGAGTAGGAAAAGAATTTTCTCACATAAAGGAAAGAAAAATAAGGCAGAAAGCTTTTTCTGCTTTTTATGCATGTAGTTAAATCCTCTTTACACGCGGAGGGATGATTATGAGAAGAGTGCGTAATTGTGCAGGTGATTACAGGATTAGATAGTGAATGCCTTTAGTGTCTTTCTCTCACACAAAATTATGTGGCCAACTCTGGTGACTTGCTGTGGTCTGCAACAAGCGGATAGTTAGGCATTTAATCCACATTCTTCTCCACAGGAGAGTTGGTTAAAGCCGGCAGAACTCAACCCTACTATCGTTTTTTTGAGATGAGTTTTTTTCAAGAACCTTGAGGTTGGTGACTTGGCACCGTAGAGCCTGGAAAAAAAGAGGAGTTGAACCATCAAGACGCAGCCTGCCCTACATCTTCAAATGTTCAATAGTGAAGTACCAAAACTGCGTAGCTATTTACTGCATACTAGGAATTTTTTACACTCTTGAATGTTTATAGCTTGATGCTCTCAGGGCAAGAGCAGATTCACCCATTAAGCATATACGTCTTTTTATAAATGATTAGAACCCTCAACATTTCCTTCGTTTGGCTAAAAACTATTTTGATGATTCTAATGATTCGCAGGTATTAGAACAGCATTACTGGAATCGGAGGAACATACGTGCCCAGCATGTCATCAGGCAGATGTTTCTCCTGATGCTTTAGTTGCCAACAAGTGCCTACGCCAGGTAACGTGATGACTTTGATGTAAACTGTTTGCATGAAAAGTCTATTTGTAAAAAGCTGAAAGGGAAGAAAAGAATAATTTACATCTCCTTAAGAAAGGCTAAATTGAATGAGGCTAAATTTACTTTTCAAATGCTTCATCTGTTATTACAGAAGCTTACACCTTTAGAGACAGTCTGGCAAATTCGGGTCACACTTTTGTTTAACGTGATTGCCTCCCTTTCCAATTCGATGTTAACACAGAATTACTTTAAGTGCAGATACTCTGAGGTGCCAATCATTACTGACACTGTTTAACGTCCCGTGTTTGTGTATCCGCACGTTGATTTATTTCAGGGTTGGTGGCATTTCCAGGAATACACCAGTAAATTTACTCTGTGGAGGTTTTTGTTCGCCTATCTACTGACGTTTCATAGTATGTTTTTGTAAATGTTTTTCTGCCTCTAGGCTGTGAACAACTTCAAAAGTGGAACTGGCTACAGAAAGCGGATTCAGCAGCAACAGCAGCGGCAGCCGCCACCGCCACCACCTTCACCACCACTCGTGAGACAAGCAATAACCCGCAACCTGCAGCCTCTGCTCTGGCCAAAAATGTCCAGACAGCAGGCGCCACTAATGATTTCGTTAGCTTCTCTGGCTTCTCCTTCTGCTTTGGCATTGTTGGCCCCTGGTCCGTCACCTGTGGCAGCCTGGCTGCCAGTAAGTCCCTCTTCTGTCGTTGTCCCTGATCTCCCTCCAGCAGTGCCCCTACCTCTCCGTGCTGAAAAGCCAGATAGACCTTCTCGGTAAGTAAAGCTATAGAGCAACATGAATATGAAATGCTGAAGTTAGATTCTTCTTCTTGCGCTCCTCTGCTAGCGAGTGACATTTAGTGACATTCATTAGTGACATCAGTGACAGTTCCAGCTATTTTTTTTTACTTTGAGTGAGGACACTTTGATAAGTTGGAAGTACACCTCATGCAAGAAGCTTCTCAGAAGTATTTGTTGTTTGGTCAGTCCAGGTTTACCCCGAGAGAGGAAGCTTTCTTCCCCAGGAGCCCTCTGATTTGAAGTGGCTAGGAATTCCTAAAGTAACCATTCGGTTATGCCAGACCTTCTTGAGTGCATTAATTTCTGTGTAGTACTGAGGATCTCATGTTCTCATGAAAAGTGTAAAACCAGCTGGAGGTAACATTGATCAGGTGTTTTCATGTTACTTTTTCCTACAGTATTTCTGCCATCAATGGGACGATAAGTCAGAGCCATCCTCAGTAGTCACAGGGTAGTCAGTGATGCATGCAGATTGGATAACAAACATTGAAACACTACATTTGAAGTATTTACAAACATGACAGTCTAACTTTGCAACCCAGTGAATTAATATGAAAACACGTGAAAAATCTGAACTCTAGTTTAGGGTTTATCTTCTTTCAGCTCGATGCCTTGAATGCAAACAGCCACTCTGTCCAGAAGGCTGTCAGGCTCCGCCGTACCGTTGAATACAGAGGCTCACAATTCAAAAGAACCTCTCAGGCAGCCTCCGAACTAGAACGCAGCCGATTCCTAGTAGAATTTCCGTTCTTGCATCATCCAAAACTGAGGTTCAGCATGTGGGTTATACGTACTCTAATCCTCCCATGTGCAGCCAGCTTAACAAATTCTGTTTCCAGTGAGCTGTCTCTTTGAATGCCGGTATTCCACGTAGACTTCTCTTCAGGGCTTCATGTGGAATCACCCAACTTCCAGTTGGTAGATCTGGTGAAGATTACTTTTTCTTTATTTGTTTCCATTTACAGTAGTCAGCCTTTTCTCACCTTGGACTTTATATTTCCAGTAGCACATCAAAACACTGTTTGAATAACAAAAATTCATGTGTTTTGTAGCGGTGCTGATACTGTTATACCTCCTGGTGCTCTGGTGACTGCTGCTGAGCTTTCTAGATCTTCCTCTCTGTCAGTCAGCAGTTTGTTGGAAGAGAAGGTAAATTTTATTTCAACATATGCAGTGAGTCCTGTATTTTAGTAGAGCTCATTTTCCAACTGTTTGCGTTTATTCACAAGGGCTGTCAGATTCCTGTACTAAGACAACCAGCATTACCAAGTCTTCTGGGCCCCCAAGGGCAATCAATGCCCACGACTGGTAAGTAACTAAAACTTTAGAATTTCTTTTCAGAAATTATCATCAGATAAAGTGAACGGGATTTTTTTCTGTTTCCTCTCCCCACTCTGAAAGGTCATCCAACGAGAGCCAGTACACCTCGCTCGGCGGGTGGCAGACCAGGCTGGGACCTGTAAGTGTTCTGCAGAAATTCAGTATATTACTGCTCGTAACCTGTTAAATGAGGCCGTAGCACGTAACTTAGATAACAGCTGATTTATAATGAGGTAAGTGTGCCCAGATAGCTGTGGAGAATACAAGTGGTAATTGGGAGACCTTATTGTGGCCTTCCAGTACCTGAAGGGGGCCTACAGGGAAGCTGGGGAGGGGCTGTTTGCAAGGACATGTAGCGATGAGGGGCAATGGTTTAAACTAGAGCAGAGCGGGTTTAGATTAGCCATGAGGAAGAAGTTCTTTACAGTGAGGGTGGTGAGACACTGGCCCAGGTTGCCCAGAGAGGTGGTGGAGGCCCCATCCCTGGAGACATCCGAGGCCAGGCTGGATGAGGCTCTGAGCAACCTGATCCAGTTGAAGATGTCCCTGCTGACTGCAGGGGGGTTGCACTAGATGGCCTTTAGAGGTCCCTTCTGACCCAACACATTCTATGATTCTGTGATTCCAATTAGTTTTGAAATGGCTTGATTTTAATTGTCTTTGACAAAGGGCATATGTGATGGCACTAAGATGATTTAAAGTAAAACTCCAGTACACGATTGAAAAGAGGACTCTGAAAAATTAACACTTTTTGAGGAAACCGTAAGTACATCTACAAATGAAATACAATTAAAGAATCAGGTGGAAAGAGGCCCTCTTGATTACTGGCTGAATCGGGCTGAAGAAATTGATTTCCCCATAGAATTCGGCCTCCAGCATTCTTTTTTTAACAACCTAGTTGATACTGATTGAGCAAATTATTGGAAAAGTCAATGTTCTTATATGATGACAATTTTGAATTCCTTCCATTTAGTCGTCTCAAATAGCCAAGCTGCTTTCTCTCAGTTGGAGAGAGAGAGAAGAGTCTGTTTGATCTATTACTGCCGCGTCAAGTGAGTCCTCCCTTTTGGTATATATTTGTTCTAGACAGATTGTAAGGGTGCATTGTGTTTGTAAAATCTTGAAGAAAAATGAAAACAAAAGCCAGGGTCCATGCCACAGATTATCTAAAAATCTCAAATTCAGTAAGCAAGAAAATAAGAATTCAGGGGTGAGAACAGGCCAAATACATCATCATGAGTCCACAACATAGGAAGCGTACGTGGAAGAAGTCCAAAGACGTTTGAGAGAAGATTAGTTATTATTTGTGCAGTACTTTGAAGGTCAGAAGTGTGAAGTATGAAGTGTATCAAGGATTGGTAGAGGAGCGGTGGGCACTTGGCACGTGGGAGTCTCTCCTAAGCAGGGGCAGCCTCCATCCACAGTCGCAAAGCTGCGTATAGGGAGGGAAGACTGAGGGAACTGCTGGGGGTGAGGATGTGGGAGGCAAGTGTGAGGATCAAGAAATGAGCGTAGTCTCAAATGGAAGCAGGGAGAAAAATGCTGAGGCTGAGAACACGCAGTGCTCGCCACCACGCTCCGGCTTCGTTCGCTTTCCTCTCTGAAATCAGAGCAGAGTGTAACAAACGGTGACACGTGTATTTGGGTTTCTTTAGAAGTTCCAGTCGAGGACACCTGCGTGGTGAACGTACCCAGAGGACCCAAGCCCCAACGCTACCAGCATCAACAGCAGTCTTCGTGCCAGCGCCTCCGCCTTCCTTGTACCCCCCACCACCCCAAGCACTTCCTCTTCTACCGGGGGCACTACGACCACAGTTTCCTCCCCAGTTTCCACCTGGTCAGCCGCCATCTGCCAGCTACACTGACTCCCCTCCAGGATATCCCCCAGCTCCTGCAAACACGTCATCAGCCTGGGTACCAACAGCAGTACCAACGGTGCATTCCGATCCCATCCCAGTGACACAAGCTCCTCCTTTATCTAGGGAGGAGTTTTACAGAGAACACCAGCGACTGGAAGAGGAGTAAGTACTTGGCTCAAGGAAGTTGTGTTTGTTCTTTTTCATTTTTGTACTCTGAGAGCGTACTGGACTGCAGTTACGCTGAAGTGCATCTGACATAAGCAAAAATGACATAGTATTTTTTTCAACAGGCTTTTTTCTTGCAGATGGCAAACGTGCAAAACTAAAAGAAGACAAACGTAATTCTAAAACTGTCCCTTCAACTTACAGGAATTCTAAACTGGTTTTGCTTAAATAGGACATGCACCTTTTGCGCTTGCGTGCAGTATACGTTTTCTCACATTGGGCACGGTTTGTTTCTTGGTGTCGTTTTGTCCTAAAGGTCAAACTCTAATTGTAATAAAGGCCAAACAAATGCTTTTGCTAAGGAGCTGATGGAATACAAAAGGTGCAAAAGGAGCGCAGGCGTTCATTTTCCAGGTAAGTGCTCGACATGTCCATAATGGAGAAGCAGATTGTCTAGAAGAATCAGGAGGAGTTCCGCTCCACCCCTCGGTCATTCGATGGACTGGATGGTTCGAGGCGTTAGCAGTGACAGGAGTTTCATATGTAGCTTACTAGCTCAGATACATGGCAGAGGTTGCTGAGGAGAAATAACTGGACTCCAGACGATCCAATGTGAATCAACAGAAGCCATTTATTAAGCACAGATCATCATCTTTTATACCCTGCGTTGTAGCCGTACACGCCACTCGCTTATTTCTGATTAGCCAGTTACACTGTCCACGCGCTGTGCATGCAGTTCATTCACACATCAGATTGGTTACAAGAATTCGCGTCGTAAATTGCTTAGTCATTAGCACAACGTTTTCTGCCTTCTCAGTCCCGTTTTTCCCATGTACTAATTCCATCTTCTACCACCTGTTTTGCCCTTAATCTAATCTCTCACAGTAGGGAGGCTGGCTCACATGGCCATTTTCTCTCAGATACACTCCTACGATACCCCCTTTTTCTTCTTGAGCCAGCCACACCTTTTGCATGGCATTTTCTATCATGTCAGTCACTTTGCGGAGAACACACGAGGCTACCATAATCAATAATAATATAACCAACAATAGCATGAGCCCTTGCTTTAGGAAGTCTGATAACCATCCCGTTATACCCCATGAGCTTAACCAATCATCGAAACCATTTTTGACCACTTTTAATTTGGACATGTTATCCTTCAGCTCCCATAACTGCTTATGAATGGATGATGAGTGGTCGGAAAGGTTCATACAACACATACCTTCAAAATCTTCACATCCATGACCCTGAGCTAACAGCAAAAACTCAATAGCCGCTCGATTTTGCAACGTAGCATGCCGAATGCTATCAACATCAGTAAGCAAGCTAGATATGATTTCAGTTTTAGGTTTATCTGTTTACTTGCCCAACACCCTAACTTTCTAATATCTCCTAGGGCTTTCCCTGCTGCAACCCTGGGGGCTAGCAAGGATGTTACAACCGTAGTGGGCAGATCCCAAAACTGGACTTCTTCGTTACATGTCAAATCAAGGGTCACGACAGATCGTTTCAACCGTGCATGCTGATTCGTCACGTTCCACGCCGTGGTGTTCAATAGATCTTTCAGTGACAGCTTAAACATGGTCAATTTACCTGTATAACATGGCCCTCCCACAGGTCGCACAGGAACACCTTGCCAGGCGCGATCACCACAAATCAAAAATAATCCTGGGGGTAGGGCCTTTGCCGAATCGTTCTTCCAATGATTCCCCACCCCTGTGGTGGCTCCACAAAAGTTCACTAGGGTCGTGTTAAATGTTGGGTAAACTGAATTGAATCCTGCTGTATTAAAAGGAGCCGAAACACCAAGGGTTCTTAATTTTGTACTCAGCTGCAGTGCTTTGCTCCCAAAGAAGACACAAGACCCGTTACGTGGAATGGAACTGAGCAAATCAAGTTCTTGTGGTGGGACAGGGGCAGTGACGTTAAGTGAATTAATAATTAGACCGGTCAACACCGCCAGTCCTATAAATTTCGTTTCATACTATTGTGCTGACAGAACGTGTTGTATATGGCTGGGATGGACACATTGTTGGTCCGATTACAAGCTTGTTCTAACGTCAGTTTCAACACAGACGCATTCCGAACGTACCCAGGAAACACGTGGGGGTCATACATGGGGACTCCTATTAAACATGTTCAAAAAGGATCCCCTGGGGTTGCCATAGATAGGCAAAAGGAATCTTGCCCCGTCTGATTATCTATTGTCACCCATATGTTTTCTCAGGGCGTGATAGGTACTGCAGGATGGCAGCTGCAAATTCCGATCACAAGGATAAGCCCGACATTAATTCCCAGTGGCATCTTCAAATATCAGTACCCTTGCCCTTCTTTCTGCGCTGTAGATGACCGAACCTGTTGCTACAGTGACGTACTACCTGTTCCCACTGGTCCTCTGGAACCGACCAAACCTCTGGCAGCAGCACCGTGTAACGGCACTGTATGTCACACGCCCTGGCCAGTCCTTGTGAATGGTAGGCTTCCCTAATCTCCTGTCGTTCAGCCAGCTCGTGTTGAGGTGAACCTGACTCCATATGCCCTGTTGCAATAGCTAAACGAATTAAACCCGTCACCTTACTTAGTTCTTTATTAAAACACACAGCACACCCTGTCACCTTACTTAGTTCCTTATTAAAACACACAGCACACCGGATTTAAAACACACAGCACACCGGGCCGCAGCACGTGGTCTTTCAAACCACCACCGGCCTCGACAATCCTCACAAGGCACAAGGATCCATGGGTCACAGTTCCACACCTAGGGCACTGCACTTCTTCAGCCCTCACCATCGTTGTTGGTGTTGTGGGGTAACTCATTCCAATCCATCTTTTCAAACCAGGGCTTTATCCACTTGGCTGGTACCCATCTGGTTCCGGCATCTGTAACTGTGGAATTTGGATAATGAGGTGAAGTCTCTGTGCTCAAAGAGCAATTCAGACTGGCTTTGCTATCTCTTGTGCAGCCCAGGAGAGCGAAGGCTCGTCTGGCTATCACAGGATACATAAATGACGGGGTAGTCCTGGGGAGCCAGGACAGCCCTGCTTTTCGTCAGCAGAGACAGTAAAATCAAGATAACAGAGACCTTGTGTAGCTCTTTGTTTCCTTGAGAGGCTGCCATGCCTGGTAATTGACCTTTGCCTCATTACCTGTGAAATGCATATTAAAGTTGACACCCTGCATATGCTAATGAAGATTTTAGACATCATGCTAAACATATATGACTATAGCACTTGTCTCTCCACCCAAATCATACTACACGTCACCTGGGGGAGGGAAACCTCATAATTTTGGGGATAAAAGGATGGAGAAAATGACTGTTAAATTGGGAGAGAAGAAACTTGGTATCTGACGGACCAGTCGATGGGCTGCGTTCTCTCCCTCCACCCCAGGCAGGGACGCCTTTCTGGGTGAGCGCTGCGCCCTTCACCCTCTGGGGAATGTTACCCCGGGTTGTTGTACTATCGTTATTTTTGCTAGCAATATTAACCTTCAGTAATTAGCGCTATTGTAGTCAGTGAATTTATCAACGGCAGTCTCAAATCTGCGACTGTCGCTCTCAATAAAGTAACTAGTTTCGATTATTTGTGAATCTGATTCAGTGAAAGTCCTTTGGTGGGACTCTGATAGTAAATCAGTGAAAGTCCTGCGACTCTGACAGACAAATATCAAAACTACAGTCTTTTTAACGCGACAGTAACGACACAGGCATATCCTCGAACCCAGGTTAATCGTCTACACGGTCCTTCCCACTTCCCCGTCACACCGTTTTTAACTGCTACCATGCCATTTTCCTGCCTAAAATCCCCCAGGTCTCTCTGCAGGCCTGCGCCGTGCCGCACGATTGGAGGTACAAGGCAGCGTTGAGGGAGGCGTAGGAAGTTCAGGACGTAAATGGCTTTGTTCAGTCGATCTAAAGGGCTCAGCCCTTGCTCTCCCCCTTTCTGTTTTTGAAGCAAATTTTTTAAAGACTGGTTCATGCGTTCCACTATGGCTTGACCCGTCGGAGAATGTGGTGTGCCAGTCACACGTGTAATGCCCCACAGCTGTAGAAATACCTCTGTTGAACGGGCTACGTACCCTGGGCCATTATCAGTCTTTATCACACGCGGTACGCCTAAGGCCACAAACGCGCATCGCAAATGTCTTTGTACATGTTTACTGGATTCTCCAGTCTGCGCAGTTGCCCAAATTGCAGTTGAATAACAGTCTACACTCAGGTGTATAAATTTCAGTTTTCCAAATTCTGACACATGGGTTACATCAGTCTGCCAGAACTCCAAAGGTCCATGCCCTCGGGGACTGACACCTGGGTTGAAGTTAGGTATAAATGGTTGACAATCAGCACAAGTTTGCACTATACCTCGGGCGTCAGACTCCGAGATCCCAAATTGTCTGCGCAGCATTCGTGCAGATTGATGGAAGAATGTATGAGATGCCCGTGCAAACTTATCTGGAGGTGGTGCGGCCCATGCAGGAGCCACAAGTTTATCAGCTCGTCTATTGCCCTCAGCTAAAGCTTCTGGGAGCCCCGAATGGCTGCGAATATGGGTGATGAAATAAGGATCGTGCCGTTCACTGAGTAGGAGCAACAGTTCATGGAGCAGGGTGAACAGCTGCTCATCACTGACCTCCTTCAGCAAAGCACGCTCCATTCGTTGAACGATTCCAACCACATATAAGGAGTCACATACGATATTAATACCTCCTTTTGTCCACCTGCAAACCCTTCTAGTACAGCGCGTAATTCTAGCTTTTGTGTGGACCCTTTACAGTCCGTGATCACAATATCATGCCATTTATTGTCCATGTACCATGTTACTGCTGCTTTCTGTGTCTTCCCCCCGGCATCTGTAAAGATTGTCGGCCCTTGGACAGGTCGTTGAGACAACGTGGGAATTTCCTCAATCTGTCCCACTTGTAGCACACTAAAAAACTTGTGCGGAGGCGAATGTACCTTAACTGTCCCAGCATAGTTCAAAAGTGCAATCTGGAACGCCATAGAGTGTCGCAAGGCCCACTGCAAGTATTCAGCTACTAAAGGAATTACCACATATTAAGGTTCCTGTCCGGATATCTCAACGATCCTCTGACGCCCCTTAATCACAAGTTGCGCCATCGCCTCTATCCTCGGGATAACCGTATGCTTTGGTTGGCCAGATAAGAAAATCCACTCCAGAATTCGTAGCGGGTCCCTTTCCTGTACCCATTGCATTACTAAAGTGAAAGGATGTTCGTCATGATTTATAATTAGTAAACCTATCGAATGATCAGGGTCCCATCAATGCGCGTAGGCATTGATGACCTTATCACTGACCATCTGCATCGCCTTCTGCGCGTCCAAAGATAACTGTCTAGGGGCATCAACGCCACCGCCTCCTTGCAACAGGCGCATGAGAGGTGCTAAGTCTTCATTCGTAAGACCACACAATGTATGAACCCAGTTTAGATCTCCTAAGAGTTTTTGAACATCATTCAGCGTCGAAATGTGTGTTCTAATCTCCAGCTTCTGTGGCCTAACTGTAGTTTTAGATATTTCCCATCCTAAATATTTCCAGGGTGGTTCTTTTTGAACTTTTTCTGGTGCAATTTGTAACCCTGCTTTCCCTAGTACCTGCTGCAGCTCCTCAATAGCCTTGTCACACTCTAATTGTTGTCCAGCTGTCAAGATGTCATCCATATAATGATAAATTATCCACTCAGGGTGTTTTTTCCGCACTGGTGCCAAAGCCCATGCTACGTACATCTGGCACAAGGCGGGTGAATTTTTCATTCCCTGTGGCAACACTACCCAATGATACCTGCACATAGGCCCGTTCTTATGTGTTGTTGGCACGGAAAAAGCAAATTTCGGATAGTCATCGGGGTGCAAGGATATTGTGAAAAAGCAGTCCTTCAGATCTATTATCAGAACCTCCCATCCTTTAGGGATCATGATAGGGGATGGCAAACCTGGCTGTAAAGCACCCATGTCCTCCATAGCCTCATTAATTTTTCGTAAATCGTGCAGTAACCGCCATTTGCCACTCTTTTTTGGGATGGTAAAAATGGGTGTATTCCAGGGGCTGGTTGTTGGTTCTATATGTCCCTTCTCCAACTGTTCCTGTACTAATTGCTCAATTGCTCGATTTTTTCTGAATTGAGCGGCCATTGGTCCACCCATACCGGGTTGTTCGTTTTCCACTTGAATTTCAAAAGAGGTCGCCCTTCCCCAATGGCCGCCCCAGAAAACCCGTCCCCCCAGTCGTTAAGCAAGCACCCAGTTGACTTAAAGCATCCCGGCCGAGCAGGCACACCGGCGCTACTGGCACATACGGTCGTATTGAACAAGCTCCACCATCAGGCATTTGGCATTGGATCACCTCTTTGCTTATTCTTCTTGTCTGAGTTCCTCCGACCCCCATTATGGGTATAGCTGGGTCTTCTACGGGCCAAGGGGGTGGCCAACGACCTTGACTGATAATAGTCACATCAGCGCCGGTGTCTACAAGCATATCAAGTACGCACTTTTGACCCCCCGGTGCTCTTAGGGCAACTCACTGCAAGGGCTTTGTTTTACTGATTTCAGGGCTAAATATATATCTGCATTACCTGTTGAGCCAAAACCTTTATCCCCCCTTATCTGATTTCTGGCCGTCGGAACGGCGGCCTTAAATGGCATGACTTGTCCAATGCGAGTACCCGCTGGGATATGCACAGGTGGAGTGGGTGTCCATACCATTATTTTAATTGGACCTGTATAATCAGCGTCTATTACCCCAGGTAACACAAACAAACCCCGTCTGGTAATGGAAGATCGTCCCAATAATAGTGCACTCAGTCCATACCCCAGTGGCCCTTCCATATCAGTAGGAATGCACTGCACTTGGGAGTCTGTAAGGGTAACCTCCTTTATTGTTGCCACGTCCACTCCGGCACTCCCTGTGGTGGCAGAGGCTGCGCTACCCACGCACCCTGACCCTGAGGCCTGGTTTGTGTCATCGCGCTCGGGCCCCCCGCGCTCATCAGCCCGTTTCCCTATGGCGTGCCATCCTTATGGAATTTTGAGTGGCATTCAGATGCTCTATGTCCAAATTTCTAACACCGATTTCATGTGCACGTAAATCCTCCCGTTCCTCCGCTCCTAGCAGGCGTCATATCTGTCTCTCCCCTCTGCTTTCCTGCTCTACACTGTATCTTCAAATGACCGACCTTCCCACACTTAAAGCATTTTGGTCCTGAATTACAATTACTGACCAAGGGCTTGACAGCCGCAGCAGAAGCGGAGGCCAAAAATCCTGCCTGTTCTTCAGGTGTCCCTACCCTACAGCATGCCTCTATCATGTCGGTAATGGTGGCGTGTCGAGGCAAAGTTTGCAAGATACGCTTACAGGCTGGATTTGCGTTCTCTACGGCCAATGGTTGAAATACCGCCTCTTTGGCTGCCGCTGGCAGTTCTCCCCGGTCTAACGCATTCCTTAGTCTACCAAGAAACTGCATGAATCCCTCGCTGGGGCCCTGTTTTATCGTCGTATATGGGGGAGTGACCTTGCCATCCTCCGGCAACGTCCTCAGTGCTTCGCGAGCCAACTCTGCGGACTGTTGTAAGATAGCGACATCTAGCCGCGCTTGTCGCTGAGCATCAGCGAAAGGACCTGTTCCTAATAACATCTCCATGGTTGCCAGCCGCAACGGATCCCCCTCCCCTCTATTCAAATTCGCTATCACTGCACGTTGTACACCATCCTCCCACCTTGATCTCCACGTTAGTTCTTGCATTGGTGGGTGTGAGGATAATGGACATCAGTGTCCGGCTATCAAAAGGAGTCATAATATTAGTAGTGAAAAAATTAAGAAACGACTGAGTGTAGGGAGAACTAAGGCCAAAGTCATACACTAATTTTCTCGCTTCTTTTACCATCGGCCAAGGAAGACCCTCCCATCTATTGGGATTCCTTCGACCTCCCGTAGTTTCCCCCAGTATCACCGGAAATGCTGTTGGTAACATTATACCCTCTACCAAGGCATTTTGAATGATTCCTTTCCAATGCACTTGCGGATCCGGCGGCTCCCCTGAGCCCGCGGTCGCACCCCCCAACTCTCCTCCCACGTTCCTGTTACCGCCGCCCCATACCCCCCCGCTTTCACCCCTCTGTCGCCTCTCCATATTTCATATCGCTTGCTCCTCCTCTTGTTTCCATGGTCTCTGTTGTTCTCTCTCTAACTGTTCCAAATTCTGTTGCAGTGTTTTTGCCGCTGCGCATGCGCCTTGCGGCAATTCTTGTTCAGCGGGAGAGGGAGGCGATGGTGGAAGCGGTGGGTACAGTGATGGATCAAAAGGTGGTCTGGGGTGCACATCAACATGTTGCCGTGGAGGCTTAGGTGGACCTTCATAAAACCCAGTTCTGGGGTTGTACCACTCTGGTGGAGGTGCCGTTGGTCTTGCTTCCGAGGGTGGCGGTGCTGGCCAGGGAACGTCCTCCTCCATCGGTTCTTCTTTCTCTGGAACTTCCTCAGGTGGAGCAGAGGGGATCAGCAGGGGATCGTCCCAAACCTTCGGACCTGGCCTGTTCGATTCCCCTCCCGTGGGTTGTAGCCGGTGCAAAAGCCCCGGCCGCTGTGGCTCGCTCCGCCTTCATATCTTGTAAGGTCGGTAACACCAACCGCTATGTCGTCGCCAACGGTGATGCCTCTTTGTCTCCTTTACTTATCACTTCCCACAGATTTTTCCCAACAGCCTCCCATATTTCTGGTTTAAAAGCTGTCTGGGGCTCTGGTGCGAATCCGTTCTCTCTGCACCATATTAACAACCTTCGGAGCATACGCTCATCGTATTTCACCCCTCTCTTAGAGAGGATATGCAGGAGAAGTCTTAATATAGCCCCTTCTTCTTTTGTTACTTGTTGCCCCATATCCTGCCCCGGCTGCTCACCTCTCTCCGGGTGTCCGTGGCCACGTTGTCTGTTTATTCCGGATTGCCGCCCAATCCGCCCGGTCTCAGTCCAGCTGAGCCATCCTCCAGCCGGTGGATCACCTTCTGGGTCTTCCGCCCCTCGCGTTCCGTTGCTCAAGCCAAGCGCCGATCGGGATCACGTCGGGGTCACCATCTGAGGAGAAATAACTGGACATGGTGCGGGATCACGCTGACATGGCGGGGGGGGGACCGAGCGATGAGCGCGACCCGGTAGCGGGGGCCGCCCACGGGCGGGTGGGGGCCGGGGGGGTCCCGGGAGAGTCTCAGCGGTCTCCCGTCCCCCCCCCCAGGGTGTCCCCAGGGTGTCCCTGGGCCAACCGACCTGCGCGACCTCCCGCGGCGACCCCCCGCGGCGACCCCAGCTCCGCCATGCTGCCATGCGTCACAGGGCAACGCCCACCGCGTCCGGAAACCACGCCCACTTCCGGCGCAGGGCATGATGGGAGATGGAGTACGGGCCAGTGCGAACCAGTGATCCCAGTACGGGCCAGTGATCCCAGTATGGACCAGCATAGAGCGATCCCAGTGCGGTCCCAGTGCTCCCAGTATGACTTCCTGGTTCCTCAGTTTTCCCAGTTACGGTCCCAGTGCTCCCAGTACGACCCCTGACTCCCTGCAGTGTTCTCAGTGCAGTCCCAGTGCTCCCAGTATGACTCCCTCACTCCCCCCAGTGCTCCCAGGGTGCCCCCAGTGCTCCCAGTTCGACGCCCTGACTCCCCCCAGTGCTCCCAGTGCTGTCCCAGTCCTCCCAGTATGACCCCCTGACTCTCCCCAGTGCTCCCAGTGCTGTCCCAGTGCTCCCAGTGCGGTCCAGTTCTCCCCGTATGACTCCCTCACTCTCCCCAGTACTCCCGGGGTGCTCCCAGTGCTCCCAGGATGACCCTCACTACTCCCCCCAGTACTCCCAGTGCGGTCCCAGTGCTCCCAGTATGACCCCCGGGGATCCCCCCAGTGTTCCCAGTGTGGTTCCAGTGCTCCCAGTATGACTCCCTGACTCCCCCCAGTGCTCCCAGTGCGGTCCCAGTGCTCCCAGTATGACTTCCTTAATCCCCCCAGTGATCCCAGTGAGGTCCCAGTTCTCCCAGTATGACTCTCTGGTTGACCACAGTGCTCCCAGTGCTGTCCCAGTGCTCTCAGTATGACTCCCTGATTCCCCTCAGTGCTCCCAGTGCAGTCCCAGTGCTCCCAATATGACCTCCTGACTCCCCCGAGTGCTCCCAGTGCTCCCAGTATGACCCCCTGACTCTCCCCAGTGCTCCCAGTGCTGTCCCAGTGCTCCCAGTGTTGTCCCAGTGCTCCCAGTATAACCCCCTCACTCCCCCCAGTGCTCCCAGGGTGCTCCCAGTGCTCCCAGTATGACCCCGACTACTCCCCCCAGTACTCCCAGGGTGCTCCCAGTGCTCCCAGTATGACTCCCTGGCTCCCCCCAGTGTGCCCAGTGCTGTCCCAGTGCTCCCAGTATGACTCCCTGACTTCCCCCAGTGTGCCCAGTGCTGTCCCAGTGCTCCCAGTACGACACCCTGACTTCCCCCAGTGCTCCCAGTGAGGTCCCAGTGCTCCCAGGATGACCCCCTGACCCCCCCCAGTGCTCCCAGTGCTGTCCCAGTGCTCCCAGTATGACTTCTTGACTCCCCCCAGGGCCCCCAGTGCTGTCCCAGTGCTTCCAGTATGACTCCCTCACTCCTCCCAGTGGTCCCAGTATCACTCTCTGGTTACTCCCAGTGCTCCCAGTATGGTCCCAGTGCTCCCATGTCGTGGTTTAGACTCAGAGGGCAACAAAGAACCACATGCCACTCGCTCGGGCCTTCCCAATACGGGAAGAATTGGAAGAAAAAAGGCAAGACTCTTGGGTTGAGACAAAGGCAGTTTCACAGAACAGCAAAGGGAACAAGAAAACAACAACAATCACACGGACAGAGGAATGTACAAACACGATTATGGAACCGCCGCTCCCCGCCGCTTGCCGATCGGACCCGGTACGCCCCAGCCCGCTCCAAACGGAGATGTCCTGCCCCCTCCCCCGGCAGCTCAGGGTGGGCATGGCTCACATGGCATGGAACACCTGTGTCCTGGGGAGAATGAACCCTGTCCCCGCCGCAACCAGGACATTATCCACCCCTTATTCCAGACCATCTATGCCATGCCCACATCTTACAGGTTCCAATGAATTGCCACCACTTTTCCCTGTCATGTATATATATACGTATATATTCATGCAGATATAGTGCCCTAAGTCTATGGGCCATCCCTCCAAAGTGTCCCTTGAGTTCATTTCATCCATGGCTCTGGGCTCTATCTGTTAGAACAGTCTGTGTCCTGGAGAGAATTAACCCTATCCCTGCCGGAAGCAGGACAGCAGCCCAGAAAGCCAATCATAGCCTGGGCTGCATCCACAGAAGCGTGGCCAGCAGGTGGACGGAGGGGATTCCTTGTCTCTACTCCAATCTCATATGACTTCATCTGGAATACTGCGTCCAGGTCTAGGGGACCCAGCACAAGAAAACTTGGAACTGCTAGAGTGGGTCAAGGGAAGGATCACCAAAAATCATTGGAGAGCTGGAAGACCTCTCCTAGGAAGAGAAACTGAGAGAGTTGATGTTGTTCAACGTGGAAACAAAAAAGCACCAAGGAGACCTTCTTACGGCCTTTTAATCTATGAGGGAGGCTTATAGAGGAGAGAGAGAGAGATTTTGCCAGGGCCAGTAATGACAGGACAAGGGGCAATGGCTTTACACTGAAGGAGGGTAGATTTAGACTGGACATAGGGAGGAAATTTTTCACAATGAGGGTGGTGAGACACTGGAAAAGGTTGCCCAGAGAAGTTGTGGATTCCCCATCATTGGAGGTGTTCAGGGTCAGGTATGGTGGGGCTTTGAGCATCCTGATCGCAGATGTCCCTAAAAAACAGGAATTGGACTAGATGATCTTTAAAAGTCCCTTCAAACCAAAACCATTCTGGGATACTATGAGGGCAGATGTGGCCACACCAGTGCTGAGTTGAGGGGGACAATAACTGCCCTTGTCTGGGTGGCCACAGTCCTTCTAACACCACCCCATATGCAGCTGGCCTTAATGGTGCTGAGCCTTTACCAGAGGCTCATATGGCATCCCTCAAAATGCCCAGGCCCCTCTCCTCAGACTCACTCCTCACCTCGTCCTCTCCCACTTTGCCCCTTCTCCTAGAAAAAATTGAGGTTTGTGTTGGCGACATCCCCAGGTGTCTCAAGGTCCCTGTGCACTGAAGCTCCAGCACGTCAGCATTTAAATTGTATGTGCAGATGGCTCATGCTGAGTCGTGGTTCCTCTAACAAGACAAATGAGTAGCTGTAGGACAGCAGAGGTAAGAAAAGGGGTTACTAGTGTCATGGACGTCATGAGGAAGGTGGAAAGTGCCACTGTCACCATCTCAGAAACACCAAGGGAAGGACCAACAAGGAAACGGTGAAAAAGAGTTGGCTCTTTGTATGGGAGGGGATGAGGATGATCTAAGAGAAGAACTTGAGAGTGGAAAAAGAGCAGAAAAGGGCATGAAAGGAAAAGAGGAACATCAAATTGCTTGGTTGGAAGGGAGCTTTCAGATCACCTAGTCCAATCATCAACCTAACTCTGACAAAAGCCATCACTAAACCATAGCTCTAAGCACTATGTCTGCCCGTCTTTGAAATACCCCCAGGGATGGTGCCTCAAAAACTTCCTGGGCAGCCTGTTCCAATGCTTAATAACCCCCTCAGTGTAAAAAGTTTTCCTAATATCCTGCCTAAACCTCCCCTGGCACAACTTGAGGCCGTTTCCTCTGGTCCTATCGCCTCTTACTTGGGAGAAGAGACCGATCCCTACCTCTCTACAACCTCCTTTCTGGGAGTTGTAGAGTGAGAAGGTCTCCCCTCAGCCTCCTTTTCTCCAGGCTAAACAATCCCAGCTGTCTCAACTGCTCCACATAATGTTTATTCTCCAGATCCCTCACCAGCTCCGTTGCCCTTCTCTGGACCTGCTCCAGTACCTCAATGTCTTTTTTGTGGTGAGGGGCCCAAAACTGGACACAGTACACCAGGTGGGGCCTCACCCGTGCCGACAGGCGGACAATCACTTCTCTACTCCTACTCACCACACTGTTCCTGATACAGGCCAGGATGCTGTTGGCCTCCTTGGCCACCTGGGCACGCTGCTGGCTCATATTCAGCCGGCAGTTGACCAACACCCCCAGGTCCTTTCCTGCAGGGCAGCTCTCCAGCCACTCCTCCCCAGGCTTGTAACGCTGCATGGGGTTGGTGTGACCCAAGTGCAGGACCCAGCACGTGGCCTTGTTGAACCTCATACCACTGGCCTTGGACCATCGATCCAGACTCACCAGATCCCTCTACAATGCTTTTCTACCCTCAAGCAGGTCGACACTCCCACCCAACTTGGTGTCATCTGCAAACTTACTGAGGGTGCACTCAATCCCCTCATCCAGATCATTGATAAAGATCTTAAAGTGAACTGGCCCCAATACCGAGCCCTGGGGAACAAGCATCAGGGTGACCATCTGCACACAAACATTAACAGCTGACCAAATGCAGCTTGAGTCCAGGGGCAGCTGGAGAAACGCTGGGATTTGGCCAACAGAAATGTCTTCAAGTCTTTCAAGGAGAAGTGTCCAGTCCTGCATCCCGGGGAAGAATAACCCCAATGCAACAGGACAGGCTGGGACCTGATGTGCTGAGCAGTGACCCTGTGGAGACGGGGCTGGGCACCTTGAGGGACGCCTCATGAGCCAGTGGTGCACGCTCACTATGAACAAGGCCGGCTGCCTACGGGGCTGCAGGAGGAGGAGCGTGTGCCCCCCAGGCAACTTGAGTCACCTTCCCCTTTGACTCAGCACTGCTGTGGCCCAACGCACACAGCTGTGTCCCAGTGTGCGGCTCCCCATTTTGGAGAAGTGGAGAGGACCTGGAGAGTGTCCAGAGGAGGTCTGCCACGATGGGCTTTAGGGCCCAGTGCACGTGTGCTTGGTGGAGAGGCTGAGGGACCTGGGCTTCTCTGGCCCAGTGGCAGGGAGGCTCTGGGCACTATTGGAATAGCCTGAACCTGGTTGAAAGGTTGTTTCACAGACGATGGGTTTTTTCTTTGGTGGGAAACAGCAGGAGAAAGAAATAATGCAACAAAGGGCAGCTTGGGAGGTGGAGACTGGACACCAGGAGAAAGAAATGCCACTGCAAGGGCAGTGCTGTGCTGCAACAGATCACCCAGAGGGAGTCGGGATCAGCCCAAGGCGTTGTGTTTCAAGAACAGCCAAGGACGATGGAGAGAGATGAGTAAAGGCAGTGAGATGCTGAGGGGAGAGCAAGATGGGGAAGCAGGGGGGATGTCTGCAGCCTGCAGGGGAAGAGGAGCAGATGTGGGACACCATAGCACAGCCTGTCGTGGAGAAGATCAAGGGAGTTGGCAAGGCTGAAAGCCCCCAACACTGCTTATGTCTTTCTCCTCTTGGCTGTGGCTGCTGTCTGTGCCACCAAGGCTACCAGAAGACACCTTATCCTTACAGCACTAGGGCCTTAGCGCCTCCTCTTCCTCACCCGGGAGCCGTCATTCTGTCTTTCTGCCCTTGGCATTGCACGTCCTCCCATCACAATGCCCCAGCAAGAGCCCTGAGCTGTGCTTGTGGGGCAGGATCTCCCTTCCCAGGTGCTGGAGGCCAGGGCTTGGCCCTTTGCCTTCCTCTCACACATTCAGCATTAGCCAGCATCAGAGACACCTCTCCATTGCCTTTGCCTACCTGCCCTCACCGCCTCCAGTTTTCCCTCGAATGAGCCCCCAGGAGCCTTTGGCAGTAAGGGCCCTCAGTGGGACCCATTAACGCTCCAAGAAACTTTGGAGTCTGCACCTGACGTTGACTTCTGGAGAGGTTTCATCAGCCTCGCCTGTGTCTGAGCTTCATGGACTCAGCACCAAAACCACCAGAGAGATCAAGAAAATGCCTTGGGCTGGTCCTGCCTTCTTCTGCCTGTACAGGCAGGTCCTGCCTGTACCTTCTCCATGGTACAGAAAGGGGGGTTGGCCGGGCGGCAGGAATCCGTGTTCGCTGCTCGGGATGGGCATCGGGGGGTAAGCAATTGTACTGCATCACTCCTGGTTTCCTATATTCTTTTGCAATGATTGTTATTTTCTTTCCCGTTACTGGTCTATCAAACTGTCTCTATCTCAACCCATGAGATTTTTATTCCTTTTTCTCCCTCTTCTCCCTATCCCCCTGCAGGGGGTCAGGGGGCAATGAGTGAAGAGCAGCGTGGTCTTTCCCCCACAACAAGGCTGAGGAATGAGCTGGCTCTGCTCATGTCACTGCAGTTTGAGGACAACCAGGAGTTTCCTTGAGGTTTTCCTGCAGGAATATGCTGAGCAGCTCCTCTGTGTTACAAGTGGATTACAGATGAGGTAACTAGTGAATGGCAGAAGCTGTAACCCCTTTCCCAAATCCCTGCTGCTGTGGAGCAGGGATGACTCCTTGGGAGCCCACAAGCAGAGCTCTGCTCCTCATGGCACACTTGGCCAGCAACAATGAGAGCTCCAACAAGGGCAATGCAGAAAGCTCCCGGAAAAAAGGACACAGGCAAATTGTGTTTTCGGGGCTTGGGTTTGGAAGGACAGGCAATGGGAAGAGATTTGCTCAGAGCTGTCCTGACTTGCGAGTGGGCTTTCCTCTTTTGGCAGTACCTCGGTGTCATGGTTCTGGTGGGGATAGCGTTAACTTTTCCTGGTATTCCATGCCATGTGAGCCACGCCCACCCTGAGCTGCCGAGGGAGGGGGCAGGAAGTTGCTGCTTAAAAGCGGGCTGGGGCATCCCGGGTCCGGCTGGTCGGGGAGCGGCGGGGAGCGGCGGTTCCGTAATCGCATTTGTATATTCCCCTATCCGTGGTGTTGTTGTTGTTGTTTGCCTGTTCCCTTTGCTGTTCTGTTAAACTGCCTTTGTCCCAACCCAAGAGTCTTGCCTTTTCTTACGATCCTTCCTGTATTAGGAAGGCAGGTGCGAGCGGCACGTGGTTCTTTGTTGCCATCTGAGGCTAAACCACGACAGTCCTTTTTGGCGCCCAACGTGGGGCTTGAAGGGTTGAGATAACGACAGAATCCAACTAGAACGTGGAAAAAACGGTTTTGTTTTTTTTTGTTTGTTTGTTTTTTTCTTGTATGCATTTATTTTATTAGGTAAATAGTCACTGGTCATCATGTTGCTTGGTTTGTTCTCATGGCTGTGTTACATAAATTCCTATATGGCTTATGTACTCCCTGCGATGCTGTTTACCATGTCTGGAAGAGGGATGAGGATTATCATTCTGCTGTCCTGTGCGATATCTGTTTATGATATGATAACATCACTGTTCAGACGGCTATTTTGGGGTGTTTATGTGGTTTTGCTGTCCTGTCCGTACATTGGACACCGTCTCTCAGAATTTGTTAATAATTTCCCCAGCCCTTTTGCCTCCCTTTTCTCCTTCGGGTCAGGTATGACAGCTTTTGAGAATCTTGAATATCCTTGGGATACTCAAACCAGCGTGTTCCTAGTGCTATGTCTCCTGAATACGTTCCAGGTCTTGTTTAGGGTTAAGCGACTATTTAAGACTACCACCCGGAGATCTGCTCCGAGGCTGGATAGTCAGGGGTGGCATGGCATGTGGGAGAGCATGGGCAGGTTCCTAGAGAACTACTCACCTCCAATGGTCTGGGACTTCACCCCTGAACAATTACAGGACCCTGATAAAGTGGTAGAATATTTGAAGGGAAAATGCTGTGGCTATTCTAGAGAGGCACAACTCACCGCGCTGTGCTGGGCCCTGGCCAGTATCTACCAGGCACTGCTCAGAATTATGCAGCACCCTCAAGGGGAAGAGATGGAAACCAGACCGGCGGCCCCTGCGGCTGCTGCAGCCCCTGCGGCGGCCCCTGCGGCTGCTGCAACCCCTGCGGCGGCCCCTGCGGCTGCTGCAGCCCCTGCGGCGGCCCCTGCGGCTACTGCAACCCCCGCGGCGGCCCCTGCAGCTACTGCAACCCCCGTGGTAGCCACTGCCACTGAACCAGGGAACCAACCCGTGCCGGTATCAGTTGCCCCCATACAGAAGAAGAAGTACACAAAGAAATCAGTTTGCTTAGTAAGAGATGATGATGAACCAGGGTCATCACGAGAGCAGGAGGAAGAGGCAGAACCAGAGATAATTACTCGATCCCTATCCTTGAGTGAGCTGCGGGATATGCGAAAAGATTTCAGCCGACTTTCAGGCGAGCACATTGTCACCTGGCTGCTCCGGTGCTGGGATAATGGGGCCAGTAGCCTGGAATTAGAGGGTAGGGAGGCCAGGCAGCTGGGATCCCTGTCTAGGGAAGGCGGCATTGACAAGGCGATTGGGAAAAAGACCCAAGCCCTCAGCCTCTGGAAACGACTCCTGTTAGGCGTGAGGGAGAGGTACCCCTTCAGTGAGGATGTTGTATGTCAGCCAAGCAAGTGGACTACCATGGAAAGAGGTATCCAGTACCTGAGAGAATTAGCCGTGCGGGAGATGATTTATTATGACTTTGACAATGCCGACTTACCCACAGACCCTGATGAGGTGCGATGCACAAGGCCCATGTGGCGGAAGTTTGTACGGAGCGCACCATCGTCATATGCCAACTCACTGGCAGTAATGGAATGGAAAGGTGAAGAGGGACCAACGGTGGATGAGGTAGCTGGCCGGCTCCGGCGATATGAAGAAAGTCTCTCTTCCCCCCTTGTCTCAGCTGTGGAGAAACTGTCGCGGAAGGTCCAGCAACTTGAAGAGAATATGTCCTACTCCCCACCTGCACGGGCCAGTGTCTCAGCTATTAGAAGCAGGCATTTCCCCACTCAAGAGAGAGCGTACAGAGGGTACACACCACGAGGCACCCTGTGGTTCTACCTGCGGGACCACGGAGAGGACATGAGGAAGTGGGATGGACAACCTACTTCGATACTGCGGACACGGGTACAGGAGTTGCAAGGAAGGACAACCACAAAAGGGGATCCCTCCAGGAAAAGTGCCGCCCCAGTTTCCAGTGGGCCGTTCCCCAGACAAAGCAGAAGGCCTGATCTTGCTTCTGATCCTCTTGAAGGAACTTCCAAGTCATTTATGCAAGAAGTGAGTAATGGATACTATGACCAGTATTAGGGGGGCCCTGCCTCCGGCCAGGTGGAGGAAAGGGACAACCGGGTTTATTGGACGGTGTGGATTCGATGGCCTGGCACATCAGACCCACAGGAGTATAAGGCTCTAGTGGACACGGGTGCGCAGTGTACTTTAATACCATCAAGCTATAGAGGGGCAGAACCCATTTGTATTTCTGGGGTGACAGGGGCATCCCAAGAGTTGACTGTACTGGAGGCAGAAGTGAGCCTAACTGGGAATGAGTGGCAAAAGCATCCCATTGTGACTGGCCCAGAGGCTCCATGCATCCTTGGTATAGATTACCTCAGGAGAGGGTATTTTAAGGACCCAAAAGGGTACCGCTGGGCCTTTGGCATAGCTGCTTTGGAGACGGAGGAAGTTAAACAGTTGTCTACCTTGCCTGGTCTCTCGGAGGATTCTTCTGTTGTGGGGTTGTTGAGGGTCGAAGAACAACAGGTGCCGATTGCTACCACAACGGTGCATCGGCGGCAGTATCGCACTAACCGAGACTCTCTGATTCCCATCCATGAGCTGATTCGTCAACTAGAGGTTCAAGGAGTGATCAGCAAGACTCGCTCACCCTTTAACAATCCCATATGGCCAGTGCGAAAATCTAATGGAGAGTGGAGGCTAACTGTAGACTATCGTGGTCTGAATGAAGTCACGCCACGGCTGAGTGCTGCCGTGCCGGACATGCTAGAACTCCAGTACGAACTGGAGTCCAAGGCAGCCAAGTGGTATGCCACGATTGATATAGCGAATGCATTCTTCTCAATCCCTTTGGCAGCAGAGTGCAGGCCACAGTTTGCTTTCACTTGGAGGGGCGTCCAATACACCTGGAATCGACTGCCCCAGGGGTGGAAACACAGCCCCACCATTTGCCATGGACTGATCCAGACTGCACTGGAACAGGGTGAAGCTCCAGAACATCTGCAGTACATTGATGACATCATTGTATGGGGAAACACAGCAGAAGAAGTTTTTGAGAAAGGGAGTAAAATAGTCCAAATCCTTCTGAACGCTGGTTTTGCTATAAAGCGAAGTAAGGTCAAGGGACCTGCGCAGGAGATCCAGTTTTTAGGAATAAAATGGCAAGATGGACGCCGTCAGATTCCAATGGATGTGATCAACAAAATAGCAGCTATGTCTCCACCAACTAGTAAAAAGGAAACACAGGCTTTCTTAGGTATTGTGGGTTTTTGGAGAATGCATATCCCAGATTACAGTCAAATTGCAAGCCCTCTGTATCAAGTAACCCGGAAGAAGAATGATTTTAAATGGGGTCCTGAGCAACGACAAGCTTTTGAACAAATCAAACAGGAAATAGTCCATGCAGTGGCCCTGGGGCCAGTCCGGGCAGGACAAGATGTTAAAAATGTGCTCTACACCGCAGCCGGGGAGAACGGCCCTACCTGGAGCCTCTGGCAGAAAGCAC
This sequence comes from Larus michahellis, assembly GCF_964199755.1. Lineage (NCBI taxonomy): Eukaryota > Metazoa > Chordata > Aves > Charadriiformes > Laridae > Larus > Larus michahellis. Next base: position 2,238,714 of record NW_027435888.1, read on the forward strand.
CAGGGGAGACTCGAGGTCGACCCCTAGGGTTTTGGAGTCGGGGATACAGAGGATCCGAAGCCCGCTACACTCCAACAGAAAAAGAGATATTGGCAGCATATGAAGGGGTTCGAGCTGCTTCGGAAGTAGTTGGTACGAAAGCACAGCTCCTCTTAGCACCTCGACTGCCGGTGCTGGGCTGGATGTTCAAAGAAAGGGTCCCCACCACACATCATGCAACCGATGCTACATGGAGTAAGTGGATTGCACTGATCATGCAGCGAACTCGAATGGGAAACCCCAGTCGCCCAGGAATTCTGGAAGTGATCATGGACTGGCCAGAAGGCAAGGATTTTGGAATGTCACCAGAGGAGGAGGTGACGCGTGCAGAAGAGGCCCCACCATATAATAAACTGCCAGAAAATGAGAAGAAAGATGCCCTGTTCACTGATGGGTCCTGCCGTATTGTGGGAAAGCATGGAAAGTGGAAGGCTGCTGTGTGGAGTCCTACACGACGGGTTGCAGAAGCCAGTGAGGGACAGGGTGAATCGAGCCAGTTTGCAGAGGTGAAGGCTATTCAGCTGGCTTTGGACATTGCTGAGCGAGAAAAATGGCCAGTACTTTATCTCTACACTGACTCATGGATGGTGGCAAATGCTCTGTGGGGGTGGTTACAGCAGTGGAAGCAGGGCAACTGGCAGCGCAGAGGCAAACCCATCTGGGCTGCTGACCTATGGCAAGATATTGCTGCCCGGATAGAGAATCTGGTTGTGAAAGTACGCCATGTAGATGCCCATGTACCGAAGAATCAGGCCACGGAGGAACATCAGAACAACCAGCAGGTGGATCGGGCCGCTAGGATTGAAGTGGTTCAGCTGGATCTGGACTGGCAACATAAGGGTGAACTATTCATAACTCGGTGGGCCCATGACTCCTCAGGCCATCAAGGGAGAAATGCGACATATAGATGGGCTCGTGACCGAGGGGTGGACTTGACCATGGACACTATTGCACAGGTCATCCATGAATGTGAGACATGCGCTGCGATCAAACAAGCCAAGCGTTTGAAGCCTCTTTGGTATGGAGGGCGATGGCTGAAATACAAATATGGGGAGGCCTGGCAGATTGATTATATCACACTGCCACAAACCCGTCAAGGCAAGCGCTATGTGCTCACAATGGTGGAAGCAACCACTGGATGGCTGGAAACATACCCTGTGCCCCATGCCACTGCCCGGAACACTATCCTGGGCCTTGAAAAACAAGTCCTGTGGCGACATGGTACCCCAGAGAGAATTGAGTCGGACAACGGGACTCATTTCCGAAACAGCCTCATAGACACCTGGGCCAAAGAGCATGGCATTGAGTGGGTACATCACATCCCCTATCACGCACCAGCCTCTGGGAAGATAGAACGATACAATGGACTGTTAAAAACTACACTGAGGGCAATGGGTGGTGGGACTTTCAAACACTGGGATACACATTTAGCAAAAGCTACCTGGCTAGTTAACACCAGGGGATCTAACAATTGGGCTGGCCCTGCCCAATCAAAACTTCCACGTACTGTAGAAGGGGATAAAGTCCCCGTAGTGCACATGAAGAATATGCCAGGGAAGACAGTCTGGGTTAGTCCTGCCTCAGGCAAAGGCAAACCCATCCGTGGGATTGCTTTTGCCCAAGGACCTGGGTGCACTTGGTGGGTGATGCGGCAGGATGGGGAAGTCCGATGTGTACCTCATGGGGATCTGATTTTGGGTGAGAATAGCCAATGAATCAGATTGTGTGCTGTTAATTGCTAAGTAACACTGTCACTGTATGTCCTCATTGCTATAATTGCTATCAGTTGTACTACAAGTAAGGCACAGGGATGATGGGATAAGAACTGACCTCAGCAGCTGGCGCCCAGCAGTTTCCTCAAGATCTACATCAGCCCACGGACTGCATGCATGAGCCACACCAGGTGCACCAGTCACAAGCTCCGAAAAATACAGCATGCAACAGACCAGCACCACCCAGCATCTCACCTGCCCTGAGAGACTGTTCTAACAGATGGAGCCCAAAGCCGTGGATTAAAAGAACTCAACGGACACTTTGGAGGGATGGCCCATAAACTAAGGGCATTATATGTGTGTACATATATATATATATATAACAGGGGAAAGTGGTGGCAATTCATTGGAACCTGCTGGGCATGGCATAGATGGTATGGAATAAGGGGTGGATAATGTCCTGGTTCCGGTGGGGATAGGGTTAATTTTTCCTGGTATTCCATGCCATGTGAGCCACGCCCACCCTGAGCTGTGGAGGGAGGGCGCAGCAAGTTGCTGCTTAAAAGCGGGCTGGGGCGTCCCGGGTCCGGCCGCTCGCTGGCCGGGGAGCGGCGGTTCCGTAATCGTGTTTGCATATTCCCCTATCCGTGCTGTTGTTGTTGTTTGCCTGTTCCCTTTGCTGTTCTGTTAAACTGCCTTTGTCTCAACCCAAGAGTCTTGCCTTTTCTTACGATTCTTCCTGTATTAGGAAGGCGCGAGCGAGCGGCACGTGGTTCTTTGTTGCCGTCTGAGGCTAAACCACGACACCTTCATATCTTCTAAGGTCGATAACACCAACCACCATGTCGTCGCCAACGGTGATGCCTCTTTGTCTCCTTTACTTATCACTTCCCACAGTTTTTTCCCAACAGCCTCCCATATTTCTGGTTTAAAAGCTGTCTGGGGCTCTGGTGCAAATCCGTTCTCTCTGCACCATATTAACAACCTTCGGAGCATACGCTCATCGTATTTCACCCCTCTCTTAGAGAGGATATGCAGGAGAAGTCTTAATACAGCCCCTTCTTCTTTTGTTACTTGTTGCCCCATCTCCTGCCCCGGCTGCTCACCTCTCTCTGGGTGTCCGTGGCCACGTTGTCTGTTTATTCCGCATTGCCGCCCAATCCGCCCGGTCTCAGTCCAGCTGAGCCATCCTCCAGACGGTGGATCTCCTTCTGGGTCTTCCGCCCCTCGCGTTCCGTTGCTCAAGCCATGCACCGATCGGGATCACGTCGGGGTCACCATCTGAGGAGAAATAACTGGACTCCAGACGATCCAATGTGAATCAACAGAAGCCGTTTATTAAGCACAGATCATCATCTTTTATGCCCTGCGTTGTAGCTGTACACGCCACTCGCTTATTTCTGATTAGCTCGTTACACTGTCCACGCGCTGTGCATGCAGTTCATTCACACATCAGATTGGTTACAAGAATTCGCGTCGTAAATTGCTTAGTCATTTGCACAACATGTTTTCTGCCTTCTCAGTCCCGTTTTTCCCATGTACTAATTCCATCTTCTACCACCTGTTTTGCCCTTAATCTACTCTCTCACAGCAGGGAGGCTGGCTCACATGGCCATTTTCTCTCAGACACATTCCTACAATCCCGTACCTCCCCAGTGCAGTTCTGCGTCTTCTCCCTGGACCCCAACCTGCACCCAAACCCCAAACCCATCCTGGTCACCATCACGGTGCAGGGCCCTGTGGGGCTGGGGCAGCTCTATGGGGCGGCCCTATGGGTCTGAGGGGGGTCTCCTCTAGGGTGGGGTAGGGATGGTCCTAAAACTAAATGGACACTTACCTTCAATTTGCACTCAAAAAGGTGGATTTTGAGCTCTGGGACACAAACGGGATGAGTAACACGAATGAGTTCATAAAAATGGAAATCAAGGACTTGTGAGGTCCTGCTCAGCTGACAGGCCATGAGCTGACCCATGGCTCGTGTAGGTTTGGTGAGATCTTTCATGTCTGGACACCTGACAGGCCAGGAGCAGGCCCACGCCCTGTGTCTGTGCTTATGAGGTCACTCACGCCTGAGTAGCCAGTGGGCCAGGAACAGGCCTAGGGATTGTGTAGGTGCCTGGAGGTCACTGGTACCTGCGCAGACGAGAGGCCAGGAGCTGTCACCTGGCTTGTGGATGTCTCTGCGATGTCACTGGTGCCTGAGGAGCCCAGGAAGAACATGTCTTGTGTTGGGTATTTTGAGGTCCCAGGTGCCTGAGAAGCTGGTAGGCCAGGACTAAGGCCCCATCTTGTGTAGGTGTTTGCAAGGTCACCTGTGACCGCTCAGCTGACAGGCCAGGAAGAGGCCCATGGGTTGTGTAGGAGCTGGTGAAGTCACTGCTGCCCGCGTACCTGGTAGGGCAGGAGCAGGAACATGGGGGGTGTCACGGGTGCCTGAGTAGATGATGCCACCAAAATAGTATTTGGACCCCACTCCAATATGGGCTTTTGGAAGAACCATCGTCAGCAGAAGCCCGGACACGGCACACACACACGGGTGACAGCGGGACTCCTGAGCACGCAGCAGCAGCAGCAGCAGGGTGCGAGGTCACGGTCACTGTAACCCCTGCGCACACAGGGGTGGCGGCAGGAGGGACGGGAGCTCCTTCTTCAGGTTCTTCTGCTCCTCCTTGACGTGCGCCTCCAGGAACTCCAGCTCCTGCTGCAGCTTCTCCTGCCACAGCTGGAGGTCGGGGGAGGTCCTGCCTGCCCCCACCATCTGCCTGCACCCCCTCCTGCCCGCCGCCCGCCTGCCTGGACCCTCTCTTGCCTGCACCCCCCTGTGCCCACACCCACCTTGTGGCGGGTGTCACGGTCCTCCAGGTCCTCGGGTTCGGGCACCAGGAAGGACAGAGACGGGGGAGGGCGTGGGGCGGCAGCTCCTCCTGGGGGGGCGTGGGGGGGCTGAACCCAGGGGTGGCGGCACCCGGGGGGGAGGGTGGTGGTGGTGAAACCCAGATGAGAGAGAACACCTGGGCAAGGGGGGGCACCCGGACATTGCGGAGGACACCACCCATGGGTTGGGGAGGGCACCCAGAGGTGGGGAGGGGGGGTGCCCAGAGTATGGGGGGGTGTCACCCTTGGGCGACACCCAGATACGAGGGGGGGACCCAGATTAGGCAGTGTGTGTCCCCATGGGGTGGGGAGCCAGAGGTGTGGGGAGTGTCACTCATGGGGGCACCAAGAGACTGGGGGGGGAGGGAGCACCACCCATGGAGGGGGGGAGCAGAGGTGGGAAGGGCACCCAGAGACTGGGGGGGCCCCATGGGGAGGAGTCGCCCAGAGACTGGGGGGGCTGTAACCCATGGGGGGGCACCCAGAAACTGGAGGGGGACGCCAGAGATGGGGAGGGGGTACCCAGAGACTGGGGGGGGCACACAGAGATACGGGGAGGCACCCAGATATTCGGGGGGGCGCAGCCAGAAAGTGGGGGGGCACCCTCGGATGGGGGGGAGACCCAGAACCGTGGCGGGACCCGGAAGCGGGTGCGGGATCACGCGGACATGGCGGGGGGGGACCGAGCGATGAGCGCGACCCGGTAGCGGGGGCCGCCCACGGGCGGGTGGGGGCCGGGGGGGTCCCGGGAGAGTCTCAGCGGTGTCCCGTCCCCCCCCCAGGGTGTCCCCAGGGTGTCCCCGGGCCAACCGACCTGCGCGACCTCCCGCGGCGACCCCAGCTCCGCCATGCTGCCGCGCGTCACAGGGCAACGCCCACCGCGGCCGGAAACCGCGCCCACTTCCGGCGCAGGGGATGATGGGAGATGGAGTACGGCCAGTGCGGACCAGTGATCCCAGTACGGGCCAGTGATCCCAGTATGGACCAGCATAGAGCGATCCCAGTGCTGCCAGTATGACTTCCTAGTTCCCCAGTGCTCCCAGTTACGGTCACAGTGCTCCCAGTACGACCCCCTGACTCCCTGCAGTGTTCCCAGTGCAGTCCCAGTGCTCCCAGTATGACTTCCTCACTCTTCCCAGTGCTCCCAGTGCGGTCCCAGTGCTCCCAGTATGACTCCCTCACTCCCCCCAGTGCTCCCAGTTTGGTCCCAGTGCTCCCAGTATGACTCCCTGACTCCCCGCAGTGCTCCCAGTGCCGTCCCAGCGCTCCCAGTATGACTCCCTGACTCCTCCAGTGCTCCCAGTGCGCTCCCAGCACTCCCACTAAGACTCCCTCACTCCCCCCAGTGTTCCCAGGGTGCTCCCAGTGCTCCCAGTATGACCCCCACTACTCCCCCCAGTGCTCCCAGTGCAGTCCCAGTGCTCCCAGCATGACTCCCTGGTTCCCTCCAGAGCTCCCAGTTCGGTCCCAGTGCTCCCAGTATGACTTCCTGACTCCCCCCAGTGCTTCCAGTGCTTTCCCAGTGCTCCCAGTATGACCCCCGGGGATCCCCCCAGTGTTCCCAGTGTGGTTCCAGTGCTCCCAGTATGACTCCCTGACTCCACCCAGTGGCACCAGTGCGGTCCCAGTGCTCCCAGTCTGACTCGCTGACTCCCCCCAGTGATCCCAGGGTGCTCCCAGTCCTGCCAGTTCGATGCCCTGACTCCTCCAGTGCCCCCAGAGCTGAGCCAGTCCTCCCAGTATGACCTCCTGACTCCCCCCAGTGCTCCCAGTCCTCCCAGTATCACCCCCTGACTCTCCCCAGTGCTCCCAGTGCTGTCCCAGTGCTCCCAGTGCGGTCCAGTTCTCCCAGTATGACTCCCTGACTCCCCCCAGTACTCCCAGTGCGGTCCCCGCACTCCCAGTATGAGTCGTTGACTCCCCCCAGTGCTCCCAGTATGACTATCTCACTCCCCCCAGTGCTCCCAGGTCGACCCCCTTACTCCCCCCAGTGCTCCCAGTGTTATCCCAGTGCTCCCAGTACAACCCCCTCACTCCCCCCAGTGCTCCCACGGTGCTCCCAGTGCTCCCAGTATGACCCCCACTACTCCCCCCAGTGCTCCAAGTAAGGTCCCAGTGCTCCCAGTATCATTCCCTGGCTCCCTCCAGTGTTCCCATTGCGGTCCCAGTGCTCCCAGTATGACCCCCATTACTCCCCCCAGTGCTCCCAGGGTGCTCCCAGTGCTCCCAGTATGACTCCCTGGCTCCCCCCAGTGTTCCCAGTGCTGTCCCAGTGCTCCCAGTATGACTCGCTGACTCTGCCCAGTGTTCCCAGTGCTTTCCCAGTGCTCCCAGTATGACCCTCTCACTCCCCCAAGTGCTCCCAGTGCTTTCCCAGTGCTCCCAGTATGAACCCCTGACTCCCCTTAGTGCTCCCAGTGCTCCCAGTATGACTTCCTGACTCCCCCCAGTGTTCCCAGTGCTGTCCCAGTGCTTCCAGTATGACTCCCTCACTCCTCCCAGTGCTCCCAATATCACACTCTGATTACTCCCAGTGCTCCCAGTATGGTCCCAGTGCTCCCATGATGTGGTTTAGACTCAGACGACAACAAGGAACCACGTGCCGCTCGCTCGGGCCTTCCCAATACGGGAAGAATCGGAAGAGAAAAGGCAAGACTCTTGGGTTGAGACAAAGGCAGTTTCACAGAACAGCAAAGGGAACAAGAAAACAACAACAATCACACGGACAGAGGAATGTACAAACACGATTACGGAACCGCCGCTCCCCGCCGCTCCCCGACTGGACCCGGGACGCCCCAGCCCGCTCCAAGGGGAGATGTCCTGCCCCCTCCCCGGCAGCTCAGGGTGGGCATGGCTCACATGGCATGGAATACCTGTGTCCTGGGGAGAAGTAACCCTGTCCCCGCCGCAACCAGGACATTATCCACCCCTTATTCCAGACCATCTATGCCATGCCCACATCTTCCAGGTTCCAATGAATTGCCACCACTTTCCCCTGTCATGTATATATATACGTATATATTCATGAAGATATAGTGCCCTTAGTCTATGGGCCATCCCTCCAAAGTGTCCCTTGAGTTCATTTCATCCATGGCTCTGGGCTCTATCTGTTAGAACAGTCTGTGTCCTGGAGAGAATTAACCCTATCCCTGCCGGAACCAGGACAGCAGCCCAGAAAGCCAATCATAGCCTGGGCTGCATCTACAGAAGCATGGCCAGCAGGTGGAGGGAGGGGATTCCTTGTCTCTACTCCAATCTCATATGACTTCATCTGGAATACTGCGTCCAGTTCTAGGGGACCCAGCACAAGAAAACTTGGAACTGCTAGAGTGGGTCAAGGGAAGGATCACCAAAAATCATTGGAAGGCTGGAAGACCTCTCCTAGGAAGAGAAACTGAGAGAGTTGATGTTGTTCAACGTGGAAACAAAAAAGCACCAAGGAGACATTCTTACGGCCTTTTACTCTATGAGGGAGGCTTATAGAGAGAGAGAGAGAGAGATTTTACCAGGGCCAGTAATGACAGGACAAGGGGCAATGGCTTTACACTGAAGGAGGGTAGATTTAGACTGGACATAGGGAGGATTTTTCACAATGAGTGTGGTGAGACACTGGAAAAGGTTGCCCAGAGAAGTTGTGGATTCCCCATCATTGGAGGTGTTCAGGGTCAGGTATGGTGGGGCTTTGAGCATCCTGATCGCAGATGTCCCTAAAAAACAGGAATTGGACTAGATGATCTTTAAAAGTCCCTTCAAACCAAAACCATTCTGGGATACTATGAGGGCAGATGTGGCCACACCAGTGCTGAGTTCAGGGGGACAATAACTGCCCTTGTCTGGGTGGCCACAGCCCTTCTAACACCACCCCATATGCAGCCGGCCTTAATGGTGCTGAGCCTTTACCAGAGGCTCGTATGGCATCCCTCAAAATGCCCAGGCCCCTCTCCTCAGACTCACTCCTCACCTCGTCCTCTCCCACTTTGCCCCTTCTCCTAGAAAAAACTGAGGTTTGTGTTGGCGACATCCCCAGGTGTCTCAAGGTCCCTGTGCACTGAAGCTCCAGCACGTCAGCATTTAAATTGTATGTGCAGATGGCTCATGCTGAGTCGTGGTTCCTCTAACAAGACAAATGAGTAGCTGTAGGACAGCAGAGGTCAGAAAAGGGGTTACTAGTGTCATGGACGTCATGAGGAAGGTGGAAAGTGCCACTGTCACCATCTCAGAAACACCAAGGGAAGGGCCAACAAGGAAACGGTGAAAAAGAGTTGGCTCTTTGTATGGGAGGGGATGAGGATGATCCAAGAGAAGAACTTGAGAGTGGAAAAAGAGCGGAAAAGGGCATGAAAGGAAAAGAGGAACATCAAATTGCTTGGTTGGAAGGGACCTTTCAGATCACCTAGTCCAATCATCAACCTAACTCTGACAAAAGCCATCACTAAACCATAGCTCTAAGCACTACGTCTGTCCGTCTTTTAAATACCTCCAGGGATGGTGCCACAACCACTTCCCTGGGCAGCCTGTTCCAATGCTTAATAACCCCCTCAGTGTAAAAAGTTTTCCTAATATCCTGCCTAAACCTCCCCTCGCACAACTTGAGGCCGTTTCCTCTTGTCCAGTTCCCTCTTCCTTGGGAGAAGAGACCGATCCCTACCTCTCTACAACCTCCTTTCTGGGAGTTGTAGAGTGAGAAGGTCTCCCCTCAGCCTCCTTTTCTCCAGGCTAAACAATCCCAGCTGTCTTAACTGCTCCATATAATGTTTATTCTCCAGATCCCTCACCAGCTCCCTTGCCCTTCTCTGGACCTGCTCCAGCACCTCAATGTCTTTTTTGTGGTGAGGGGCCCAAAACTGGACACAGTACACCAGGTGTGGCCTCACCCGTGCCGAGTACAGGGGGACGATCACTTCCCTACTCCTGCTCACCACACTGTTCCTGATACAGGCCAGGATGCTGTTGGCCTCCTTGGCCACCTGGGCACACTGCTGGCTCATATTCAGCCGGCAGTCGACCAACACCCCCAGGTCCTTTCCTGCAGGGCAGCTCTCCAGCCACTCCTCCCCAGGCTTGTAACGCTGCATGGGGTTGGTGTGACCCAAGTGCAGGACCCAGCACTTAGCCTTGTTGAACCTCATACCACTGGCCTTGGACCATCGATCCAGACTCACCAGATCCCTCTACAATGCCTTTCTACCCTCAAGCAGGTCGACACTCCCACCCAACTTGGTGTCATCTGCAAACTTACTGAGGGTGCACTCGATCCCCTCGTCCAGATCATTGATAAAGATCTTAAAGTGAACTGGCCCCAATACCGAGCCCTGGGGAGCAAGCATCAGGGTGACCATCTGCACACAAACATTAACAGCTGACCAAAGGGAGCTTGAGTCCAGGGGCAGCTGGAGGAACGCTGGGATTTGGCCAACAGAAATTTCTTGAAGTCTTTCAAGGAGAAGTGTCCAGTCCTGCATCCCGGGGAAGAATAACCCCAAGGCAGCAGGACAGGCTGGGACCTGATGTGCTGAGCAGTGACCCTGCGGAGATGGGGCTGGGCACCCTGAGGGACGCCTCATGAGCCAGTGGTGCACGCTCACTATGAACAAGGCCGGCTGCCTACGGGGCTGCAGGAGGAGGAGCGTGTGCCCCCCAGGCAACTTGAGTCACCTTCCCCTTTGACTCAGCACTGCTGTGGCCCAACGCACACAGCTGTGTCCCAGTGTGCGGCTCCCCATTTTGGAGAAGTGGAGAGGACCTGGAGAGTGTCCAGAGGAGGTCTGCCAAGATGGCCTTTAGGGCTCAGTGCACGTGTGCTTGGTGGGGAGGCTGAGGGACCTGGGCTTCTCTGGCCCAGTGGCAGGGAGGCTCTGGGCACTATTGGAATGGCCTGAACCTGGCTGGAGGGTTGTTTCAGAGACAATGGAGCTTTTCTCTGGTGGGAAACAGCAGGAAAAAGAAATAGACTGGACACCAGGAGAAAGAAATGCCACTGCAAGGGCAGTGCTGTGCTGCAACAGATCACCCAGAGGGAGTCGGGATCAGCCCAAGGCGTTGTGTTTCAGGAACAGCCAAGGACGATGGAGAGAGATGAGTAAAGGCAGTGAGATGCTGAGGGGAGAGCAAGACGGGGAAGCAGGGGGGATGTCTGCAGCCTGCAGGGGAAGAGGAACAGATGTGGGACACCATAGCACAGCCAGGGGTGGAGACGATCAAGGGAGCTGGCAAGGCTGAAAGCCCCCAACAGTGCTTATGTCTTTCTCCTCTTGGCTGTGGCTGTTGTCTGTGCCACCAAGGCTACCAGAAGACACCTTATCCTTACAGCACTAGGGCCTTAGCGCCTCCTCTTCCCCACCCGGGAGCCGTCATTCTGTCTTTCTGCCCTTGGCATTGCACGTCCTCCCATCACAATGCCCCAGCAAGAGCCCTGAGCTGTGCTTGTGGGGCAGGACCTCCCTTCCCAGGGGCTGGAGGCCAGGGCTTGGCCCTTTGCCTTCCTCCCACACATTCAGCATTAGCCAGCATCAGAGACACCTCTCCATTGCCTTTGCCTGCCTGCCCTCACTGCCTCCAGTTTTCCCTCGAACGAGTCCCCAGGAGCCTTTGGCAGTAATGGCCCTCAGTGGGACCCATTAACGCTCCAAGAAACTTTGGAGTTTGCATCTGACGTTGACTTCTGGAGAGGTTTCATCAGCTTCCCCTGGGTCTGAGCTTCATGAACTCAGCACCAAAACCACCAGAGAGGTCAATAAAATGCCTTGGGCTGGTCCTGCTTAGTGTAGAAATGGGGGTTGGCCGGGCGGCAGGAATCTGTGTTTGCTGCTCGGGATGGGCATCGGGTGGTAAGCAATTGTACTGCATCACTCCTGGTTTCCTATATTCTTTTACAATGATTGTTAGTTTGTTTCCCGTTACTGGTCTATCAAACTGTCTGTATCTCAACCCATGAGATTTTTATTCCTTTTTCTCCCTCTTCTCCCTATGCCTCTGCAGGGGGTCAGGGGGCAGTGAGTCAAGAGCTGCGTGGTCTTTCCCCCCCGACAAGGCTGAGGAGTGAGCTGGCTCTGCTCATGTCACTGCAGTTTGAGGACAACCAGGAGTTTCCTTGAGGTTTTCCTGCAGGAATATGCTGAGCAGCTCCTCTGCGTTACAAGTGGATCACAGATGAGGTAACTAGTGAATGGCAGAAGCTGTAACCCCTTTCCACAATCCCCGCTGCTGTGGAGCAGGGATGACTCCTTGGGAGCCCACAAGCAGAGCTCTGCTCCTCACGGCACACTTGGCCAGCAACAATGAGAGCTCCAACAAGGGCAATGCAGAAAGCTCCCGCAAAAAAGGACACAGGCAAAGTGTGTTTCCGGGGCTTGGGTTTGGAAGGGCAGGCAATGGGAAGAGATTTGCTCAGGGCTGTCCTGACTTGTGAGTGTGCTTTCCTCCTTTGGCAGTACCTCGGGAACAAAGGGATGCGATGTCCAACGGCAGCTCCATCACCCACTTCCTCCTCCTGGCATTCACAGACACGCGGGAGCTGCAGCTCTTGCACTTCTGCCTCTTCCTGGGCATCTACCTGGCTGCCCTCCTGAGCAATGGCCTCATCATCACTGCCGTAGCCTGTGACCACCGCCTCCACACCCCCATGTACTTCTTCCTCCTCAGCCTCTCCCTCCTCGACCTGGGCTGCATCTCCACCACTCTGCCCAAAGCCATGGCCAATTCCCTCTGGGACACCAGGGCCATCTCCTTCTCGGGATGTGCTGCCCAGGTCTTTTTCTTTGCCTTCTTGATCTCAGCAGAGTTTTATCTTCTGACAGTCATGGCCTACGACCGGTATGTTGCCATCTGCAAACCCCTGCACTATGGGTCCCTCCTGGGCAGCAGAGCTTGTGTCCACATGGCAGCAGCTGCCTGGGGCAGTGGCTTTCTCTATGCTCTGCTACACACTGCCAATACATTTTCAATATCTCTGTGTCAAGGGAATGGCCTAGACCAGTTCTTCTGTGAAATCCCCCAGATCCTCAAGCTCTCCTGCTCAGACTCAAAATACCTCAGGGAAGTTGGGCTTATTGTGTTTGGTGCCTGTTTATTCTTTACGTGTTTTATTTTCATTGTGGTGTCCTATGTGCAGATCTTCAGGGCTGTGCTGAGGATGCCCTCACAGCAGGGACGGCACAAAGCCTTTTCCACGTGCCTCCCTCACCTGGCCGTAGTCTCACTGTTTATCAGTACTTCATTTTTTTCCTACTTGAAGAACCCCTCCATCACCTCACCCGTTCTAGACCTAGTGCTGTCAATTCTGTACTCGGTGGTGCCTCCAGCAGTGAACCCCCTCATCTACAGCATGAGGAACCAGGAGCTCAAGGATGCCCTGAGGAAACTGATTGGACATTTTTTCATCAGCCATAGACTGTGTCCCTTCCTCTGCAAAGGATTCCCTGTATCTTTGTGACAAGCATTCACTATTCCTCCCCTCCTCCTTAACTTTTCACCTCTCGTCTGTGATGCAAAACATTTGTGTAAATAAAGACTCAGTCTCTCTGTGTGTTTAAATAAAATACATGAACCGGCTAACACTTCTTTTTCTGAGACCCATCAGCAGCAGGGCTGAATAAACGGAAAATGAGAAGACCTTTCTGGCTGCAGCAGCCTGGGGCAGGCTGTCCCAGTGCCACTCTGTCACTGGGGCGGCAGGAGCTGCCTGAGGGTCCCCAGGGCCAGGGCTCTTGTACTGGGCTGGGGAGAGGGGATGGCACAGAGGGGCTGCAGACCCCTCAGAACATCCTGGGGAGGAGGACACAGGGGCCCACTGACTGCCTTTGCCTTGTGCCCAAATGCCCCCCATCTCTGGGGCTGACCCTCCTCTGCCCCCCAGCAGCTGCGGTGCCCTTCAGAGGGGCTGTGGCTGTGGAGTGAGTGCCCAGAGCTCTGCAGCACCCTGGGCCAGGCTCTGCTGTTGGGCCAGTGCAGACTGGGCTGGGATGGAGAGAGGGCAGGGGAGGTGGCAGAGCTTGGAGGGAGCTGGGCTGGGCTGGAAAGTGCCCAGGAGGAAAAATCCTCGGAGTGCAGCTTGTACCGTGTGCCCATGCGGGGTGAGGACTCACACCAGAGTGTTTGTGGTGCAGAGCCAGGGCTTGTGGAAAGCATTAAAGCCAGGCAGGTGCAGGAGAGAGGAGGCTGGTCTGTGCCCCTGGTGGCATGGACAGCCTTTCTTACCCACCGGTCTGTCTCACCGACCGTTTCCAGCACTGGTTGCTCACCCCAGGTTTACGGGTGAGTGCGACTGCGAGGCCATCTCCATCCTCCTGCTGGGCTCAGTACCTGGATCAGGGGAACGTCCAGCCCTGCCCGGGCTCTCTCCTGGCCCAGACCTGGAGCAGGGCTGTCTGCACAGCCCCATGTGGGACATGGCTGGTACTGGGGAGGGGTCGTGTGCTGGGGGAGCTTCCAAAATATGATGCTTATGGGGAGCTGGGACAAAGACGACTGCCCAGGTGATGGTGCTGGGGGGCTTTTACCCACCCCTGAATGCACACTACTCTGTGGTGTGCCTTCACAGCAGGGCTGTGGGGCCGTGCATTGGGCTCCTGGGGTAGGGACAGGTCATTGAGAGGGACCATGAAGCAGCTGCCCAGAGGTGACAGCAAGGACAGGTTACACAGAAGGAATTTATAAATTGCCTTTGTTGTGGAGGTATGCTTTAGGGAACAGCAAAGCTCGCCTGGAGTTGGTGGCTGTAAGAAAAGTGAAGAGGAAGAAGAGGAGCTTTGGTCGCTCATGAGAGACCAAGGCTGAACATGGAAAATGCAGGGCGGCTGCAGAATGGGGAGGGGGATTTCATAAGAGCAGACACAGGTGCGGCTGAGGGACTCAAAGGCTTCTTTGCCTGAGTCTTCACTGGAAAGGTCTCCAGTCCTTTGTGACCAGGGAAAGGGTTCAAGGAGGAGGAGAGCATGTGTCGGCAAGAACCTCAGGAAACGCAGGAAGGGCCAGTGCCAGTTTCTGCCCCTGCAGGGGACTCACCCTCTATCACTGAGCTCCTCTTCTCTAGCCCAGGAGAAAGCATGGTGGGAAGATGCTGAAGAACCTTTCCACCTGATGGGTGCAGGAGGTGATGTACTGATAATCCCATTGCCCCTCACAAGCCCACCCCCTGGCTGCTCCTGTTACCATCACTACAGGTGTAAGGTGATCAGCAGACTGATCTTGTCTGAGTGACAAGAGCTTCAGCCACAGACTTTATTGTTCAAGAGGGTTGTGGTGGGTGACCCTGGCCAGCAACTAAGCACACACCAGCCACTCGCTCACTCCAGCCCCAGCACAGAGGGACAGAGGAGAGAATCCTGAGAGCCAAAGCAAGACAAACTCGTGGGTTGAGATATAAAGTTTAATAAATGAAGGAAGAAGAGGGAAAAAGAAAAGAAAAACCTAACACAATGATGCAAAGGCAATCAGTCACCACCTCCCACAAGCAGCCCAATGCCCAGCCAATATTCGAGCAACAGCAACCTTGCAAAGACTACCTCCCAACTTCATTACTGAGCAAGGCATTATAGGGCATGACTTCTCCCTTTGGTCTGCTTGGTCCCTAACGGCACACGGCAGTCCAAGGCAAACTGAGAAACAGGAAGGCAGCCTTGATGCTGTGCAAAGCCCGGTTGAGAAGCAGCTAAACCTTCAGTGAGTTATCAGCCATGTTTCAGTCACACATCCAAAACACAGCAGCGTACAGGCCGATATGAAGAAAATGAACTCCATCCCAGCCAGACTGAGTAATGGTAGAGCTGGGAGAGTTGAGTCCTTCCCAAGGATCTTCTCTCTCAGAGGCAAATGACCTGGGGCTCTTCCTGGGGCAGTGTCACGTGGGGTGTGCGATGCAGGGTGTAGTACCACACCTCCCAGCCACCCTGTGGGGGTGCAAGGAAGCACCAATGCCCCAGTTCCATGAGATGAATGTGTCTCCTTTCGGGCTTTGGTGGCAGTGACAACTGGTACAGCTAAGGGGACAAAGACCTCACTTCTGCTGGGGCCTTCCTGCCCTGCCACTGCCCTTGCCTGTGTCCATCGCAGGCTGCCCTACACTGTCCTACACATGCCCCCATTTCCCTGCAGGCTGGGGACACACGACCTATTTCTCCACCGTGCTCCCACCGTGACATCTCTCTGCCTTTACTGGTATCTCTTCTTCCTCCCTGCTGTTGCCTTGAAACACCCAGCATTGCGCTGATCCAGGCTCCTCAGGGTGACCTGTTCTACCACAGCACTGCCCTTCAAGGGACATTTCCTTCTCCTTATGGTCAATCTCGACTTCCCAAGCTGCACTTTGTGATGGTTTCCCTTTCTCAGGTGGTTTCCCAATGCCAAGGAAAGCTCTGTCATCTCTGAAACCACCTTGTAACCACCTGAAACTGCTACTTTCAGGCTACTCTTTTACTGTCATGAACTGACATCACCAGGCTAGAGAGGTCCATGTCCCTCGGCCTCTCCACACAGGTCACGTGAAAGAAAAGAAAGACCAGAGAAAGAAGCATTATGAGACCTCTTGCTGACCAACTCAAAGCAACTTATGGCAAGACCACGATTGGTGGCAACCTGGGCTGCAGTGTTCATGCCCTGGTGGAATTCATGACCTGAAAGGATATATGCCAGGTGAAAAGTATAGCCAAGAATCTAAACCTTGGGAAGGAAACCTTCAGTATTTTTAGTAACTGGTGAACAGGACACATGTGAACCTCTGGAATTTCATCAAGGCCAAGTGCAAAGTTCTGCACCTGCGTCGGGGCAATCCCCAGTATCAAGATGGACTGGGGGATGAATGGATTGAGAGCAGCCCTGTGAAGAAGGACTTGGGGATACTGGTGTGTGAGCAAATGGATGTGAGCTGGCAATGTGTGCTTGAAAAGCCAATCATACCCTTGGTGTCATCAAAAGAAGTGTTGAAGAAGGGGATTCGCCCTCTCTACGGTGATCGCATGCTACTTCACCTGAAAGACGATGTCCAGTTCTTCCGCAGCACAAGAAAGACAGGGACCTGTCTACAGGGTCAAGAGGGTCAGAGGGTCAAGAGAAGGATCACCAAAAATCACCTATGAAGAAAGGCTGAGAGCTGGGGTTATTCAGCCTGGAAACAAAAAGCTCAGAGGAAATCTTCCTGTGGCCTTTCCATACCTACAGAAGGCTTAAAAGGAAGGGAGAGAGACATTTTACCAGCATCAGTAATGCCAGGACAAGGGACAATGGTTTTAAACTGAATGAGGGAAGATTTGTATTGGATAGAAGGAAGAAATGTTTCACAGTGAGGGAGGTGAGGCACTGGAAAAGGTTGCTCCGAGAAGCTGTGGGTGTCCCATCACTGGAAGTGACAAAGGACAGGTTGGGCGGAGCTTTGAGCATCCTGATCTTGTGGAAGACTTCCCTGAAAAGAAGGGGTTGGACTAGATGATCTTTCAAGGTCCCTTCAAACCAAAACCCTTCTGTGACAGTATGAGAGCAGATGTGGCCACACCAGTGCTGAGTCAAGGGGGACGATAACTGCCCTTGTCTGGGTGGCCTTGGTCCTTCTAACACCACCCTATATGCAGCTGGCCTTAATGGTGCTGAGCCTTTACCAGAGGCTCATATGGCATCCCTCAAAATGCCCAGGCCCCTCTCCTCAGACTCACTCCTCACCTGGTCCTCTCCCACTTTGCCCCTTCTCCTTGAAAAACTTGAAGAAGTTTCCGTTGGCCACGTCCCCAGGTGTCTCAAGGTCCCTGTGCACTGAAGCTCCAGCACGTCAGTATTTAAGGTTCATTATTTATGGTTCATCCTGAGTCCTGGTTCCTCTCCCAACATGAGTAGCTGTAGGACAGCAGAGGTAAGAAAAGGGGTTCCTGGTGTAATCAAGTCATGTCAAAGGTGGAAAGTGTCACTGGCACCATCTCAGAAACACCATGGGAAGGACAAAGAAAGGAAGCAGTGAAAAGGACTTGGCTGTTTGTATTGGAGGGGATGAGGATGGTCCAAGAGAAGAACTCGAGGGGGGGAAAAGAGTGGAAAAGGGAATGAAAGGTGAAGCAATGGATAGGATGAGGGCTGTTAGGGGGTACCTGTGGGGCAGCCCTGCATCTGCGCAACACTGCCTGCAGCAGGACAAGGAAGCCGCCGTTGATCTGACTGTACTGGCATCTCATTCACTTCCATGGTCACAGGGAACCCAAGCACTTCCCCCACCATCAACAAGGGCAGAGAGAGAGGGGAAGAAATCAGCATTATTCAGCATTTAGGCACCTCAGGAGGTCTCTGCTTGTAGCTGCTGCTCACAACAGGATGAGCTATGGGAGCAGACCAGGTTGCTAAGGAATTTATGCAGTAAGGAATTAAAAATATTGAAGGATGAAGGCAGTACTGCCCCTCTGGGCAACCTGCTGCAATGTTTGTCTGCCCTGATGGGGAAAAAGATTTGTTTTTCTTTTGCAAAAGCACAGCTCCTCCCAGCACCTCGACTGCCGGTGCTGGGCTCGATGTTCAAAGAAAGGGTCCCCACCACACATCATGCAACTGATGCCACATGGAGCAAGTGGATTGCACTGATCACACAGCGAACTCGAATGGGAAACCCCAGTCGCCCAGGAATTCTGGAAGTGATCATGGACTGGCCAGAAGGCAAGGATTTCGGAATGTCACCAGGGGAGGAGGTGACGCGTGCAGAAGAGGCCCCACCATATAATAAACTGCCAGAAAATGAGAAGAAATATGCCCTGTTCACTGATAGGTCCTGCCGGATTGTGGTAAAGCATGGAAAGTGGAAGGCTGCTGTGTGGAGTCCTACACGACAAGTTGCAGAGGCCAGTGAGGGACAGGGTGAATCGAGCCAGTTGGCAGAGGTGAAAGCCATTCAGCTGGCTTTGGCCATTGCCAAGTGAGAAAAATGGCCAGTACTTTATCTCTACACTGACTCATGGATGGTGGCAAATGCTCTGTGGGGGTGGTTACAGCAGTGGAAGCAGGGCAACTGGCAGCGCAGAGGCAAACCCATCTGGGCTGCTGACCTATGGCAAGATATTGCTGCCCGGATAGAGAATCTGGTTGTGAAAGTACGCCACGTAGATGCCCTTGTACCGAAGAATGGGGCCACGGAGGAACATCAGAACAAGCAGCAGGTGGATCGGGCTGCTAGGATTGATGTGGCTCAGGTGGATCTGGACTGGCAACATAAGGGTGAACTATTCATAACTCGGTGGGCCCATGACTCCTCAGGCCATCAAGGAAGAGATGCGACATATAGATGGGCTCGTGACCGAGGGGTGGACTTGACCATGGACACTGTTGCACAGGTCATCCATGAATGTGAGACATGTGCTGCAATCAAGCAAGCCAAGCGTTTGAAGCCTCTTTGGTATGGAGGGTGATGGCTGAAATACAAATCTGGGGAGGCCTGGCAGATTGATTACATCACACTGCCACAAACCCATCAAGGCAAGCGCCGTGTGCTCACAGTGGTGGAAGCAACCACTGGATGGCTGGAAACATACCCTGTGCCCCATGCCACTGCCCAGAACACTATCCTGGGCCTTGAAAAACAAGTCCTGTGGCGACATGGTACCCCAGAGAGAACTGAGTCGGACAACGGGACTCATTTCCGAAACAGCCTCATAGACACCTGGGCCAAAGAGCATGGTATCGAGTGGGTACATCACATCCCCTATCACGCACCAGCCTCTGGGAAGATGGAACGATACAATGGGCTGTTAAAAACTACACTGAGAGCAATGGGTGGTGGGACTTTAAAACATTGGGATGCACATTTAGCAAAGGCTACCTGGCTAGTTAACACCAGGGGATCTACCAATGGGGCTGGCCCTGCCCAATCAACACTTCCACGTACCGTAGAAAGGGATAAAGTCCCCGTAGTGCACATGAAGAATATGCCAGGGAAGACAGTCTGGGTCAGTCCTGCCTCAGGCAAAGGCAAACCCACCCATGGGATTGCTTTTGCCCAAGGACCTGGGTGCACTTGGTGGGTGATGTGGCAGGATGGGGAAGTCCGATGTGTACCTCATGGGGACCTGATTTTGGGTGAGAATAGCCAATGAATCAGATTGTGTGTTGTTAATTACTAAGTAACACTGTCACTGTATGTCCTCATTACTATAATTGCTATCAGTTGTACTACGAGTAAGGCACAGGGATGATAGGATCAGAACTGACCTCAGCAGCTGGCGCCCAGCAGTTTCCTCAAGATCTACATCTTCAGCCCATGGACTGTGTGCATGAGCCACACCAGGTGCACCAGTCACAAGCTCCGAAAAATACAGCATACAACAGACCAGCACCACCCAGCATCTCACCTGCCCTGAGAGACTGTTCTAACAGATGGAGCCCAAAGCCATGGATTACAAGAACTCAACGGACACTTTGGAGGGATGGCCCATAAACTAAGGGCATTATATCCGCATGAATATATATGTGTATATATATGACAGGGGAACGTGGTGGCAATTCATTGGAACCTGTAAGATCTGTGCATGGCATAGATGGTCTGGAATAAGGGGTGGATAATGTCCTGTTTCCGGCGGGGATAGGGTTAATTTTTCCTGGTATTCCATGCCATGTGAGCCATGCCCACCCTGAGCTGCTGGGGGAGGGGGCAGAAAGTCGGGGGAGGGGGCAGGAAGTCGTAGCTTGGAGCGGGCTGGGGCGTCCAGGGTCCGGCGGGGAGCGGCGGTTCCGTAATCATGTTTGTATATTCCTCTGTCCGTGTTATTGTTGGTGTTTGCTTGTTCCCTTTGCTGTTCTGTTAAACTGCCTTTGTCTCAACCCAAGAGTTTTACCGTTTTCTTCAGATTCTTCCTGTATCGGGAAGGCCCAAGCGAGCGGCACGTGGTTCTTTGTTGCTGTCTGAGGTTAAACCACGACAACTACATAGCCAGAAAGCAGGGTAAAGAGGAGGTGAGGTATTGATTTCAAAGGTGTGCAAAAGCATTTCTTTGTCAGCGATGGAATAAAAGGACACGGTCTTCTTTTGTAGCTCCAGCAAAATCCAACCTTCAACGGTTTACCCTTGCAGAATAATGTTTCTTGATCTCTGTGCCACGCTGACAGCTGCTCTTTGGGACCTAGCCATTCTGTTATAGTTGAATTTAAAATAAATCGAGTCCAAAATAGATTCAATAAATATTTATTGAGGTAGGAAGGCAAAAGCAGTGCTGGGCGGCCGGGGAGTTGCAACTCCACCAAAGGCTCGCAAATTCAAGCAAGCTGAGCAGCTCTTTTTATCTTCATGGAGGTCAGTTTTGACATCTTCGGTACACCCCTCTGTAGCTTCTTGCTTGAGGTAGTTTAGATAAAAAGTTGGTCACAGAATCAGCTCAAAACAATACATTCTGATAACATTGTGGTTAAGCTTTTTGTCAAACAGGAGTTCCCATGTTGGTGTAGCAAGACAACATTGTGGACATGTCTCTTCTGGTAAAACAGGGAGTTCTCAAGACTGCCACAATGGGTTCGTTCCTCTTGCTTAACTTGTTCGATCAGCAAATCACCTTTAGTTACTTATTACAATTCTACGTACCAGGAATGCTCCGCTCTTCCTAATTTGTCCCTTTTTCCAAGAAGTTCATCAGCAACTCCAACAGCCCACCCATCGCTGGCCTGGGGAATTACTTCCCAGTAGCGGCACCGCGCAGAGAAGCTCTGGAAACACGTCACTTGGCTGATGCAGAATCTCTTGGCGATGGCTTTAATAACAGCAGATGTGCATCCCTACTCAAAACAGAAAGAAAACCAACAGCCACATGATAAACTTTCACCAAAGTTCAATCCCGCAAATCAGCAGAAATCCTCAACCAAGCACCAATGACTGCATCCTGAGCACACGGAAACATTTAACAGGCACAGCTGAGGACACAGCCACGACAGACTCACGCACTCCAGCGTGAAGGGGAAGGTACTTGCTACCTTACAGGACGGATCTTATTCCTAACCACAGTCTTACTAAAAAATGTGCCGATAATAAATGGGACGCTTCCCTCAATAGAACTGACATAGTCACCCGTTCACTGGGACATGTTCTTGCACACTTGATCAGCAAAAACACTTGTTTTATGTTTTCAGCTACAGCTGTAGTACTCTGCGTTGACTGTAAAAATAGTTCTGTAAAAATGTGCCGCGGTTTTGGCCAGATTGGCCGATCAGAACGACAGATGGCCCTCCCCCGACTCTCTCCTCAGAGAGGAGAGGAAGAGATAAGGAGATTTACGAGTTTAGAAAAAGAACTAAACTACTTTAATGAAAATAATAATAAATAAGAAAATAGTATAAAGTAATAGAATAATAAAAATTAAAGAAAAAAAGCATACAATATATACAAAACCGTATCCAGCTCCCAGGATGACGATGGCGTCAGCAGCAGACACAGGGAAAGTCCCAGACTGGAGTCGGCGACGGACAGGAGCTGAATTCCGGAACTAGAGTCCGGAGTGCTCGGATCGGGATCAAAGGCAGACGAACAGACAGGGTCCTCCTCAGACGTCGGCCATTGAAGAAAAAACGAGCCAGAGCCCCCTTTGCCCCTTTGATCCCTCAGCTTTTATACTGAGCATGATGCAGATGGGATGGAATACCCTGTTGGTCAGTCTGGGGTCACCTGTCCCCTCTGCTCCTCCCTGCGGGTGGGACCCTGTGTATCGCAATGTTTTCAGTTAGCTGCGTCATACAATAGAATGCAACAAATGTGGAAGTCGTTGACAGTATTTACCATTTAACCCAGGGTAAACAAAATTATGCATACAGTAATTATATTCCTTTTCTGACCTCTTCAAGTCTGCCCAAAGCATCGTTCAGTTTTCTTCTTCTTTCCAAGGCCAGAAGCCAGACTTGCTGCCATTTGCTGACTAGAAGGTTTGCCCGTGGATTCTGGGTTTCCATTTGCACCTGGGCTGCTGACAGATACGTGCCTGGGGCTGGGGAACGCTTTCCTGTTAAAACATGACAAAATGGGTTAAGTCTCACTCCGTTCAAACAAAACAAACGTTCACACGAAGGGTACTTGACCTTCCTCAAACTACTCCTTCCTGTCCCAGATAACGAGCCCATACCCTGATCGGATTGCATCGGGTGGGATTTTTTGTTTGTATTATTTTACCATCGTTGGGAAAGGAAGGACCACGTGGTGCTTGAAGTATTTTTTGTGTAGTGGCTGCACTAGTGAAGCCACACCGGTTAAATCGAATCTTTGCAGACCTCCCAGAGAGCTGAAAGGTAAACAACCTGATTTTGGAAGCAGGTTCCACGGACGGGTAAGTATAAAGTACAACGGGTAAGCATATCTAAAAACGCAAAAAGCAATTTCCTCACTTGGTGATTCACTTTCCATTCGACTTCACTGAACACACTTCCTAATTGGATCCACATAAATGGATAAATGCGCAGCTCATTTGATTTAGTTCTTCTAAACTAAGCACTGGAAGCTATTCGTTATTTTATTTTCCTAACAGGGCGAAAAAGAGGGATATTCACAGAAGCATATGCATCTTTTCCCGTCCTTCCTGATGAGGCTCACTAGGAACAAGGTCTATTCTTGCCAAAGTTATTCCAGAGATGGATGTTTTTCCAGGCTACCACAGGATGCACTACTGTCTGCACTTCCTAACCTATAAACTCCGTTTTACAAAAAGGAGGCAGATTCATTCATGTGTTTGCTGAACTCCTTCAGCACTGAAGGCAGATGAAGCCACAAACAACGTCTGGACGCTTCTTCAGAGTAAACCGCTTCCGTTAGATAAGAATATAAAAGGTTCATGGAGCGGACGCTGGATTTGTGACTTTATTTTTTTTGAGGGCCTCTTTCTAACAGTAGTTGCACAGGGCACGTAGGTATTTTCTCTGCTCAAGTTCCAACCGACCACACAAAAGGCTTCAGCAGCTGCAGAGCTGCATTACCACAAACAAGGAAAATGCCTTAATTATCCGTGTCCCGTCAATTTCAATCAATTCTCTCTAGATCCAAAATGGGCTCTGAATACTTCTCACATCATCTGCAGGCCAAAAATTAAATGGCAGATTGAAAGGAAAGGAGGGGATTTAGGAGGTTAGTTTGAAATCTTCAGGCCTAGAAACAACACATCATCATGGACAGCACACCAAGTCACACAAGGAGGCAGAGAAGATCTCTTGCTCCTGGGAGGCACTCTTCAAAATAAAAGGCACAACAGAAGCATTCTTCCGTGGGCTCCACAGGCACAATAATCAGTAAAAATACTAAAAAAAAATATTTAAAAAACCCCTAAATTGTATGTAACAAGAGAAGAAGATGGGGGCACGGACACCTTCCTAAAGATGGCTGAGATTTTCAGAGAAGCATTCCATTCTTCTTGTTAGTTGGATCCAATTGGGATAAAATTCTGCAGAATTCAAAACAGCAAATGGCTATTTTCTGAGAAGGAAGAAACAAGAACGAAAGATGCGTAATGGCCGCATACATTTTGTGAGACCTGGCTTAAACAGAACTAATCAAGGAGGTTACTGCTTCAGGGACAGCAGCAGGTTCAATAACTTTTAAGTTCCCTGGGTCAAATTAAGGTGAATAAAAGTGGAGACTAGGGTGAGTTGCTCTGTTTAGCTAAAACCTATGTCACTCGCATGGCACACGCAAAGGAAGGAAAGAATATGGAGGAGTAAGAGGAAAAATATTAGTTATTCCAAGCCTGCGTTTCAGCTATACTCTGCATCTTGAAAATCTCTAGAGAATTATTTACGGAGTGCTAAGTTTTACTACAAGACTCATCACTCAGATAAACATCAAAGGAACATTTCAGTTAACGCTCATCATAATTACACACATGATGTTTGGCAAGTTCAATTTCAATAGCCCTGGGGTCTCCACCCAGAGGTTTCTGTTCATTCAGCAAGTCTTCTGTATGCGTCAGCCACGTCAGCAGCTCATCCAGGGTGCGCTGGAACTGCCCCAAGGCGAGCAAGGCACCTTCCAGCTTGCGCTAGAGGAAAAATAAAATTAACAAGGAAATGGTTTCACAATGCTATTGAATTGGCTTATGTTAGCATTAGTCACCACAATCCAGAGCAGCGTCCGTGCATCTGATATCATAAACCCAGGGAGAAACAGTCATCCAAGACAAGCAACAGCTTCGTACTCAGAGCCGAGGTTGCCATTCCCCTGTAAAGCCTCACACGCCAGTCTTAAATCCCTAACCTTCAGAGACCCCACGTAGCCAGAGCAGAGTTCAGCTGGAAGGTTCTCTCGTCGGAGATACGACAGGAGTTTTTTATCACTTACAACAGAATTTCAATAGAAATGCCATTTGCTGCATGATCTTTAAAACCTTTTCTTTCTTGTGAAATGATTCAATTTAGGAAAAAAAATACACTTCAAAGCACTGCATCTTTAAATCTCTCTTTCACTTTGATAATTTAAGGAAAGAGCACTGAAACAGTTAAGGATTAAGTTGTGTCTTTTTTTTTTTTTAAAGTGCTCAGTTCAGCAGCTAATATTACTTTTGCACATATAAACATGTTTTCAACCGCTACTTAAGATATCATCAACTAATCAAAATGAAATAATAATGATTCAAGATGGCACTGCTGACAGAGGAAGTGACAAAAAATACTGCTAAGGGTTTAAAAACCACAAAAGCAACTCAATAAATTGTAAAATTCAAATTATATTATATATAGAATCATAGAATCATAGAATCGCTGAGGTTGGAAGGGACCTTTAAGATCATCAAGTCCAACCATTAACCTACCCTGACAAAAACCACTTCTAAACCATGTCCCTAAGTACCACATCTACCCTTTTTTTAAACACCTCCAGGGATGGTGAATCCACCACCGCCCTGGGCAGCCTATTCCAATGTTTAATAACCCTTTCAGTGAAAAAATGTTTCCTAATATCCAATCTAAACCTCCCCTGACATAACTTGAACCCGTTTCCTCTCGTCCTATCACTTGTCACCAGGGAGAAGAGGTCAGCCCCCATCTCTCTACAACCTCCTTTCAGGGAGTTGTAGAGGGTGATAAGGTCTCCCCTCAGCCTCCTCTTCTCCAGGCTAAACAACCCCAGCTCCCTCAGTCGTTCCTCATAAGGTTTGTCCTCCAGACCCCTCACCAGCTTTGTAGCCCTTCTCTGGACACGCTCCAACACCTCACTGTCCTTCTTGTAGTGCGGGGCCCAAAACTGAAGGCAGAACTCGAGGTGGGGCCTCACCAGTGCCGAGTACAGGGGGATGATCACTTCCCTAGTCCAGCTCACCACACTATTCCTGATACAGGCCAGGATGCTGTTGCCCTTCTTGGCCACCTGGGCACACTGCTGGCTCATATTCAGCCGGCTGTCCACCAACAAACCCAGGTCCTTTTCTGCCGGGCAACTTTCGAGCCACTCCGCCGCAACCCTGTAGCGCTGCATGGGGTTGGTGTGACCCGAGTGCAGGACCTGGCACTTGGCCTTGTTGAACCTCATACCATTGGCCTACGCCCATTGGTCCAGCCTGTCCAGATCCCTCTGCAGAGCCAACCTACCCTCAAGCAGATCAACACGCCCGCCCGGCTTAGTGTCACCTGCGAACTTACTGAGGGTGCATTCGATCCCCTCATCCAGATCATTGATAAAGATATTAAAGAGAACCGGCCCCAGCACCGAGCCCTGGGGGACACCACTTGTGACCGGACACCAACTGCATTTAACTCCATTTACCACCACTCTCTGGGCACGGCCGTCCACCCAGACTTTTAGCCGGCGAAGAGTACACCTGTCCGGGCCATGAGCAGCCAGTTTCTCCAGGAGAATGCTGTGGGAAACAGTGTCAAAAGCTTTGCAAAAATCCAGGTAGACAACATCCACAGCCTTTCCCTCATCCACTAAGTGGGTCACCTTATCATAGAAGGAGATCAGGTTTGACAGGCATGACCTGCCTTTCACAAACCCATGCTGACTGGGCCTGATCACCCTCTTCTCCTGCATGTGCCGTGCAATAGCACCGAGGATGATCTGTTCCATGACCTTCCCAGGCACCGCGGTCAGGCTGACTGGCCTGTAGTTCCCTGGATTCTCCTTCCGGCCCTTCTTGTGGATGGGTGTCACATTTGCCAACCTCCAGTCAGCTGGGACCTCCCCGGTTGTCCAGGACTGCTCATAAATGATGCAAAGTGGCCTGGCGAGCACTTCCAACAGCTCCTTCAGTACCCTTGGGTGGATCCCATCCGGCCCCATAGATTTGTGCACCTCCAGGTGCTGAAGCAGGTCCCCCAACGTTTCCCTTTGGATTATAGTTCTGTAATTTCCAAACCAAAAGGAATAAATGTGTAAATTGATGCAAACATGATACACACTAAGAAGCTTTTCTCAAAAATCTAAGTCATGAAGAAAGCCCCCACCTTCAAGTTTATTTACCTGCCTATTGATGACTTTTTCTTCTAGGCTGTCCCACATTAGTTTGAGCTCTCAGACAAGGTCTTGAGCTGCGTGCTTGTCACTCTCCTCTCTTACCTTCTGCAGCAACAGCTCTGCCTGACGGCTCAGTCCTTCCATTTCCATCTGCTGCTGACAAGCTTCTGTCTGAAATTGCTACGGTAAATAGAAAAAGAATACACGTAAACTTATCACAAGTAGTGACCTTCTGGAATACAGCACAGTACAGCAGTATTTACAATACCAATGCATCCCTCTCAGCTTTCGTACGTTTGGGGGGTTGTCATCCAGGGTAAAAATGCTTGTAAGACACCGATCACCCCGACAGTCGCAGCAAACTGAGAATCTGCAGCAGTGTCTTAATGGTCTAGCAGGTATTGCTAACTGTGACCACAGAATGGCAAAGATGGCTAATAGGAAAGTATTCTCCAACGATCTCTCTGGTCTGTACAAAAGGCAGAACGCATCTGGAGTCACTTCTAGCTCTGGGGGTTGTGATAACACCATCCGTGAAACTTCATATAGAATTGTTTTTCAGAAGACCTGAAAGCAAATTTTCTTCAGCAGAACACCCTCTCTGGTACATGCAACTGGGACAGCACTCTGAACAACTCGCCTAGGTGTGTTCTTCTGAAGTACGTAAGATTATGGGTCATTTGAAGTTACATCATAAAATAGATAGACTAAACAACCTGCCCACAGCCAAAAAAAGTACAAGCGAGCCATGAAACCAAGGACATTACCTGATCGTTACACATCCCTGGTTTTTATATATCGCATAACAGCCTACTGACATCAGGAGCATACTCAAGTCACAGATCCACAAAGACAGGCTTCTGAAGGTCTAAGTTAGCCTGAAATTTTGATTTTCAGCTTCCTAATGTACTGGGAATGTTGTGATCTGTGTGAGCATTTAGGTAAAGCCTGTAATTGCAGAAGTGAAGCTGTGGAGGCATTCTTTCAGAGCCTCAAGGAAGCTGTTCACGGTAGAAACCAGAACACGTAAAAGTCACAGCAAAAGAACCCTGCACATAATAACCTTACAGCCTGTGAAAGACAAGGAATGCCACTACAAGTATTTCTCAGCTGTCGGAACACAGTCACAAAATAAAATGTACTTTCACCAAAATCTGGAATAGATTTTAAAATTAAACACATTTTAAAATGAAAAGTGTGCAATGAAATGTTATCTGAAATTTTCATACAGATTCTTTTCTACTAGAAGTTGAAAATTGCTTTTGACTCTTGAAAAATACAGAAAAATACTAAACACCACAGGAAAATGCAGACCGATGAAAATAGAAATGAAATAAATTGCTCGTTCATACCTTAAGTTCCTCAGTTTGCTGCTTCACTGTCTCCAGACCTGTTCCAACTGGGGACATAGATGCCAACCCGCTGCCAGCAATGTCCACCCAGTCAAACATTGCCTGAAAATCACAGTACGAAACTGAAGCATGAGCAGAGAAATAGTGTCAGATTTCAAAGTCGCATTAAGTAAAATACCAGAATTTTTTACTCCAGAGAACAAGATTGCTGTGCGCTTTGAAAACAAAACAAAGCAAACCAAAACCAAACAGCTTTCTCCAGCGGAACCTAGGGGTTTTTGCAATACAAGGGATCCAGTATTAACTAAAGTATTCCACGTAATGGTTACGAGAATGTACATGCTGCAAGACTGAACCCCTATTAGCAGCAATATCCTGCCAGTACTATTCATGCGGACTAGTACTCTACTTCTGGAGTAAAATCAGCAATTTTTATGAATACCCCGAAAGGTAAATACAAGACAAACTCTGTTCTGCACTCCTTCGGAGCAAAGATGGAAGGTGGTAGCTGAATGATAACACACTTTAAATGATGATGACAAAAGAACTTCTGTTGAAGGATAACGGTATCTGTATCAGGAAGATGGAACACGACCCATTCAGTACAGAGTAGACAGTGATGGCCAATACCTGAGCTTGACTGAATCTCCTCGTGTAGGGTCCTGCACCTGGGAAGGAAGAATGCCAAACACCAGTATAGGTTAGGGGCGGACATGCTGGGAAGCAGCTCTGAGGAGAAGGACCTGGGGGTCCTGGTAGACAGCAAATTATCCATGAGCCAGCAGTGTGCCCTTGTCGCCAAGAAGGCCAATGGCATCCTGGGCTGCATAGGGAAGACTGTGGCCAGTAGGTCGAGGGAGGTCATTCTCCCCCTCTACTCTGCACTGGTGAGGCCACAACTGGAGTACTGTGTCCAGTTTTGGGCTCCCCAGTTCAAGAGGGACAGGGAACTACTGGACCGAGTCCAGCGTAGGGCAACCAAGATGATTGTGGGACTGGAGCACCTCCCTTATGAGGAAAGGCTGATAGAGCTGGGACTCTTTAGCCTGGAGAAGAGAAGGTTGAGGGGGGACCTGATTAATGTTTACAAGTATCTAAAGGGTGGGTTTAAGGAGGACGGAGCCAGGCTCTTTTCAATGGTTCCCAGCGACAGGACAAGGGGCAATGGGCACAAGCTAGAACATAGGAAGTTCCGTTCAAATACACGGAAAAACTTCTTTACAGTGAGGGTGACAGAGCACTGGAACAGGCTGCCCAGGGAGGTTGTGGAGTCCCCTTCTCTGGAGATTTTCAAGACCCACCTGGATGCAGCCCTGAGGGATGTGCTTTAGGCAATCCTGCTCTAGCAGGGGAGTTGGACTAGATGATCTCTAGAGGTCCCTTCCAACTCTGAAGATTCCGTGATTCCGTGATTCCGTGATTCCTCAGGATAAGGCAGCTGGAACTTCAAAAAACAAATGAAGTCTCCCCAGTTCTGAGGCTTTGTGGGTACTTCCCTTACTCCTGATATAATGCAGAACAACCTCAAGAACACGCCAGTTAAAGATTAAGAACAGCTATAGCACTCTGGGCAATTCATTACATAGAGGAAAAAATACCTCTGCCAGGCCCTTTTTCCTCCTGCCTGTTGTCTGTGATTCATTACGGAGAAGGGCTTAGGACGGCTTCTCAGAGCTGCCCACTGCTACACAACTCCTTGGCAAAAGGAGAACTAACCCCCCCAACACGCTCAACAGGGTGAGGCAGCTGTAGCTAACAATCTGCCCACAATACTTTTAATATTGTCTATTGAAATGAGCGTAAGGTGGCAGTTAAATACAGTTCTTGTACAAAGTACCAAGCTTGTAGGATGTACAATGTGCAGCCCCAGGAAATACAAAGCTCTTAAAGCAACGGCAATGTTCCTAATGTAACCCTACAAGTCAACCTCTGGGCAGTATGAAAATAAGAGACCTTGGAGAAAAAAAACATAGCCAGGGCGCACCGGAAAACAAGATGTTACATTATTATTAAGATGTATTCTGCTGCTCGATCTGCACCGAACACACAAGCAACTGCCCTCAGTGTCAGGTGAAACTCTGTTGTTAAAGATCCAATGAACCAAGACAGACAGTAATTCCACTGGGCAAAAAGAGAGCTTTGCAAAATCTGACCATGAAAACTTTTCTACTGTTTCCATCTTCCAGCCGTTCACTGACAAAAGACATGAGGCCTGCCACTCAGCCAAAACTTGCAAAGAATAGGCAAAAAAATGAAATAAAATACAGCGCATATAGAGAAAAGATATCTTAAAAAACTGCTGGAAAGTTTACCTACCGATTTTAAAGGTGAATCATCTTCCAAAGTATTGTGATTGGAGAAATTACGCTAAGAATTAGTATGATGGTCCAGTATGTCTATATTCTTAGTATAATTACGCTAAGAATTCCTGTAATGGTCCAGTAACATTATGTTAATATTTTGGGCTTAAAATAGTCAAACTGAAATATTTCACTTATAAAAAAGGTGGAATAAAATTGAAGTTCTTTCACTGCCCTCCACTCAAAGAAAACAGCTGCAGGTGAGTATACGGACCTGTATTCTGTTCCTTTCCGATCATGTAAACATGTCACACCTTCAACTCGCCTATTATGTTACGTACTGACTGCCACCAGGAAATGTGAGCAGGATTACTATAAACTTGTGTCTTACCAATAAAGGGGACATCAATTTCGAATCTATGCATAGAGGAGTATATGAACAACTACATGCAGAAAAGAACAGATTTAGTCTTTAATGGAAGAAAAACCCCCAACCCAACCAACCCCGAGAAAAAATATCTGCCTACTGAAGAAAACAGTCGCTAGAATCAGTGACACATGTCACCTTCCCAATCACGTAACATTTTTGACTACAACCACATTAAATCCTATTGACTCAAGATTGGGTTAGGTGTATCACACCATCTTACCTGCAGTCCATCTTGGTATGGAACAGCTGCCTGCAGAGCTTCAACAAGCTTATCTGCCCGGTCTTTCCTTGTTTTGCTTAAGGCATCCCAGGCAGAATTCAGCTGCAAGTAGGTGAAATTTACTCCAATGGACAAACGAATGTTACTGCTGCTGTATAATGTGCGTTCACTCATTATTCACTCATCAATAACACCAATAAACTAAGCATGAATAGTTCATATTAATTCCATGTTAAAACTCTTGTTCTCCTTATCACTGCATAGTTACTTTCCTTCAGAATGCACTCGACGTTCTGGATGACAAAAGCTGT
The DNA here is from genome assembly GCF_964199755.1 of Larus michahellis. Taxonomy (NCBI): domain Eukaryota; kingdom Metazoa; phylum Chordata; class Aves; order Charadriiformes; family Laridae; genus Larus; species Larus michahellis. Next base: position 2,270,315 of record NW_027435888.1, read on the forward strand.
AAAATTCAATACTGATTACTGAATAGTTTCATTAACCTACGGATTACAGTCAATATCAGAAATAGTATTATTAAATCATTTGGAATTGCATCCTTATCAAAAAGGTAGCTTAAAAGAAACACACTGCTGAACACTGCAGAAATTGACAGTACTCTGTAGTCATCCAAGCAGCATTGTCTCAGTCCAGATGTCGCACTTGGCATAAACCAGATACGTTTCAAATTTATTCCAGCATTCCTATTGCAAAAAGTAGCCATCTATTGCAGTAATCAGTGACTATTTCCACAAAAAACCTTTCTGTCTTTTACAGAACTTTTAACCCATAAATCAATACAATAAAATTGTCTATACATTCTGAACTAATACGAGCCAAGATCCATTTACTTGAAAAGCAAACCTTACGTTATCATAAAAGCTTCAGGGGTATCTTACATTTGCCGCAAAATGCCTATTTGCAAAATGTGTTGGGGGCAGGGAGGATATACCAATTTCAGCTGAACAAGCACCTGGCGTAGCAGATTCAAGCACCTGCATTTCCCATACCTCATCTATGCTCTTGTGGACAATAGGTTTGTCAGGCTGTCCACAAGCAGCTCCAAGGTCAGAGCCAAGGCTCAGAACTGTTGCTAGTTCCTCTTGCAGTCCATCAATTTCTTCTTTAGCAGCCTACAAAGAGAAAAAAACATCAATGCCGCTCACACTAAATTTAATGATCTGTGTACAGCTGTGTTCAAGAGAGGACATGGCAGGATTCGGCCTGTGGTTTCTTTAAAGTCCCTTGGACTTACAATCTGACGCTTAAAACACAAGCATCCCTTTGCAGGGTCAGAGTGAAATCACCTGACACCAGTCTAAATTAGAACAACGGCTTATGATGTCACTTTGCATGAGATGAAAAAAAATAAACAGGAAGTTTTCAATTAGATTTCTTTAATCAGAGTGTTTTCTTTTTCAGAGGTTGTCAGTCAACCCTCAAATCTTTAACTATCAGCATGAATAATTACAGGCTTAGAGCATAATACATAGAGCACGATACATGCGCACACCTTTCATTTAGATGTTGCCTATTACTCAGGGAATCTCAAGTACGTATCACTTTCAAAAGTCTCAGTGACGTGCTTATTATATACGTGTTTATAAGCAGATATGCAAATATAAGGACAGGCACCTGTTGCATGCTCATTGCAATTCAGAACTGGTACATGTTATTTACCACAGACTCTCGAGATATCACTATAGTAAATTCCTACACAATTATCCCTCTTGGTCTCTAAAAAAATAGCCTCCTGTGGTATTTCATAGTAATTCTGTCTTTTCTCTGCATACTGTAAATAACATACTTTAAGTCAACAAAATACTTTCTACTGACCTCAGCATCTTCTTGCTGTTGCTTGACTAGAGATGGGTCAACTCCAGGTCCCTCCAGTTCTCCAATGAGCTCCTGAGTATCTTTAATAGTAGCTGCAAGAGCCACGTGACTACACCACAACTTTGCGGCTAGTTTCATTACATCAAACAATTTGGCCTCCCTCTCCTCAGTCAAGGTCTGGATGTCTTCCCAAATGAGGACCATTTGGTCTAGTTTATCTTGAACAGCTAAACAACAGAGGAACTAGATTACTACCTTGGCAAACGATTCTTGGCCAAAAATCTCTCTACAGTTCTACAGCAGAAACATATGGGTATCTTTTAAAATTTAGACTGTAAAATTGTTTCTTGACAGGACGACTCATAACCTTAAGTGGAAACAACCACCACAACCTTAAAAAATAAAACAAAGGTCATATCCACGATGAATTATTTTAAACAAATACTTTGCTTTTATACATCTTCTCCAGCTTCTCCAGGAGAACACAATCCCCAGAGCAGTGGTCATCAGAAATGAAGATTTTTATATGCTGCAGCTTGCTGCATTTCCACTACATGAAACTTTCCTCCATCTATTACCTTTAGCAGATATATCCTTGTCGGCTCCTTCTCAGTGAGCAATCATTTCCTTCCCTCTCTGTTTAAGCGTCTCATACACCGGCTGAAGTTTTTCCAGATCCACTGACACGTTCTTATTTTCACTGATTTGCTCTTTAATCTTCTCAACCTCTGCTGAGGTTGAAGGTGGCTGCCTCAGACGTTCAACTGTGCCTTTCAGACTCTCAAGAGTCGAATCTATCTTGTCATGAAACTGGTAGGGTGGTAAAGGACAGAAAGAAGTGGCAGAGAAATTAGCAAAAAAAAAACAACTGAAAAATGGCATTTGAAATTCTCTTGGAAAAAGGTACTTTAAAATTAACATATTTAACATCTCTAGCCAACAGAGGTATGTGCCACTTGCAATACTGCCCTTCGTGGTTCTTCCCCTCTCTCAATATCTACATTACAAAAATGACCTTGCAAAATGGTACTTCCTCTCAGATTGAAGAATTATACTGTGAAGTCCGGTTTCAGTCCTGAGACGTTCCATCTGAAGATACTATACATAGAGCAGAATCTACTTGCCTTTACTCCTGTGTCATTCATACAGCAGGTTGTACCTTATTTTGGAGAGCCATGACTCGTTGGCTCTTTCATGAGCCATTTCATCATTTTAGCAAGCTGTTTACCTGAGTAGTAAATACATACTTTTTCATATCAGGACCAATACGCTGGCATATAACCACTGGTTAAGATTCGATATGTCTGGTCATTCAAAAAGACGTCTCTTAGTGCCCAGGTGATGCTTGTTACTGCAGTAAAGGAACGTTACTTTCTGCAACTAAACGCACACAACAGCGGGTGTTATGTTGACCCACAGTTGACTGAGCCCAGGGAGGTGTCCAGAAACTCAATTTCAGCTCTGTAACATGGTTCACCCTTTGGTATAGGTCCAAAGATAGCCTTTACTATATGCTTTTGGATCCCTAGAGACTCCTAAAAACACCTCACCACCGTGCCCCTTTCAATTTACAGAAATTAGTAAACCTTGGGTGCATTTAACAATCCCTCCGGGATCTACAAAAAGCACTCTTGACTACACTTGGGAAAGGTGCCAGAAAGAGCACAGCAAAACAAGATTGCCTGATGGGAACAAATAGCTACATCCTTTCTATTCAAAGGAATACAGGCAATGCGAATGTAATGACTTTTTCCCACCACACAACCCACTTCAAATCAGACACTGTGACCAACGTTATGGACTCAGTGTTTTTGTTAGAAGTGCGAATATCATATGAGCCAACAAAATGTGTTACGGAAGATAAGTAGCCTTCCCACCTTCCGGACTTCTGGAAAACTGATTGCAGCAACAAAACCTTACAAAAGTGGTAAAGATGGGAATTAAATTGGCACTATTCAGGTCTCATTAGGAGATATTAAATTTTAAAATTGTTGGTACATTCAGTGGGCTTCCTTGTACTTGTACTTCAATGAATGAGACGAGGTGTTTTAGAACTTCAAAGGAAGAAAATGCAAGTCATTACAACCTCTCATTCTGGCTCCATAGGTTATGGGGTGCCTTTGATACGTAGTGCTGCCACAGATTCCTCTTGGATAGAAAAACCTTCTCCTGGGCTCAGCTCCAGCAACTGAGGCCCAGGTTTGTCCATCTTACCTATATGAGGCTTGTGCTCAGCCATCAGCTCACGCAGTTGCTATAACAAACAAAACGACTTATCGGTTTCCTATGCTTGCACCACCACATTACAGCTGTCCACACTTCTAACACATCCAGCTGGCGAGAAATGCCAAACACCCTTCATCCTAACGTCAAGCAGAAATACTATCAAACAAAGGCAGTGATTGCTCTGCCAGTGATGGCTCCCATTCCAACAGAGAGCTACCCAGGCTTTAAACACCACAATTAGAGACGCACTGGAAAGGTACATGCAATGCTTTTGTAGGACGGATGATTGATTACAGGCAAAATATAAGATGCTAACTATGCATATGTGTCGGGGGCGGCTAGCAGAAAAGTACAAGTATGCAAGAAATTCGAGAGCATGCCGACCTTGCAGACCTGAGACAAATAACTCTGAGGAGCCAGGGAACAACTGGCCTTGCAGGTCTGAGATAAATAACCTTGAAAAAGTAGGGAGTAGGCAACAAGTTATCACTGTAGCTTTTAGCACATTCCAAAACTGTAGCTTCTAGCATGTAGCGAAACTGCAAGTAGGAGGGATTATTGTAATGAAACATTTAGAGCTAAGCCAATTAGAAATGATAGAATTTGTGTAATTTATGTAACTGTTAAGTAACGGTATAAAAAGCTTTCCGACGCGTCTAATAAACCGACATCTTGCTTGCATCAAGCAGCGTTCCGCCTCTCAATCGCAGCACATATGATCTTGGCAACAGACACTCCCCATATCTAGTACCTGTAACGACAGAAATGGCAACAATATTCCAGGCATGTGCATAACACCACTGCATATATACTTTTCATGGTGGTATTTGTCACTTGCCTCAAACCCTTCCATTGAAGAACATCACAGAAAGAGGTACTGGCATTGCAAGAATATGAATTCAAATGATCCTTGCTTTAAGAAGAGGGAAGTGGCACCAGGAAGAGTCAAAGAAACCAGTGAAAAGGAGAAAAGGACAAGGAAGGCCGATTAGGAGAGACTATCAACCTAGTTTAGCAGTCTCCTCTCTGGCCACAAGACCCCTCTGTCTTCACAACAGCGCTATTTCTTAATTGACACAAAGTTTAGCAAGTAATTAATAAGTAAATTAAATCTGATCTCAGCTGTCTACTCCCTCTCATCATCCACCCCCTAAGGAAGTCAAAACTCTGCATAAAACTTGTGGAAGTGAAAGGTCACAAGGTGCCTTCCAACTTGCCCAAGGATTTGGGTTTTGTTGACTTGCACCCGTAGATCTGACAAAAGGGAAAGGTTTCTTGTGGGAGTAGCCCCATCCTTCCCTCCACTTTTATTTATTTTCTCAGCCCATTCCTCCCTTCTCAGGAAAATCCCACTCTCTTGTCAGGCACTGTCCCTCCCGGTGCTGTGAACTCCACGCCTTTCTACCCTATAGCCCCTGTGCAGGAACATGAGAGGCACATGCTCTGTTCCGCTCAGCTCAGACTTTGTTTAAGTTAATGAAGGCACAGGAAAGGGCCTGTGTCAGTCTCAGTGTAAATACATCCTCTTGTCTTCAACTAAGCTTCTTCCCTTAAAAAGACATCCTGATACTGGCTCGCTTACTTGCTCCTCCCCAGAAGAGGAGAGGTTGAGAAGATTGACAAGACAGTGACCATGACTCTCAGCAGCCCTCTGAGGGCAAAACAGCAATGAAAACACAAACCCCCCTGACTCTAGCTCTTACCCAGAATGTAACTCCTTGTACACCTTCTAGCAAGAAAAATAATGTTGATTAGTGGAGAAGAGGCAAAGGTGAAACTAAGAGCAGCCTGAAATTTTTTAGAAAATGATTTTGTGTGTTTTATTTCTGTGCACAAATAGATGATTTGACACATGGCCCACAAGAGTGCACATTTCTGGGTCCAAACCTTACGCTAGTGCTCTGCCCACGGCTTAGTTCAAACCAAACTGACTGCGTGCTACTCACACAGAACCGACTCTATGAATTCCATGACTGGGAATAAAGACAGGCATCAGTAAATACATCAGAACAGAAAGGTAAGTGAATACAGGAAACGGTTTTCCATTCACATTCAGAACCTTTTTTTTTTTTTTTTAATAGAACAATAAATTATTTGATCTTGTCCACTGTGAAACGTGCTGAACTGATTCGTGTCAGCGTGGATTCGTGTCAGGTGAAGTGTGACCTTTGACTGTTTTGTCTGTATGGCCGCAGACGAGACGGTGTGTCTATCGCAGATGAGACGGTGTGTCTGTTGTGTCTGTGTTTTGCAGGAGCCACCTGGCGAACATTCTAGAATACCAACTTAAACCGGTCCTGTTGTTATCTGCATAGTGACCTGTAAGGGGGGGGATACACCCATTTTTGGCAAGGGCCAACCATTTTAGAGGCAGTTATGAATATGTATTAGTATAGGAGATATAAACCAAAAATGGGGTCTGTAAGGTGTGTGTCTTGGTTGGGCAGAGACCCCCGGCACACCCAGCGCTGTTTGCTTGCCTTTGTTCCTTTAATAAATTATAAATTCTAATGGGAAACCTGTTTGCGATTAAATCATTTATCACACCAGTGCGGTCCCAGTGCCACCAGTATGACTCTCAGGTTCCCGCCAGTGCTGTCAGTGCAGTCCCAGTGCTCCCATTATGACCCCCTGACTCCCCCCAGTGCACCCAGTGCGGTCCCAGTGCTCCCAGTATGACTCTCAGGTTCCCGCCAGTGCTGCCAGAGCAGTCCCAGTGCTCCCAGTATGACCCCCTGACTCCCCCCAGTGCTCCCAGTGATGTCCCAGTGCTCCCAGTATGACCCCCTGACTCCCCCCAGTGCTCCCAGTGCTGTCCCAGTGCTCTCAGTATGACTCCCTGATTCCCCCCAGTGCTCCCAGTGCTGTCCCAGTACTCCCAGTATGACTCCCTGACTGCCCCCAGTGCTCCCAGTGCTGTCCCAGTGCTCCCAGTATGACGCCCTGACTCCCCCCAGTGCTTCCAGTGCGGTCCCAGTACTTCCAGTATCACGCCCTGACTCTCCCCAGTGCACCCAGGGCGGTCCCAGTGCTCCCAGTATGACACCCTGACGCCCCCCAGTGCTCCTAGTGCGCTCCCAGTGCTCCCAGTATGACCCCCTGACTACCCACAGTGCTCCCATTGCGGTCCCAGTGCTCCCAGTATGACTCCCTGACTCCCCCCAGTGCTCCCAGTGTGGACCCAGTGCTTCCAGTATGACCCCCTGACTCCCACCAGTGCTCCCAGTGCGGTCCCAGTGCTCCCAGTATGACCCCCTGACTCCAACCAGAGCTCCCAGTGCGGTCCCAGTGCTCTCAGTAAAAGTTCCTGACTGGCCCCAGTGCTCCCAGTGCTGTCCCAGTGCTCCCAGTATGACACAATGACACCCCCCAATGCTCCCAGTGCGGTCCCAGTGCTCTCAGTAAAAGTTCCTGACTGGCCCCAGTGCTCCCAGTGCTGTCCCAGTGCTCCCAGTATGACCCCCTGACTCCCCCCAGTGCTCCCAGTGCGGTTACAGTGCTCCCAGTATGACTCCCTGATTCCCCCCAGTGCTCCCAGTGGGCTCCCAGTGCTCCCAGTACGACCACCTGACTGCCCCCAGTGCTCCCAGTGCTGTCCCAGTGCTCCCAGTATGACCCCATGACTCCCCCCAGTGCTTCCAGTGCGGTCCCAGTACTTCCAGTATCACGCCCTGACTCTCCCCAGTGCACCCAGGGCGGTCCCAGTGCTCCCAGTATGACACCCTGACGCCCCCCAGTGCTCCTAGTGCGCTCCCAGTGCTCCCAGTATGACCCCCTGACTACCCACAGTGCTCCCATTGCGGTCCCAGTGCTCCCAGTATGACTCCCTGACTCCCCCCAGTGCTCCCAGTGTGGACCCAGTGCTTCCAGTATGACCCCCTGACTCCCACCAGTGCTCCCAGTGCGGTCCCAGTGCTCCCAGTATGACCCCCTGACTCCAACCAGAGCTCCCAGTGCGGTCCCAGTGCTCTCAGTAAAAGTTCCTGACTGGCCCCAGTGCTCCCAGTGCTGTCCCAGTGCTCCCAGTATGACACAATGACACCCCCCAATGCTCCCAGTGCGGTCCCAGTGCTCTCAGTAAAAGTTCCTGACTGGCCCCAGTGCTCCCAGTGCTGTCCCAGTGCTCCCAGTATGACCCCCTGACTCCCCCCAGTGCTCCCAGTGCGGTTACAGTGCTCCCAGTATGACTCCCTGATTCCCCCCAGTGCTCCCAGTGGGCTCCCAGGGCTCCCAGTATGACCACCTGACTCCCCCCACTGCTCCCAGTGCGGTCCCAGTGCTCCCAGTGCTGTCCCAGTACTCCCAGTATGACACAATGACACCCCCCAATGCTCCCAGTGTGGTCCCAGTCCTCCCAGTATGACCCCCTGACTCCCCCCAGTGCTTCCAGTGCGGTTACAGTGCTCCCAGTATGACTCCCTGACTCCCCCCAGTGCTCACAGTGTGGTCCCAGTGCTCCCACTGCGCCTCTCTGGCTCCCCCCATTCCTCCCAGAGTGGTCCCAGTGCTCCCAGCATGACCCCCTGACTCCCCCCAGTGCTCCCACTGCGGTCCCAGTGCTCCCAGTATGACTCCCTGAATCCCTGGTAACTCCCTGAGTTCTCAGGGCTCATTGAGAGGCTTTGAACTGGATTTGAAGGGGGGTGGGGACAGTCCTGGGCTTGCTCGGGAGCTGCCAGGGCGCAGTTGCTCAGCGCTCGTGGGCCAGTGTGCCAGTATTTCTGGTAGCCAGAAGGCACAGCACATCTCAAGGGTCACAACTACACACACGACTCCCTCTCTGAAATGCTGAGACACCAGTGCACGCGGCGTGGAGAATGAGCAGGAAGAGCTGGAGATCTGTGCTCGGTCGCAGGGCCACGATCTCATTGCAGTCACTGAGATGTGGTGGGACAGCTCGCGTGACTGGAATGCTGTCATGGGTGGCTACGTCCTTTCCCGGAAAGACAGGCCAGCGAGGCGTGGTGGTGGAGTTGCACTCCATGGGAGAGAGCATTTGGAATGCATCGGGCTCTCACTAGGGGCGGATGACGAGAGGGTCGAGAGCTTATGGGTGAGGATTAAGGGGCAGGCCAACATGAGGGACACTGTTGTGGGTGTTTATCACAGGCCACCTGATCAGGATGGGGAAGCTGATGAGGCTTTCTAGAGACAGCTGAAGGTAGCCTCGCAATCGCAGGCCTTGGTTCTCATGGGGGACTTCGATCACCCCGATATCTGCTGGGCAGACCACGCAGCCAGGCACGCACAGTCCAGGAGGCTCCTCCAGTGCATTGATGAGAACTTCTTGACACAGGTGGTGCAGGAGCCAACAAGGAGAGGAGCACTCCTGGACCTGGTACTGACAAACACAGAGGGACTGGTGGGGGACATTAAGGTTGGGGGCACCCTAGGTTGTAGTGATCATGAAATGATGGAGTTCAGGATCATGGCTACCCAAACTGCTTGGAGAGATCCCGTGGGCTGGGGCTCTGGACGGGAAAGGGGCTCAAGAGAGCTGTTTGGTATTCAAAGACCACTTCCTCCAAGCTCAGGATCAGTGCATCCCTAAGAGAAAGAAATCAGCCAAGGGACACAGGAGACCTGCATGGTTGAGCAGGGAGCTTCTGAAAAAGCTCAAGTGGAAGAAGGAAGTCTACAATACGTGGAAGAAGGGACTGACCCCTTGGGAGGATTACAGGAATGCTGCCAGAGCATGCAGGGATGAAACAAGGAAAGCCAAGGCCGCCTTGGAATTAAACCTGGCCAGGGATGTCAAGCTCAACAGGAAGGGCTTCTACGAGTATATTGGAAGCAAAAGCAACACCAGAGAAGTTGTGGGCCCACTGTTGAATGAGACAGGAGCCATGGGGACAGAGGATCTGGGGAGAAGGCGGAGTTACTGAATGCCTTCTTTACTTCGGTCTTTACTGCTCGGCTCAGCCCTCAGGAGTCCCAGGCATTGGGGGAAGTAACAGGGAAAGAAGAAGACTTCCCTTGGGTTGAGGAGGATCGAGTGAGGGATCAATTAGATCAATCAGATATCCACAAGTCCATGGGCCCCGATGGGATGCACCCGAGAGTGCTGAGGGAGATGGCAGAAGTCATTGCTGGGCCGCTCTCCATCATCTTTGAAAGGTCCTGGAGAACAGGCGAGGTGCCTGAGCACTGGAGGAAAGCCAACATCCCTCCAGTCTTCAAAAAAGGCAAGAAGGAGGAGCCGGGGAACTACAGGCTGGTCAGCCTCACCTCCATCCCTGGAAAGATGATGGAACAGCTCGTTGTGGGCGTCATCTCAAGGCATGTGGAGGAAAAGAAAGCTATCAGAAGTACTCAACATGGATTCACCAAGGGGAAATCCTGTGTGACTAACCCAATAGCCTTCTGTGATGGCGTGACTGGATGGATAGATGAGGGGAGGGCAGTGGATGGTGTCTACCTTGACTTCAGTGAGGCTTTCGACACCGTCTCCCACAGCATCCTCATAGGGAAGCTTAGGAAGCGTGGGTTAGATGAGTAGACAATGGGGTGGATTGAAAACTGGTTGAAAGACAGAGCTCAGAGTGTGGTGATTAGGGGCACAGAGTCTAGTTGGAGGTCAGTGAGGAGTGGTGTTCCCGAGGGGTCAGTGCTGGGTCCAGTCCTCTTCAATATCTTCATCAGCGACCTGGATGAAGGGATAGAGTGCACCCTCAGCAAGTTTGCTGATGACACAAAGCTGGGAGGGGTGGCTGACACACCGGAAGGCTGTGCCACCATCCAGAGAGACCCGGACAGGCTGGAGAGTTGGGCAGAGAGAAACTTTATGAAATTCAACCAGGGCAAGTGCAGGGTGCTGCACCTGGGGAGGACTAACCCCGTGCACCAGGACAGGTTGGGGGCTGACCTGCTGGAGAGCAGCTCTGTGGAAAGAGACCTGGGAGTCCTGGTGGACAACAGGATGACCATGAGCCAGCAATGGGACCTTGTGGCCAAGAAGGCAAATGGCATCCTGGGGTGCATCAAGAAGAGTGTGGCCAGCAGGTGGAGGGAGGTCATTCTCCCCCTCTACTCTGCCTTGCTGAGGCCGCACCTGGAGTACTGTGTCCAGTTCTGGGCTCCCCGGTTCAAGAAGGACAGGGAACTGCTGGAGAGGGTGCAGCAGAGAGCTACCAAGATGCTGAGGGGGCTGGAACACCTCTCTTATGCAGAAAGACTGAGGGATGTGGGTCTCTTCAGTCTGGAAAAAAGACGGCTGAGGGGGGACCTTATCAGCACTTATAAATACTCAAAGGGTGGGTGTCAGGAGGATGGGGCCAGGCTCTTCTCAGTGGTGCCCAGGGACAGGACAAGAGGTAATGGGCACAAACGAGCATAGGAAGTTCCACCTAAACATGAGGAGGAACTTCTTTACTTTGAGGGTGGCAGAGCCCTGGCACAGGCTGCCCAGGGAGGTGGTGGATTCTCCAACTCTGGAGACATTCCAACCCCGCCTGGACGCATTCCTGTGCAACCTGCTGTAGGTGACCCTGCTCTGGCAGGGGGTTGGACTAGATGATCTCCAGAGGGCCCTTCCAACCCTATCATTCTGTGATTCTATGATTAGACACCCGACCCCTGGGGAGGAGAAACTGCTGAGTGACCATCGGCCTGTCCCTGTCCCGCTTCCCTCTGCAGAAACATCAAGGCATTTGTACGTGTTTCCCATCAGTCCGTGCTGCCTTTATCCCCGCCAAGGCTGTGAGCTCTGGGCACTGCACTGTGCGGGGCTGGCAATGAGCAGAACACCCCATCTTTAGGACATTCCTTTCTTTTCCTGGGGGGTCCTGCTGGACTGCGCTGCCCTCCACCAGGGCTCAGCTCTCCCATGGTATCTCTTTGTTATCTAGGAGCCCCATGGAGAAGACACATCTCCTCGCTCTGCACTAAGGTACAGCCCCTTTGCCACTCGGGACCCACAATATTTCACTTTCAGTACAGCAGAAATGCAAAAAATTTCTGCCTTAAAAACACTTTGCTCGAGTGCTGGGGCAAGTCGAACAAAAATAACAAAACAAAATCTCCAGAGCTCTGCTCTGGAGTCAGGTGAATTGGGAGTGACAATGCTCTTTTCTATCACAAGCAGATTTAACCTGAAAATCACATTTAATCTAAAATCACCCCGTGTTCCTATTTAACAGTTGCTGCAGGGCAGACGTGGCTTTTCCAGGGACCTCAGCAGAGCCCCTGCTCTCCTGCCAACCTCAGCCAGTACCAACCACAGCTCAAGGGAAAGGGAGCCACAGCAAGGCATTACTGAAAAGACAGAGGCATTGTCAGGGATTTCTACAACAAACGAAGTAGGTTTTCCTTGGAGAAGTCTACTCTAACTTGTCACTCTCTTCCTCATTGGACATGACCCTGTGCCAAGAGGCGCCAGATGTCTAACAGCAGCTCTGAGGCTGATTTCCTCCTCCTGGCATTCGCAGACACGCGGGAGCTGCAGCTCTTGCACTTCTGGCTCTTCCTGGCCATCTACCTGGCTGCCCTCCTGGGCAATGGCCTCATCATCACTGCCGTAGCCTGTGACCACCGCCTCCACACCCCCATGTACTTCTTCCTCCTCAACCTCGCCCTCCTCAACCTGGGCTGCATCTCCACCACTCTGCCCAAAGCCATGGCCAACTCCCTCTGGGACACCAGGGCCATCTCCTTCTCGGGATGTGTTGCACAGCTCTTTCTATTTCTCACCTTGATGTCAGCAGAGTTTTATCTTCTCACAGTCATGGCCTATGACCGCTACGTTGCCATCTGCAAACCCCTGCACTATGGGTCCCTCCTGGGCAGCAGAGCTTGTGTCCACATGGCAGCAGCTGCCTGGGGCAGTGGCTTTCTCAATGCTCTGCTGCACATGGTCAATACATTTTCAATATCTCTCTGCCAAGGCAATGGCCTAGACCAGTTCTTCTGTGAAATCCCCCAGATCCTCAAGCTCTCCTGCTCACAATCAGACTACCTCAGGGAAGCTGGCCTTCTGGTGGTTAGTGCTTTTGGTTTTTGGGATGTTTTGTTTTCATTGTGGTGTCCTATGTGCAGATCTTCAGGGCTGTGCTGAGGGTCCCCTCACAGCAGGGAAGACAGAAAGCCTTTTCCACGTGCCTCCCTCACCTGGCCGTGGTTTCCCTCTTTATCACCACTGGGGTGTTTTCCAACCTGAAGCCCCCCTCTGTCTCCTCTTCATTCCTGAATCTAGTGGTGTCATTTCTGTACTCGGTGGTGCCTCCAGCAGTGAACCCCCTCATCTACAGCATGAGGAACCAGGAGCTCAAGGGTGCCCTGAGGAAACTGACTGGACATTTTTCAGCAGCCATGGACTGTGTACTTTCCTCTGCAAAGGATTCACAGCATCTGATGTGACAAGCATTCACTATTCCTCCCCTCCTCCTAAACTTTTCACCTCTCGTCTGTGACAAAAAATATTTCTGGAAATAAAGAGTCAGTAAGCGTGTTTCAGTCAGTGTGTGTTTCAATAAACAAAAAATGAACCAGCTAACACTTCTTTTTCTGAGACCCATCAGCAGCAGGGCTGAATAAACGGGAGATGAGGAGACCTTTCTGGCTGCAGCAGCCTGGGGCAGGCTGTCCCAGTGCCACTGTGTCACTGGGGCGGCAGGAGCTGCCTGAGGGTCCCCAGGGCCAGGGCTCTTGCACTGGGCTGGGGAGAGGGGATGGCACAGAGGGGCTGCAGACCCCTCAGAACATCCCGGGGAGGAGGACACAGGGGCCCACTGACTGCCTTTGCCTTGTGCCCAAATGCCCCCCGTCTCTGGGGCTGACCCTCCTCTGCCCCCCAGCAGCTGTGGTGCCCTTCAGAGGGGCTGTGGCTGTGGAGTGAGTGCCCAGAGCTCTGCAGCACCCTGGGGCAGGCTCTGCTGTTGGGCCAGCGCAGACTGGGCTGGGATGGAGAGAGGGCAGGGGAGGTGGCAGAGCTTGGAGGGAGCTGGGCTGGGCTGGAAAGTGCCCAGGAGGAAAAATCCTCGGAGTGCAGCTTGTACCGTGTGCCCATGCGGGGTGAGGACTCACACCAGAGTGTTTGTGGTGCAGAGCCAGGGCTTGTGGAATTGGTGTCCGTCTCCAGGGTTTGGTAGTGGTGGGGCTGAAGGCATGGGCCTCTGTGAGAACAGACCAGGGGCTGCTTCCGTGCCAGACAGAGCTGGTTCCAGACGGCTCCAAAAGAAACCCACCGCTGGCCAAAACTGAGCCCATCAACGAGGATGGTGGAACCTCTGTGAGAGTGTATTTAAGAAAGGACACAAGGGCTCGAGTGGGAGAGGAGTGAGGGAAAAACCAGTGTGAGAAACAGCCCTGCAAACACCAGGGTGAGTGAAGAAGGAGGGAGAGGAGGTGCTCCAGGTGCCAGAGCAGATGGTCTCCTGCAGCCTGTGGAGAATACCACAGTAGAGCAGGTATTTCCCTGCAGCCTAAGGAGAGGAGCACAGCGGAGGAGGTAATCCCTGCACTTGGTGGAGGACCCAACACTGGAGAGGTTGGATATTTCCTGAAAGAATTTCAGCTTGAGGAGAGCCCATGCTGTAGCAGGTTTATCTCGAAAGACTGTAGCCAGTAAGAGGGACCCCATGGGAAAAGTGTTAGGAGGAAGGAGCAGCAGAGAGGAATTGTTATGGACTGACCAGGACCCCCATTCCCCATCGCCCTGCACTTCTCAGGGGGAAGGAGGGAGAGGAGCTGGGAATGAAGCTGAGAAAGTTCAACAAGGAAAAAAATGGGTGGGAGGAGGCTTTCCAGGTGATAAGGTCTTCCATCGGTCCTATGCTTCTTTGACCCTCAGCCTTTGCAGTTGCACATGCCTGGCCTGCCCACTTACCTTCACTCCTGTCCCCTTTGTAGGAGGCCCACACACATCTTGGCACGCCCAGCGCAACGTGGCCTCCACCAAAGCTGGAGCCCACCTGGCCTTGGAGGCAGGGAGGGGCCCGGTCCCCTCTGTCCGGGGCTGGGCACAGCTTTTCCCTGGGAACCTCCCTGAGGAGCACTCCTCGTCTGTGTCAGCCTGGGGCCCGGCAGGGGTGGCCCAGGGACAAGGGCTGCTGGGGCAGGGCTGAAGGAGCTCAGCTGGGAGAGCGTTAGACTGAAGATCTAAAGGTGCCTGGTTCAGCCCTGGGCTTCAGCAGTAATTTTTCTCCCTCTGCTTTTTGCAGAGCCCGTCTGCCACCTTCCAGCCTGCCCCAGCCCTGCTTGCTCCTTCACCTCTTGCCAGAGCACTGTCCCTGCCCTGGACCTGCACGTCTGCGGCTTAGAAGGAGCCTTCCTCCAGCCCCACAAGTCCCCAGCCTGCCCCTGGGCAGGACTCTCCACTCAGGGCTGCTTTGGGGTGGTCTCCAGCTGTGCCTCCTTCCCTGCTCCACAGGATCGGGATGTGTCCTCTGCGGGGTCTCTGCACGACCCAGTTCCTCTCCTCTTTGTCATGCTCAAGGGTGCAGAGTCTGTTCCCCTCCTCAGGCGCCTCCTGCACCTTGTCTTCAGTTCCCAGAGCAGAGGCCAGTGGACCAATAGTCCCAGGGAGAGGCACTCCCTGGAGCTGCGGCCTGAATGGCAGCATCCTTCCCCCGGGGGGGTGTTGCAGTGGGACCTCTGATGTGCCCAGGACAGCTGACAAAGCCACGCTGAGGATCACCCACCGGAGTGCATGGCCATCAGTATTGTTTAGCCACACGCTGTCCTGAGCAGAATTTCTTGGCCCCCTTTGCCCCCCTGCTCCAATGACTGCTAACACACCAATATGCTCCTCTCTGGGCATCAGCCCCATGGAGATGGACACCTGCCCTTCACCCCACCTCCTGGGATGCTGCGGGGCAGAGGGGTGCAGGAGGAGGCCCGCTACATGGATGAGGGCATGTGAGCTTTCTGCCCCCATGTTGCCCCATCGCACACCCTGGGGTGCCATCAGAGCCTGGGGGCACCTCACCCCAGGGAGGGCATGTCCCTCACCCTGTTGTACTTCTCCTCCTGTGCCGCTGTGCACAGATGTGGCACACAGGGGGGTTGCCCTTGCCCTGGGGGGCAGAGGAGGCTCAGGAGTTTTCTCCTCTCCGTTGGCCCTGGAGGGGGCTAGAGCGTGGGAGCAGCACCTGCAGCCAGAGCCTCCTTCTGCCCCATCGCTCTTCAGAGACGCTGGAGGGGCAGTGCTCTGCAGTGCAGCCCTGTGCCAGGATCAGGCCCCGGGGAGAGGCCGTGCGGACTTCCCCCATCTCAGGAGGGATCAAGTGCTGTTTGCTGCAGAGGGTCCCTGGGCACCCAGGGGACAACGGGGCTGTGCTTGTCACAGACCCCTCATGGGAGGAGAGTGTCTCCTGCTGGGAAGGCTCCAGAGGGTGTAGCTCAGTGGCAGAGCGCCCACTTTGCATGTGGGAGATCCTGGCTTCCATCCCCAGCATCTCCAAGGGGCTTCTTCCCTGAATGCCCAGCCTCAGGGAAAGGCTGGAGCTGGAGCCTCTGGTCCTCTGCAGGCACTGTGGGCCTGCCCTGCCCAGCCAGGGTCTGGCTGTGGGGTGAGGAGGGCTGTGTGCGCTGCCTCCTTGGAGCCCCCTCTCAGGAGAGAGGCAGGCAGCTGTGCTGGACCTGAGCTCAGCTCACTGCCCTGCACCACACACCCACCCGAGACATACCCCTTCCCCACCGCCATGTCTTTGGGCTCTGGTTTCCTCCAGCCACCCTCGGGGAGACACTAAAACACCTGGGCAGGCAAGCACAGCTCTGGCTCAAAGGCTTTTAATAAGAACTGATATGGGGGCCCCTGTGTAAAAACAGGGGAATCAAAATCGAGGAAACCCCTGGCAGATTCTGCTGCCCATGGGAAAAGGGAGAGGGTTCCCTGGTGCTCATCGCTCTCCCAGCTGCACAGACCTCTCCTCCCTCCTGGCTGCCCCCAGCTGCACTGCAGGGACGGGCTCTCCTGGCCCGGGGCTCAGGGACCGTTGTGCACTGAGCTCCAGTGTCACAGCCTCTGTGTCCTCAGGGGGATGTGCCACAGACACCTCTTCAGCATCGTCATAGCCCGTGCTCTCTGGGGACAGGGACCAGCCATCCCCCTCAGCTCCAGGGGCACCAGCACCTCTCTGGGAGAGCAGGTTTGGCCCTGCAAGAAGCAAGGCAGGCCATTGCATGTTCACCCCATGGGGTGCCTCTCCTGGGCTGTACATCACCTTTCTCCCTTCTCCTCACCAGTCCTGAGACTTTCAGCTCCCTCTCCCACCCACGGTACCCCAGAAGAAACTCCTGGGGCAGGTTCCCCCATCCCAGCACATTGGGCTCTCGTTGTGACAGCGAATCATCCAACGCCAGGGATGCCACCCCAGGAACCAGCAGCACTTTCTTTCCTTCTCACCTCCAGGGGTATCCGTTGGTCCAGATCCTTCCTCTGCCACCCTGGGCATTTCCCAGTCTTCCTGCCCAGGGGAAGGATCCTCCCCAGGGTCAGAAACCTCCCTGGCATCATCATAGCCATCAGCTGGGTCACCTCCAGGCAGGACAGGGACGTCTGAAAGGAGAGGAGAGCTGGTGTCAGTGAGAAGATGCGTTCTGCAGAGCAGAGGATGGGAGGATGCGCAGGGACGTGGGGCTCCGACATCGGTGTTTGCAGCCCCACAGGAGATCCCGCCCGTCATCCCAGCTCCGAGGGTGACGCTCAGTGACACTGCTGTCCATCACATGTCTGCAGGGAGGAGACATCCACCCCTTCCTGCCCCCCATTACCTGGTGCTGGCCATGGACCATCCTCCTCCTCGCTGTCCCCAGGGTAGGGCTGCAGCTTGCTCAGGGACCCCTCTGAATAGGAGCCTGGAGAGAGGCCCAGCGGGTGTTAGGGGAGTGCGTTCTGCGGACCCAGCTTGTGCTCAGTGCTGCTGGGGACGTGGGACCCACAGAGCCACGGCTGCACGGGGACGAGGGCTCAGGATTCTCCCTGCTGCCCTGGGACAAAGCCCATCTCCAAGGGCCTGCCAGAGCTGCCCTGGGACAGCCCCTTCCCTCACCCCTCAGGTGTCCCCCAGGGTGCAGGGACAGGCAGAGAGGGGCTCTCCCCAAATGGGACGCGCAGAGCAGGTGGGGGGAATGCTTCTCTCCTAGGCCCAGGACATGGGTGCTCCCCACACAGATCCAACAGCCCCACAACCGCACGAACCATGGGTTAGGGGGCTGCAGGGCTCAACCCTGGGTGGCAGCCAGGGGAAAGAGCACTCAATGAGGGACGCACACCAACCTGAGCCGCTGAACCTTGCCTGCTTCTGCCATGCTGTGCTGGAACCGATCTCCTCATACACGGCCTCAGGGAAGGGCTCCTGAGCTCTCTCAGAGCCTGTGGACAGAGGCAGGGCTGGCCCAGGGATGGTCAGAGAGGGGATGGGATCCCGCAGAGAGCACACACTCTTGTCCCCCCAGCTCTGCCTCTCCCGCTCACTGACACCCCACGGCACTCCTGGCCTTGCCAGCAGGCATCTTCCCCTGGGAAGGGACCCACCTCTGCGCCCAGCCCTGGCGCTTCGCACTTGCCCGGCCAGGAGGGCCAGGAGCAGGCAGACAAGGGCTCCCAGGATGATGCACATGATGACGGGCAATGAGACTCTCCCGCTGCCGGTCAGACGGCCCCGGGTGGGATCTGCATGGCAGGAACACAGAAAGGGCAGCACCAGGCCTGGGAGAGGTGAGGGGCCGGCACACCCCAGTCCTGACCCCCATTACATACCAGGTTTCAGGGATAAGGGATGGGGAAGCTCCCACCTGGCTGGGTGAATGACAGCCCTCCCCAGCCTCCCGCCCCACCGCTACCCCGCTGCCTCCTCCTGGGAGTTTCACAGCCCAGCAAGGAGCCCCTTCCCTCCGGCTGTGGGTCACAGCCTGGCCCCAAGAAGACCCAGCGCTGGTGGGGAGGACGGGTTACCTGCTGGAGGGGTTGGTGCTGCCGTCCTGGGTGCATCTGCAGAGGAGGAGAAGGAGAGCTGGGCTGAGAGGGTGGGGGTGCAGGTAACAGGGAGCCTCCTCTCTGACACACCGTGTGTGTGTGTGTGTGTGCGCACGTGTGCATGTGCAGACATCCCTGCCACATCCCACCCAAATCGCCCCTCCTGCACGACTGGTGAGCATGGCCAGGAAGGAGCGCAGGGCCCAGTGCAGGGACAGAGCCGGCAGCCCGGGAGGTGCCCCTGGGGGCTGCAGGGCCCTGCGGGCAGAAGCTGGAGGACACCCAGCCCCACAGAAGCTGCTGCCCACTCGGCAAAAGGCTCTCCTGCTCTGCAGGGATGGCCTTGCGCTCAGGAGCTCTGGAGCCATGATGGCACGCAATGGGGAAAAGGGCTCCCTGTGAGGTGTCGCAGCCCTGCCGCTCACCTGAGCAGATCAGGGCCGCGTCCTCCTTATGGCGGCAGGCACCGCTGTCCCCAGGCCGGGCCCAGCAGTCCTGCAGAGATGGCTCTGTGCCCCGGCACTCCACCTGCTCCAGCCAGATGGGGCCGCTCCCCTCCCCAAATGCAGCCTCGGCCAGGGCAGACACCGCAGGGCCACAGCCCAGCTGCCTGCATGCCACCTCGGCATCCCGCATGTCCCAAGAGTCGTCACACACCGTCCCCCAGGAGCCGCGGTGCCACACCTCCACTCGGCCAGAGCACCCCTTCTCCCCTCCCACAGCACGAATCTTCTCCCTGTCTGGAGAAGGCAGAGAGCTCCCAGGGCCGCGGGACAGCAGGCAGAGCCCTGCCAGGAGAGAGGGGCATGCAGAGGAGCAGCTACCTGTGCAGCTCGGGGTGCTGGGGCACGCAGCCATTGGGGCCGGGGGTGTTTCTGGCTGACTCCCTGCAGAGGGAAACGCTGTGGTGAAGGGGCTGCTGCAGGGGGGCGTGCAGCAGAGAGCGGGGCTCAGCTCAGCTCATGCCAATCATACCATCAGCTGAACCCTGGTCATTCCGGGGACACACACGGAAACGTGGGGGACCCTGACTGCTCAGCCCCAAAGGGACCCTGGGTCACAGAGCAGCAGGAGGGTGTCCATGGAAGGGACACTCCTCGGAGCCCTGGCTGTTCCCTTCTGGGACCTTGCCTCGAGAAACCTCTGCCTCAACCAGGCGAAGCTGGGAGCCCAGCTGGCAACCGCTGGTGAATGTGTGGGGCTCCAGGAGAGGAAGTCCCATTTTTGGTACCAGCAGGACAAGTGTCTGGCATGGAAACGAAAGGCCCCTGCAGGCCCAGGAATTTGACCATGCCCAGCCAGGAGCAGGAATGCAGGGGATGCTGGTGCCCGGCTAGCTCAGAATTACCCTTGCAGGTGATGTGGGTCTCCTCTCGCAGGTCGTCGCATGACTGCGGGTGCCAGGGAGCGGAGGGACACTGCCAGAAGGAGCTGTTTCTCTCCCCACACTCCACACGATCCAGCCAGGCCGTGCCAGACAGCCTGCCGTAGGGCCATTGTGTTTCCAGGGACCCGCTGTCCCCGCAGCCCAGCTCCTTGCATGCCAGCGACACAGTTTCAGGAGTCATGGAGTTGGAGCAAACGCTCCCCCACGCCCCATTGTAGAAAACCTGCAGGCGCCCGGAGCAGTTGGTGCCGTTCTCCAGCCTCAGGGCCATGAACTCTGGGAGGAAAGGCAGCGAGGGGGAACAGGCTGGGCTGGGGCTGGGGGAGCAGGGACACCCCTGCACCCGCCAGGCCCTCAGACAGGCAAAGGCACGTCCAGCAAGTCCCCCTTGCACCCACGGACAGAGAAATGTCCCTGATGGACAGACACCCCTGCCCTCCCTGCTGACCGTCAGGGACAGCAGAGCTCCCCAGGGACCCCCGGTGGGACTGAGGGCACCTGTGCATGGGTGTCCCCACGATGGCCTTTGTCAGGGGCTCAGAGCTGGCCAGGAACAGCCTCGGCCGTGTCCAGCTCTCCCCTCGTCCCAGCCTGCCTGGGCACTGGGCTCCCACCACAGCTCCCGGCACACACCTGAGCAGATGACTCCTGCGTCCTCTTTGTGCCCGCAGTCATGCTGCCCCCAGGACCCTGCCGGGCAGTCCCAGAGAGCAGCTTCGGCCCCGGAGCAGTTCACGCTCTCCAGCCAGATCTGAGCGGAGCCTTCCCCGAAGCGAGCGGAGCCAACCGCCTCCAGCGCCCCTCCGCAGCCCAGCTGGTGGCAAACGACGGCAGCATCAGACAGGTCCCAGCCGTCATCGCAGACGCTCCCCCAGCTGCCCTGGTAGTAGATCTCCACTCTCCCAGCGCAGCGCCCAGGCCCGTTCACCAGCCGCACCTGACGGCTCCCTGTAGCAGCAGGAAACCCCGGCTGCCGTCAAGGGCCGGCTGCCCACCCAGCCCAGAGCCTGGGGGGGCCGTGCAGCGCCACTCACCCCAGCAAACGACCCCCACGTCCTCGGCAATCCCTGCTTCCAGCGCACTCTCAGGCAGGGAGGTGTTGCAGAGGGTCAGGTTGGCCTCATGCCCTGCACACCGCACCCCTTGCAGCCCCACGGGACCCGTCCCTCTCTGAGCCTTCGGGGGGTTGTAGGCTGCCTCTGCCTCCCCGCACTGCAGCTGCCGGCACACCACGCTGGCCTCCTGCACGTCCCACTCCTCATCCAGGACTCTGCCCCACATCCCGTGCTGGAAGATCTCCACTCGCCCGTCGCACGGGCTTCCTCCACCCACCAGCCGCAGGGATGCGAAGCGAGCTGGGCCTGGGGAGAGCAGCCATGACACAGCCCTTGGCGGCATCAGGGAGCCCGGCAGCCTGCAGCACGTCTCCAGGCTCTGGCACCCTTGCAGGAGGGCCTTGGAGCTCGCCTGCCTGCCGCCAGCCCTCTGTGGGGACCTTCTGAGCCAGAGCCTTGCACTGCCACAGGGTCCCCTGCTTTGGGAGCATTTAAGAGGAAAACAGAGTAACCGAGTGTTTTCCTGCACTCACCTGAGCATATGACAGCAGCGTCGTTCTCATGGGAGCACGGCGAGGCCCCCAGGGAAGTCACTGGGCACTCTCCCAGGTGGGCTTCAGTCCCGTCACAGTGGAAGGAGTCTCTCCAGACAGGGCCGCTTCCTCTCCCAAAATGCCCTCCTTTAGGAATGGACTCAGCAAACCCACAGTTGAGGTGACGGCAGAGAACGTGGGCGTCCAAGAGGTCCCAGCGGGAGGCACAGAGGGTGCCCCAGGCCCCCTGCACATGGACCTCCACCCTCCCCTCACACGCCGTGCTGCCGTTCACCAGCCTGAACCCTGTGAACTCTGGACAGAGAAGGATGAGACAGGGCAGACTTGTGCTTTTCTCCCTTGGGTGGTGGAGTAGAGGGCAAATGGACACCCTGCCTTTCTCCTCCTTCTGCACCATTTTAGGGCTGCAGGCAAACATTCAAGGTCAGGTTTAACGGGGCTCTGAGCAACCTGATCTAGTTGAAGAGGTCCCTGCTGGTTGCAGGCAAGTTGGACTAGATGACATTGT
Organism: Larus michahellis; assembly: GCF_964199755.1. Taxonomy (NCBI): domain Eukaryota; kingdom Metazoa; phylum Chordata; class Aves; order Charadriiformes; family Laridae; genus Larus; species Larus michahellis. Next base: position 2,292,328 of record NW_027435888.1, read on the forward strand.
AAGGTCCCTTCCAACCCAAACCATTCTATGGTTCTGTGGTCACCCCTTCTGTCCTCACACCCAGCACAGCACAGTCCCGTCCCTGCTCCCCCATCATCGGCACACCCGCGGTGGTAACACCCTGCCCTGAGTCCTTACGTGTGCAGGTGACACCGGCAGCATTCGCGTGGGTGCAGGGCTGGTCCCTGGGGGACCCCGTGGGGCAGGAGCTGAGAAGGGATTCATTCCCCACACACTGCAGCTCTCTGTCCCACATGGGACCAGCCCCTTCTCCAAAGTGAGCTGCCCCGGGGACAGACAGGGCTGTGCCACACTGCAACTCTCTGCAGACCACGTCGGCAGCTTTGGGACCAAAGTCGGAGTCACAGACAGTTTTCCACTCGTTCCTATCATGGATCTCCACTCTTCCTGAGCAGGGGTTGTCCCCTCCAACCAGCCGGACAAATCCTGGAGTAACCAAAGAACCCTGTGAGTTCCCACAGCCCTCTGGCAGTTACATACCCATGTCCTACCTGGCCTGCAAGGTGGCTACAGGCAAAGAGCCCCACGACCCTCCCAGCAGCTCCCAGTGGGTGTTGATGGCACAAACACACCAGGGACCCCCTGCTGCTCCCCCAACATCATCACAGCACTCGTGGGCTGGCTTTTCTCCTAAACCCACAGCCACAGGAAGCGCTTAGAAAAACTGCTGCCCTCCTGGAGACCCTGGGCTACCTGGCACTGGCCCCAGGCACTGCAGCGCTTGAGCCCAAGGAGATGGGCTGAGGTTCTGCTGGCTGCTGCAGCCTGCTCTGCCCCACCAAGCTGAGAGCCAGGCTGAGGAACCCCTTGGAGCCACCAGAAATGGAGCCCATTGAGGCACTGCTATTAGATGGGACATGTCAGAGGGAGCAGATGTGGTGCAGCTGTACCTCCAGTCGCTGTCTCCACCAGCCCCCAGCTCCAGCACCTGCCTGGGGAGGGTCCTCAGCCAGGGCCAGAGAACACTGCCAGGGGTGCACATCCCTGGCCCCCAGCTGGGTAGAGGGCAGGAGAGGGGGCAGCGGAGCAGCCCTGGGCTGACACAAGCTCCCAGGGCAAGGAGAGCCAGAAAGTGCTGGCAAGTGCCCTTGGCACAGGGCAGGCAGGGGCTGGGGTAGGCAGGAGAGGCTGGGCAGCAGGTCAGCGCTGCCTGCACAGGGGTGTTTCCCTGTGGGCTCGCTCTCATGGGGTGGCTCTGGAAGGGGAATGAGGTGGCCATGAGCCACCCAGCTCTTCTGCCCAAGCCCAGGGCCCCTGCCCTCTGAGCAGCCCCTCTGCTTTCGGGGACTCATGTCTGCCAGGGGAGACAACCCAAAAGTCCCTGACCTCCTTGGGCCCAGGGTTGTGGGTGGCCACGTGAGCTGCTCTAAGTTCCCTTGCATGAGGGCACCATCTCCCAGCCCCAGGCGCTGACGGAGGGTGGGCTGAGACACATCAGGCGTCAGGCAGTGGCGGGTTCCCACTGGCTTTTCCTCAGGGACCGGGGAAACCAGCAATGACAGTCCCAGCTCAGCAGTGTGACCAGCCACACCAGGCCCTTCTCCAGTAATCCCTTGTTTCCTTGAGGGCACAGCCAGGTCCCTTCCCCCGTCCTGGTCACAAAGGTGGGGAACAGGCTGGCACCGTACCTGAACACGTCACTCCAGCATCCTCACTGTGATCACAGTATTGTCGAAAATCTTCTGTGTCTGTGCAATCAGACAGGGCTGACTTGGTGCCATGACACTCAACATCAGCCATCCAAATGGGGCCAGATCCTGGCCCAAAATGTCCGTACCGAGGAGCTTCAAGAGCAGACCCACAGCGCAGCTGCTTACAAACCACCGCAGCATTGTCCATGTCCCAGTTGTAGCCACACACAGTCCCCCACTGGCCCTGCTGTTTCACCTCCACTCTCCCAGCACAGCGTCCGCCACCATCCTCCAGCTTCACCTCTGCAGCCCCTTCGAACATCGACATGGGACCGCTCAGGAGAGCACCGAGCCCCAGAGTGCAGGTCTAGAAGGCCCCCCCCGCCCAGGCTGAGTCAGAAGCACCACGGTGGGAGGGTGGGAGTCCTCACCCCTCTAGGCTGTCCCTTGGCCAGTGTAGGGGTCCCTGCTCTCCCCACAGCCTGTGAAGGCTAGGGGTGCAGTACTCCAGCCCTTCTGCGATGGGCTATTCACCATAACACAGCCCTGGGAACCTCCTCCCACTCCCATGGCCCCCTCCCATGACCACCCACTCATTGTGCCCCCAGGCACTGCACAGGGAACCCGCTCCTCCCCAGCCCAACACCCCATAACAGCCCCATGCCCCCAGCCCCACACCTCCCCCTGCTGACCACCTGCCCTGGCACCACCCAAGCTCACACACCCCCAGGCCTTTCTGTGTCCTCATGAACACCAACATGATCCCAAGGATCCCCCCAACTCATGTCCCCTCCTGGCCCCTGGTGGCAGCCCAGCCCCTGTGCTTGGTGGGAGCCCCTGAGAAGGGAACTTCTCTACCACCTGTGGGTGCAGACAGTCCAGTCCCCCTCTCTCTGTGGGGCACAAACTGCCTTCCTGGTGTCAGGGCTCCCCTGGACCCTGGAGCCACAGCCAGCCTCAGGGGCACAGTACTGAGGAATAAGTCATCCCAAAAGGGTACCCCAGGATGGGTTGTCTTTAAATGCAGCCAGGCACAGGCTGCCCGAAATACTGGAGCTCTGGAAGTGGAGACACCCTCTCCCAGCCAAATGGACACAGGCAAAGGCACAGGGTCCATGGACTTGAGCTCCTCCTGACCCTCATCTCAGCGGCACTTGGAAAGAAACCCTCTTCCCAAAGGGCTCTTGATGACCCCACTGGTACCCGATGGCCCTGGGCTGTGGGAAAAGGGAGCCGGCACTTACCTCTGCAGAGCTGCACCCAGAGGAGCAGCCACAGCACCCGAGGGGACAGGAGTCCCTCCATTCCCATCCTGAGCCTCCTGCCCTGCTGGCACAGCCCTGCTCTTCCCCACTCCCTGTCACAACTCCTGGGGACTCACGGGGACGTCGATGATGGGAGGGTAATATATCTCTGCAGATGCCGACCCAGCTGCGGAAGGAGCCAATCGAAGCAGCAGCACCTTTTTAGACGTTATCGGGAGCTATCTCCCCTCCAACACAGCCCAGCCCGCCAATGAACTTCTCCAGCGCCGTTCATGACCATATATGAGGGACATATATGTCCCGCTGCCGGTGTCATGGTTGCTATGGTGGCGGATCATCATGGGACAAGCTCGGTGTGCCGGGGAATTTGGTTAGTCACCCCTTGCACCCTGCTGTGGGCCTGGAAGCACTGAGCATCTCCTGCACCGGGCTCATCCAAGAAGCCACGAGGCAAGTGTCCAGCTGCCCCCAAGCTGCGGTGACCATGGAGCGGGGACTGCACCAGGGTCTGCGTCAGGATGGGGAGGAAACAGCCCCTGCCCCTGCTACGGACCTCACTGTGCTGGGAGCAGCAGCTGGGAGAGGTCTTCATCCAGGGCAAGGGCTCCATCCCAGGAGTGTTGGCTTGTCCGTCCCTCCCTGCAGACCCCCACAGTGAGTCCCTCGCAGGAGCTGCAGCTGGATCATGTCCCTGCCCTGGCAGCAGACGGGAAGCCCAGAGGCTCAGACGTGTCCCTGACTCTCAGTGTGTCACCCAGGGGCCGTTATTCCCCGCGGGCGGAGCGGGAGCTGGAGCCTGCAGGTGCACAAACCACAGCCCACGTGGCCTCGCCGCGCTCCCCCCGCTCCCCCCGCAGCGCCCGGGCAGGAAGTCTGTGGTTTCCTCCTGGCGCCGTGCCCAGGCACATCCCTGGGGTACCCCCGAGCCACCCCCACCCCGACTGCTCCAGCCAGGGCCGCAGGGGCTGCTCCTTCGGCCTCGCAGACACGGGGACGGGCAGCTCCCAGCCCCCATCATGCCCCTGTCATGCACACGGCCGCTCTGCACCGAGCCCCACGGGCACGGGGTGACATTGGTGATGTGACCTCACATCCTTCCTACTGCCAAAGCTGTGTGTTCGTGGGTTATACTGACGGTGACCTCACACTCTCCTACTTCTGCTGCCGTGTGCTCATGAGTGGTACCGACAGTGACCTCACGTCCCTCCTGCTGCCACCACCCTGTGCTCAGGGGTTACAGTGACCATGACCTCACACCCTCCTGCTGCTGCTGCTGCGTGCTCAGGAGTCCCGCTGTCACAAGTGTGTGCGTGTTGTGTACAGGCTTCTGATGACGACGGTTCTTCCAAAAAGCCATATTGGGGTGGGGTCCAAGTATTATTTTAATGGCATCAGAAGCGGCCACACAAGCCATATGCCTGCTCCTTGCCCAAAAGCTACACAGGCAGCGGTGAAATCACAAGAGCGACATTCCCAAGTCACGTTCCTGCTCCTGGCCTATCAGGTATTCAGACACCAATGACCTCACAAACACCTACATAAACTACTGCTTGGCTCCCAACCTGTCATCTACTCGGGCACCCGTGACACCACAACACCCTGCACCACCCATGTTCCTGCTCCTGCCCTACCAGGTACGCGGGCAGCAGTGACTTCACCAGCTCCTACACAACCCATGGGCCTCTTCCTGGCCTGTCAGCTGAGCAGTCACAGGTGACCTTGCAAAAACCTACACAAGATGGGGGCTTAGTCCTGGCCTACCAGCTTCTCAGGCACCTGGGACCTCAAAATACACAGCACAAGACACGTTTCTCCCGGGCTCCTCAGGCACCAGTGACATCGCAGAGACATCCACAAGCCAGGTGACAGCTCCTGGCCTCTCGTCTGCGCAGGCACCAGTGACCTCACAGGCACCTACACAATCCCTAGGCCTGTTCCTGGCCCACTGGCTACTCAGGCGTGAGCGACCTCATAAGCACAGACACAGGGCGTGGGCCTGCTCCTGGCCTGTTAGGTGTCCAGACATGAAGGATCTCACCAAACCTACACGAGCCGTGGGTCAGCTCGTGGCCTGTCAGCTGAGCAGGACCTCACAAGTGCGTATCTGCCCGTTTGCCACGTACTTGCCGGTGAGGGACTCAGGCTGCAGTGACCTCACAGGCACCTACACGGGCTGTGCACCTGGGCCTGCCTTATCAGCTACTCAGCCAAGAGTGACATCCCAAGGACAAGCCCGAGCCACGTGTCTCCTATCAGCTACACCAGCACCAGGGACCTCACCAGCCCCTACAGGAGCCCTGGCCTTGCTCCTGCTCTATCAGCTACTCAGGCACCAGAGACCTGACCCCCACATCTCCCCCTGCTTGCTGTCTGCTCACCTCTGAGATACGACTCCTCACAAGCTCCTACACAGACCAGAAGCCTCCTCTTGGCCTGTTGGCTACTCAGGCAGCAGCTCCTCACAAGCACATACCAACCTATTTGCTGCGTGCTCGTCTTTTGGGGGGACCCAAGCCAGTACTGACCCCCCCTCTCCGTCACTTGCTCACCCCTCCTAGAAGGGGGCCGTAGCCCCTGGGCATGTTCCAGCGTGTCCGTGCCCCACCACCTTTCGGGCACCCCTCCGCCCTCTTGAATTCCCCCCAGCCCACCCTGTCAGGGCTTGTTCTGCAGCCTGGTAAGGTGGGGGACCCCCACCCGGCCTTTTCCTTCTGCTTCCATTCACATTTAAACTCTAATTCTTCACTACACTAAATCATACTGAAGAAGGATTTATTCAGTTCAAAACTATAGCTCCAATTCAAATTTATAGTTATGCAAACTTTAGAAACAAAAATTATTAATTTAATTTCTATATGTTTATTAATGTTTACCTATGTAGAAATCTATACACATATACATAAGAATATATATAAAAAGAATGTGTGTATTATTAAAAAACTAAATTCATTAGTAGAATTATACACTTCCTTTCATAGATATATAAAATATATGATTATATTGTCTATAAATTTTCTATTTTTATATCCAAACAAGGCAGGCGGCCCATCCCAGGGGCTGCCTGAGAACACGCGGGTGTGACGGTGTCAGGAAATGGCCGTTAGCCAATCACGGAGCTGAGTGATCTTTAACCAAATAGCAGCTCCCTGCCAGGGAATGGCGGCATCTCGGCATAAAATGGCGGACAAACCACAATGGCGGCCCCCATTGGACCCTTCCGGGTCCAATGCACTTCCGTGTCCATCCAGCCAGGGTGGCCGGTGCTGGCAGCCAATCAGAAGAGAGCAGAGGCCCGGTAGAGGAGAGGGGGCAGGACTTCCGCCGGAAGCTGGTGGGTGGGGCAGCTGTCAGGCCGAGTGGCCATCAAGAAGAAGGTGCAGGGCCCCAAACCTGAGGCAAAGGCTCAGGGAGGCAGCGATGGGAACCAAAGGTGGTCAGTCACGCTGAGGGATGGAGGTGTGTGAGAGGGGGAGTGTTTATTCCAGCAAGGTCATCTGCGCGGGGACCTTGTTAATGGGGAAACAGGGAGAAAAAAGGGGAAAGCAGAAGCAGAGTGCACTGAGCCACAAACTTGAGAAAAGAACCATGGAGTCGCTGGCAAGAAAGAACTTTTGCCAGTCCCAGGAATTGGTGGGCCATCAAGAAAGTCCAGGTGGCACCTCCAGGAAGATCAAGTGGCCGTTTGAAATGAGAACGTTGTGAGTCAGAGGGAGCCTGGTCTGGGAGGGATGCGGGAATGAATAGAGCTGTGCAAAGCCCTGAGGGACATGCAGCGGAAGGGGGAGCAGGGAGGAACCAAGAGGGGGGAGGCAGAACACGGTGTAAAAGAGGCCAGTTGCATGTCAGACTGGATTGACCGGGAAAGGGATGGAGATTTTAGGAAGAGAGAAGGGCCAGGGGCTGCTGGTGTGTTTGGAACCCACAGGGAAACGGCTGTGAAATGCTTCATAGGATTTGGGGTGTGTTCCTCTAAAGAAGTTGTCATGGTCAGTGGCCCAGCTGAAGTGCCTCTGTACCAACGCACGCAGCCTGGGGAACAAAGGGGAGGAGCTGAGCACCCTTGTGCAGCTGGAATCCTCACGGCTGGGGTTTGCTACAGGCCACCCGAGCAAGAGGAGCCTTTTGACGAAGTGTTCTTACTTCACCTCCAGGAAGCACCACACTCAGAGGCTGAGATCTACTGGGGGACTCCAGTCACCCTGGCAGCTGCTGGAAGAGCGTCCCATGAAGCTGTAATCAGTGCAGGAGACTCATGGAGTGTGTTGACGAAGGGATTGAGGGCAGCCCTGCAGAGAAGGGCGTGAGGATGCTGGGGCTGGAGTAACTGAACATGAACTGGCAATGTGCGCTGGCAGCCCCAAACCATTTTGTGGTTCTATGATTCGATGTCTCTATGACCTACACCCAAGGGAGCACATGCCAGTGGTGGTTACCCAGCGGATGTTACTCCAAACCTGAAGTGATCTGAGGAAACTGAGTTTACCACAACAGGACACTCCTAGGAGTAGCTGCTGGCACTTGTGCTCCCTCAAATTCATCTCATCACGCACATGAAATGTGTATTCCTAAGTCTGTGATGCAAGAACAAACTTCTGATGCAGTCATTTTGTGTCCCTCCATGGAGGGACAGACCAGCTCTCTGAGCTGAGGTGAGTGGCTGTTGCTGCAGCTGTGAGGGGCTGGTTGGTGATGATTACCCTGGGGCAGGTTCCCCGGGGTGTCCAGGGACTGTGGCACAGAGCAGGTCCTGCTCTGCTGGTCCTTCCTGTCTCTCCAGAAGGCCTGGCTGTGTGAGAACACTGCTGTGTGCACCCAGCCTTCACACTCACACAGCTGAGCTCTGCACTGGTGTTTTCCTCTCCCGAGCACTTCCCAGCTCAGCCCAGGCAAAGCCAAAGCTGTGTGTGTAAGCAAAGCAAAATAAAGCATTCATTCACTGCTTGATTTTCTGCTGCCGCCTTTATTTTGTTTGAAGTATAGAGGGAGTCTGCTTTTCATGTACATCATTGGGATGCTCAAAAAGAGAGCTTAGGAATAATATTATCACAAGCCTAAAATAAGAGGAAGAGAGAAAAAAGAGAAACAGTGAAAGAGAGAAAGAGAGAAGAGAAAGCAAGGAATATAGGAAGGAAAAAAGAAGAAAGAGAAAGAAAGGAAGGAAGGAAGGAAGGAAGGAAGGAAGGAAGGAAGGAAGGAAGGAGGAAAGAAAGAAACAAAGAAAGAAAGAGAAAATACAGAAAGAAGGGAAAAAGAAAGAAAGAAAGAAAGAAAGAAAGAAAGAAAGAAAGAAAGAAAGAAAGAAAGAAAGAAAGAAAGAAAGAAAGAAAGAAAGAAAGAAAGAAAGAAAGAAAGAAAGAAAGAAGGAAGGAAAGAAAGAGAAAAAAGAAAAGAAGAAAGAAATAAGAAAAGAAGGAAGGAAGGAAGAAAGAAGGAAACAAAGGAAGACTGTAAAAAGGTTATGAACAAAAGGTTGTCCTGCTGGTTTCTGTGAATATTGCAGTATATTGCAATAGTTTCCTCAGGGCATCCCTGAGTTCCTGGTTCCTCATGCTGTAGATGAGGGGGTTCACTGTTGGAGGCACCACCGAGTACAGAAATAACACCACTACGTCTAGATCTGTGGAGGAGATGGAGGTGGGCTTCAGGTAGGCAAACGTGGCAGTGCTGAGAAACTGTGAGACCATGGCCAGGTGAGGGAGGCACGTGGAAAAGGCTTTCTGCTGTCCCTGCTGTGAGGGCATCCTCAGCACAGCCCTGAAGATCAACACATAGGACACCACAATGAAAACAAAACACACAAAAGAAAAAAAGATACTAAAAGAAAGAAGACAGACTTCTCTGAGGTAGTCTGATTGTGAGCAGGAGAGCTTGAGGATCTGGGGGATTTCACAGAAGAACTGGTCTAGGCCATTGCCTTGGCAGAGAGGTATTGAAAATGTATTGGCCATGTGCAGCAGAGCAGTGAGAAAGCCACTGCCCCAGGCAGCTGCTGCCATGTGGACACAAGCTCTGCTGCCCTGGAGGGACCCATAGTGCAGGGGTTTGCAGATGGCAACGTAGCAGTCGTAGGCCATGACGGTCAGAAGGGAAAATTCTGCTGAGATAAAGAAGGCAAAGAAGAAGTCCTGGGCAGCACATCCCGAGAAGGAGATGGCCCTGGTGTCCCAGGGGGAATTGGCCATGGCTTTGGGCAGAGTGGTGGAGATGCAGCCCAGGTCGAGGAGGGCGAGGTTGAGGAGGAAGAAGTACATGGGGGTGTGGAGGCGGTGGTCACAGGCTACAGCAGTGATGATGAGGCCATTGCCCAGGAGGGCAGCCAGGTAGATGCCCAGGAAGAGACAGAAGTGCAAGAGCTGCAGCTCCCGCGTGTCTGCGAATGCCAGGAGGAGGAAGTGGGTGATGGAGCTGCCGTTGGACATCGGATCCCTTTGTTCCCGAGGTACTGCCAAAGGAGGAAAGCACACTCACAAGTCAGGACAGCTCTGAGAAAATCTCTTCCCAATGCCTGCCCTTCCAAACCCAACCCCAAAAAACACCCTTTGCCTGTGTCCTTTTTTGCGGGAGCTTTCTGCATTGCCCTTGTTGGAGCTCTCATTGTTGCTGGCCAAGTGTGCCGTGAGGAGCAGAACTCTGCTTGTGGGCTCCCAAGGAGTCATCCCTGCTGCACAGCAGTGGGGACTGGGGAAAGGGGTTACAGCTTCTGCCATTCACTAGTTACCTCATCTGTGATCCACTTGTAACGCAGAGGAGCTGCTCAGCATATTCCTGCAGGAAAACCTCAAGGAAACTCCTGGTTGTCCTCAAACTGCAGTGACATGAGCAGAGCCAGCTCACTCCTCAGCCTTGTCGGGGGGGAAAGACCACGCAGCTCTTCACTCACTGCCCCCCGACCCCTGCAGAGGGATAGGGAGAAGAGGGAGAAAAAGGAATAAAAATCTCATGGGTTGAGATACAGACAGTTTGATAGACCAGTAACGGGAAAGAAACTAACAATCATTGCAAAAGAATGTAGGAAACCAGGAGTGATGCAGTACAATTGCTTACCACCCGATGCCCATCCCGAGCAGCGAACACGGATTCCTGCCACCTGGCCAACCCCCATTTCTATACTGAGCAGGACCAGTCCAAGGCATTTTATTGACCTCTCTGGTGGTTTTGGTGCTGAGCCCATGAAGCTCAGACCCAGGGGAAGCTGATGAAACCTCTCCAGAAGTCAACGTCAGATGCAGACTCCAAAGTTTCTTGGAGCGTTAATGGGTCCCACTGAGGGCCATTACTGCCAAAGGCTCCTGGGGACTCGTTCGAGGGAAAACTGGAGGCAGTGAGGGCAGGTAGGCAAAGGCAATGGAGAGGTGTCTCTGACGCTGGCTAATGCTGAATGTGTGAGAGGAAGGCAAAGGGCCAAGCCCTGGCCTCCAGCCCCTGGGAAGGGAGATCCTGCCCCACAAGCACAGCTCAGGGCTCTTCCTGGGGCATTGTGATGGGAGGACGTGCAATGCCAAGGGCAGAAAGACAGAATGACGGCTCCCGGGTGGGGAAGAGGAGGCGCTAAGGCCCTAGTGCTGTAAGGATAAGGTGTCTTCTGGTAGCCTTGGTGGCACAGACAACAGCCACAGCCAAGAGGAGAAAGACATAAGCACTGTTGGGGGCTTTCAGCCTTGCCAACTCCCTTGATCGTCTCCACCACAGGCTGTGCTATGGTGTCCCACATCTGTTCCTCTTCCCCTGCAGGCTGCAGACATCCCCCCTGCTTCCCCGTCTTGCTCTCCCCTCAGCATCTCACTGCCTTTACTCATCTCTCTCCATCGTCCTTGGCTGTTGCTGAAACACAACGCCTTGGGCTGATCCCGACTCCCTCTGGGTGATCTGTTGCAGCACAGCGCTGCCCTTGCAGTGGCATTTCTTTCTCCTGCTGTCCAGTCTGTTTCTTTCTCCTGCTGTTTCCCACCAAAGAAAAGATCCATCATCTCACAAACAACCCTTCAACCAGGTTCAGGCCATTCCAATAGTGCCCAGAGCCTCCCTGCCACTGGGCCAGAGAAGCCCAGGTCCCTCAGCCTCTCCACCAAGCACATGTGCACTGGGCCCTAAAGGCCATCTTGGCAGACCTCCTCTGGACACTCTCCAGGTCCTCTCCACTTCTCCAAAATGGGGAGCCGCACACTGGGACACAGCTGTGTGCGTTGGGCCACAGCAGTGCTGAGTCAAAGGGGAAGGTGACTCAAGTTGCCTGGGGGGCACACGCTCCTCCTCCTGCAGCCCCGTAGGCAGCCGGCCTTGTTCATAGTGAGCGTGCACCACTGGCTCATGAGGCGTCCCTCAGGGTGCCCAGCCCCGTCTCCGCAGGGTCACTGCTCAGCACATCAGGTCCCAGCCTGTCCTGCTGCATTGGGGTTATTCTTCCCCGGGATGCAGGACTGGCCACTTCTCCTTGAAAGACTTGAAGACGTTTCTGTTGGCCAAATCCCAGCGTTTCTCCATCTGCCCCTGGACTCAAGCTCCATTTGGTCAGCTGTTAATGTTTGTGTGCAGATGGTCACCCTGATGCTTGTTCCCCAGGGCTTGGTATTGGGGCCAGTTCACTTTAAGATCTTTATCAATGATCTGGACGAGGGGATTGAGTGCACCCTCAGTAAGTTTGCAGACGACAGCAAGTTGGGTGGGAGTGTCGACCTGCTTGAGGGTAGGAACACACTGCAGAGGGATCTGGAGAGTCTGGATCAATGGTCCAAAGCCAGTGGTATGAGGTTCAACAAGGCCAAGTGCCAGGTCTTGCACTTGGGTCACACTAACCCCATGCAGCGTTACAAGCCTGGGGAGGAGCGGCTGGAGAGGAGCATTATATGGAGCAGTTGAGAGAGCCGGAATTGTTTAGCCTGTTGAAAAGGAGGCTGAGGGGAGACCTTCTCACTCTCTACAACTCCCAGAAAGGAGGTTGTAGAGAGGTAGGGATCGGTCTCTTCTCCCAAGTAAGAGGCGATAGGACAAAAGGAAACGGCCTCAAGTTGTGCCAGGGGAAGTTTAGGCAGGATAATAGGAAACATTTTTACACTGGAGGGGTTATTAACAATTGGAACAGGCTGCCCAGGAAGTTTTTGAGGAACCATCGCTTGAGGTATTTAAAAGATGGGCAGACATAGTGCTTAGAGATACGGTGTAGTGATGGCTTTTGTCAGAGTTAGGTTGATGGTTGGACTAGGTGATCTGAAAGGTCCTTTCCAACCAAGACAATTCTATGATTCTATTCAACTTTCATGCCCTTTTCCGCTCTTTTTCCATCTCAAGTTCTTCTCTTGGATCATCCTCATCCCCTCCCATACAAAGAGCCAACTCTTTTTCACTGTTTCCTTGTTGGCCCTTCCCTTGGTGTTTCTGAGATGGTGACAGTGGCACTTTCCACCTTCCTCATGACGTCCATGACACTAGTAACCCCTTTTCTTACCTCTGCTGTCCTACAGCTACTCTAGTTGCCTCGTTAGAGGAACCACGACTCAGCATGAGCCATCTGCACATGCAATTTAAATGCTGACGTGCTGGAGCTTCAGTGCACAGGGACCTTGAGACACCTGGGGATGTGGCCAACACAAACCTCCTCAAGTTTTTCAAGGAGAAGGGGCAAAGTGGGAGAGGACGAGGTGAGGAGTGAGTCTGAGGAGAGGGCCTGGGCATTTTGAGGGATGCCATATGAGCCTCTGGTAAAGGCTCAGCACCATTAAGGCCAGCTGCATATGGGGTGGTGTTAGAATGGCCGTGGCCATCCAAAGAAGGGGAGTTATTGTCCCCCTCGACTCAGGACTGGTGTGGCCACATCTGCCCTCATAGTATCCCAGAATGGTTTTGGTTTGAAGGGACCTTGAAAGATCACCTTGTCCAATCCCTGTTTTTTAGGGACATCTGCGATCAGGATGCTCAAAGCCCCACCATACCTGACCCTGAACACCGCCAATGATGGGGAATCCAGAACTTCTCTGGGCAACGTTTTCCAGTGTCTCACCACACCCATTGTGAAAAATTTCCTCCCTATGTCCAGTCTAAATCCACCCTCCTTCACTGTAAAGCCATTGACCCTTGTCCTGTCATTACTGGCCCTGGCAAAATCTCTCTCTCTCTCCTCTATAAGCCTCCCTCATAGGTTAAAAGGCCACAAGAAGGTCTCCTTGGTGCTTTTTTGTTTCCAGGCTCAACAACTTCAACTCTCTCAGTTTCTCTTCCTAGGAGAGGTCTTCCAGCCTTCCAATGATTTTTGGTGATCCTTCCCTTGACCCTCTCTAACAGTTCCAAGTTTTCTTGTGCTGGGTCCCCTAGAACTGGACGCAGCATTCCAGATGAAATCGTATGAGATGGCAGTAGAGACGGGGAATCCCCTCCCTCCACCTGCTGGCCACGCTTCTGTAGATGCAGCCCAGGCTATGATTGGCTTTCTGGGCTGCTGTCCTGGTTCCGGCAGGGATAGGGTTAATTCTCTCCAGGACACAGGCTGTTCTAACAGATGGAGCCCAGAGCCATGGATGAAATGAACTCAAGGGACACTTTGGAGGGATGGCCCATAGACTCAGGGCACTATATCTGCATGAATATATACGTATATATATACATGACAGGGGAAAGTGGTGGCAATTCATTGGAACCTGTAAGATGTGGGCATGGCATGGATGGTCTGGAATAAGGGGTGGATAATGTCCTGGTTGCGGCGGGGACAGGGTTACTTCTCCCCAGGACACAGGTATTCCATGCCATGTGAGCCATGCCCACCCTGAGCTGCTGGGGGAGGGGGCAGGACATCTCCGTTTGGAGCGGGCTGGGGCATCCCGGGTCCGGTTGGGGAGCGTGGGTTCCGTAATCGTGTTTGTACATTCCTCTGTCCGTGTGATTGTTGTTGTTTTCTTGTTCCCTTTGCTGTTCTGTGAAACTGTCTTTGTCTCAACCCAAGAGTCTTGCCTTTTTTCTTCCGATTCTTCCCGTATTGGGAAGGCCCGAGCGAGCGGCACGTGGTTCTTCATTGCCCTCTGAGTCTAAAACACACCATGGGAGCACTGGGACCATACTGGGAGCACTGGGAGTAACCAGAAAGTGATACTGGGAGCACTGGGAGGAGTGAGGGAGTCATACTGGGAGCACTGGACAGCACTGGGAGCACTGGGGGGAGTCAGGGGGTCATACTGGAAGCACTGGGACCACACTGGGAACACTGTGGGGGTCAGGGAGTCATCCTGGGAGCACTGGGACCTCACTGGGAGCACTGGGGGGAGTCAGGGTGTCGTACTGGGAGCACTGGGACAGCACTGGGAGCACTGGGGGGAGTCAGGGGGTCATACTGGGAGCACTGGGACCACACTGGGAGCACTGGGGGGAGTGAGGGGGTCATCCTGGGAGCACTGGGACCTCACTGGGAGCACTGCGGGTAGTCAGTGTGTCGTACTGGGAGCACTGGGACCGCACTGGGAGTACTGGGTTGAGTAGTGGGGGTCATACTGGGAGCACTGGGAGCACCCTGGGAGCACTGGGGGGAGTGAGGGTGTTATACTGGGAGCACTGGGACAACACTGTGAGCACGGCGGGGAGTAAGGGCGTTGACCTGGGAGCACTAGGGGGAGTGAGGGAGTCATACTGGGAGCACTGTGACAGCACTGGGAGCACTGGAGGAGTCAGGGCGTCGAACTGGGAGGACTGGGAGCACCCTGGGAGCACTGCGGGGAGTCAGGGGGTCATACTGGGAGCACTGGGACCGCACTGGGACCGCTCTATGCTGGTCCATACTGGGATTATTGGCCCGTACTGGGATGACTGGTCCGCACTGGGCCGTACTCCATCTCCCATCATCCCCTGCGCCGGAAGTGGGCGCGGTTTCCGGCCGCGGTGGGCGTTGCCCTGTGACGCGCGGCAGCATGGCGGAGCTGGGGTCGCCGCGGGAGGTCGCGCAGGTCGGTTCGCCCGGGGACACCTTGGGGACACCCTGGGGGGGGGACGGGACACCGCTGAGACTCTCCCGGGACCCCCCGGCCCCCACCCGCCCGTGGGCGGCCCCCGCTACCGGGTCGCGCTCATCGCTCGGTCCCCCCCCGCCATGTCCGCGTGATCCCGCACCCGCTTCCGGGTCCCGCCACGGTTCTGGGTCTCCCCCCCATCCGAGGGTGCCCCCCCACTTTCTGGCTGCCCCCCCCGAATATCTGGGTGCCTCCCCCCATCTCTGTGTGCCCCCCCCAGTCTCTGGGTACCCCCTCCCCATCTCTGGCGTCCCCCTTCAGTTTCTGGGTGCCCCCCCATGGGTGACAGCCCCCCCAGTCTCTGGGTGACTCCTCCCCATGGGGCCCCCCCAGTCTCTGGGTGCCCTTCCCACCTCTGCTCCCCCCCTCCATGGGTGGTGCTCCCTCCCCCCCCAGTCTCTGGGTGCCCCCATGAGTGACACTCCCCACACCTCTGGCTCCCCACCCCATGGGGGCACACACTGCCTAATCTGGGTCCCCCCATCGTATCTGGGTGTCCCCCAAGGGTGACACCCCCCCCATACTCTGGGCACCCCCCCTCCCCACCTCTGGGTGCCCTCCCCAACCCATGTGTACTGTCCCCCCGCAATGTCCGGGTGCCCCCCCTTGCCCAGGTGTCCTCTCTCATCTGGGTTTCACCACCACCACCCTCCCCCCGGGTGCCGCCACCCCTGGGTGCAGCCCCCCCATGCCCCCCCAGGAGGAGCTGCCGCCCCACGCCCTCCCCCGTCTCTGTCCTTCCTGGTGCCCGAACCCGAGGACCTGGAGGACCGTGACACCCGCCACAAGGTGGGTGTGGGCACGGGGGGTGCAGGCAGGAGAGGGTCCAGGCAGGCGGGCGGCGGGCAGGAGGGGGTGCAGGCAGATGGTGGGGGCAGGCAGGACCTCCCCCGACCTCCAGCTGTGGCAGGAGAAGCTGCAGCAGGAGCTGGAGTTCCTGGAGGCGCACGTCAAGGAGGAGCAGAAGAACCTGAAGAAGGAGCTCCCGTCCCTCCTGCTGCCACCCCTGTGTGCGCAGGGGTTACAGTGACCGTGACCTCGCGCCCTCCTGCTGCTGCTGCTGCGTGCTCAGGAGTCCCGCTGTCACACGCGTGTGTGTGCTGTGTCCGGGCTTCTGCTGACGATGGTTCTTCCAAAAAGCCATACTGGGGTGGGGTCCAAGTATTATTTTAGTGGCATCATCTACTCAGGCACCCGTGACACCCCCCATGTTCCTGCTCCTGCCCTACCAGGTACGTGGCCAGCAGTGACTTCACCAGCTCCTACACAACCCATGGGCCTCTTCCTGGCCTGTCAGCTCAGCGGTCACAGGTGACCTTGCAAACACCTACACAAGATGGGGGCTTAGTCCTGGCCTACCAGCTTCTCAGGCACCTGGGACCTCAAAACACCCAACACAAGACATGTTTCTCCTGGGCTCCTCAGGCACCAGTGACATCGCAGAGACATCCACCAGCCAGGTGACAGCTCCTGGCCTCTCGTCTGCGCAGGCACCAGTGACCTCACAGGCACCTACACAATCCCTAGGCCTGTTCCTGGCCCACTGGCTACTCGGGCGTGAGTGACCTCATAAGCACAGACGCAGGGCGTGGGCCTGCTCCTGGCCTGTCAGGTGTCCAGACATGAAGGATCTCACCAAACCTACACGAGCTGTGGGTCAGCTCATGGCCTGTCAGCTGAGCGGGACCTCACAAGTCCTTGATTTCCATTTTTATTAACTCATTTGTGTTACTCATCCCGTTTGTGTCCCAGAGGTCAAAATCCACCTTTTTGGGTGCAAATTGAAGGTAAGTGTCCATTTCATAGAATCATAGAATCATAGGGTTGGAAGGGACCTCTGGAGATCATCTAGTCCAACCCCCCTGCCAGAGCAGGGTCACCTAGAGCAGGTTACACAGGAACATGTCCAGGCGGGTTTTGAATGTCTCCAGAGTTGGAGACTCCACCACCTCTCTGGGCAGCCTGTTCCAGGCTCAGGGTAAAGAAGTTCCTCCTCATGTTTAGGTGGAACTTCCTATGTTCAAGTTTGTGCCCATTGCCTCTTGTCCTGTCCCCGGGCACCACTGAAAAGAGCCTGGCCCCATCCTCCTGACACCCACCCTTTAAGTATTTATAAGTGTTGATAAGGTCACCCCTCAGCCGTCTTTTTTCCAGACTGAAGAGACCCAAATCCCTCAGCCTTTCCTCATAAGAGAGGTGTTCCAGTCCCCCAATCATCTTTGTAGCCCTCTGCTGCACCCTTTCCAGCAGTTCCCTGTCCCTCTTGAACCGGGGAGCCCAGAACTGGACACAGTACTCCAGGTGCGGCCTCACCAAGGCAGAGTAGAGGGGGAGGATGACCTCCCTCGACCTGCTGGCCACGCTCTTCTTGATGCATCCCAGGATGCCATTGGCCTTTTTGGCCACAAGGGCACATTGCTGACTCATGGTCATCCTGTTGTCCACCAGGACTCCCAGGTCTCTTTCCACCTAGCTGCTCTCCAGCAGGTCAGCACCCAACCTGTACTGGTGCATGGGGTTGTTCCTTCCCAGGTGCAGCACCCGACACTTGTCCTGGTTGAATTTCCTAAGGTTTCTCTTTGCCCAGATCTCCAGCCTGTCCAGGTCTCTCTGTATGGCGGCACAGCCTTCCGGTGTGTCAGCCACCCCACCCAGCTTGGTGTCATCAGCAAACTTGCTGAGGGTGCACTCTATCCCCTCATCCAGGTCATTGATGAATATGTTGAAGAGGACTGGACCCAGTACTGACCCCTGGGGAACACCACTCGTCACTGGTCTCCAACTAGACTCTGTGCCCCTAATCACAACCCTCTGAGCTCTATCTTTCAACCAGTAAATTTAGTTTTAGGACCATCCCTACCCCACCCCAGAGGAGACCCCCCTCAGACCCATAGGGCCGCCCCATAGAGCTGCCCCAGCCCCACAGGGCCCCGCACCGTGATGGTGACCAGGATGGGTTTGGGGTTTGGGCGCAGGTTGGGGTCCAGGGAGAAGACGCAGAACTGCACTGGGGAGGTACGGGATTGTAGGAATGTATCTGAGAGAAAATGGCCATGTGAGCCAGCCTCCCTGCTGTGAGAGATTAGATTAAGGGCAAAACAGGTGGTAGAAGATGGAATTAGTACATGGGAAAAACGGGACTGAGAAGGCAGAAAACATGTTGTGCTAATGACTAAGCAATTTACTATGTGAATTCTTGTAACCAATCTGATGTGTGAATGAACTGCATGCACAGCGCGTGGACAGTGTAACTAGCTAATCAGAAATAAGCGAGTCACGTGTACAGCTACAACACAGGGTATAAAAGATGATGATCTGTGCTTAATAAATGGCTTCTGTTGATTCACATTGGATCGTCTGGAGTCCAGTTATTTCTCCTCAGATGGTGACCCCGACGTGATCCCGATCGGCGCTTGGCTTGAGCAACAGAACGCAAGGGGCGGAAGACCCAGAAGGAGATCCACCGTCTGGAGGATGGCTCAGCTGGACTGAGACTGGGCGGATTGGGCGGCAATCCGGAATAAACAGACAACGTGGCCACGGACACCCGGAGAGAGGTGAGCAGCCGGGGCAGGAGATGGGGCAACAAGTAACAAAAGAAGAAGGGGCTGTATTAAGACTTCTCCTGCATATCCTCTCTAAGAGAGGGGTGAAATACGATGAGCGTATGCTCCGAAGGTTGTTAATATGGTGCAGAGAGAACGGATTCACACCAGAGCCCCAGACAGCTTTTAAAGCAGAAATATGGGAGGCTGTTGGGAAAAAACTGTGGGAACTGATAAGTAAAGGAGACAAAGAGGCATCACCATTGGCGACGACATAGCAGTTGGTGTTATTGACCTTACAAGATATGAAGGCGGAGTGAGCCACAGCGGCCGGGGCTTTTGCAGCATTACAACCCACGGGAGGAGGATCGAACAGGCCAGGTCCAAAGGTTTGGGACGATCCCCTGCTGATCCCCTCTGCTCCACCTGAGGAAGTTCCAGAGAAAGAAGAACCGGTGGAGGAGGACGTTCCCTGGCCAGCACCGCCACCCTCGGAAGCAAGACCAACGGCACCTCCACCAGAGTGGTACAACCCCAGAACTGGGTTTTATGAAGGTCCACCTAAGCCTCCACGGCAACATGTTGATGTGCACCCCAGACCACCTTTTGATCCATCACTGTACCCACCGCTTCCACCGTCGCCTCCCTCTCCCGCTGAACAAGAATTGCCTCAAGGTGCATGCGCGGTGGCAAAAACACTGCAACAGAATTTGGAACAGTTAGAGAGAGAACAAAAGAGACAATGGAAACAAGAGGAGGAGCAAGCGATATGAAATATGGAGAGGCGACAGAGGGGTGAAAGCAGGGGGGGGTATGGGGCGGCGGTAACGGGAACGCGGGAGGAGAGTTTGATAACGGGAACGTGGGAGGTATGACTCCTTTTGATAGCCGGACACTGATGTCCATTATCCTCACACCCACCAATGCAAGAATTAACGTGGAGATCAAGGTGGGAGGATGGTGTACAACGTGCAGTGATAGCGAATTTGAATAGAGTGGAGGGGGATCCATTGCGGCTGGCAACCATGGAGATGTTATCAGGAACAGGTCCTTTCGCTGATGCTCAGCGACAAGCGCGGCTAGATGTCGCTATCTTACAACAGTCCGCAGAGTTGGCTCGCGAAGCACTGAGGACGTTGCCGGAGGATGGCAAGGTCACTCCCCCATATACGACGATAAAACAGGGCCCCAGCGAGGGATTCATGCAGTTTCTTGGTAGACTAAGGAATGCGTTAGACCGGGGAGAACTGCCAGCGGCAGCCAAAGAGGCGGTATTTCAATCATTGGCTGTAGAGAACGCAAATCCAGCCTGTAAGCGTATCTTGCAAACTTTGCCTCGACACGCCACCATTACCGACGTGATAGAGGCATGCTGTAGGGTAGGGACACCTGAAGAACAGGCAGGATTTTTGGCCTCCGCTTTTGCTGCGGCTGTCAAGCCCTTGGTCAGTAATCGTAATTCAGGACCAAAATGCTTTAAGTGTGGGAAGGTCAGTCATTTGAAGATACAGTGTAGAGTAGGAAAGCAGAGGGGAGAGACAGATATGACGCCTGCTAGGAGCGGAGGAACGGGAGGATTTACGGGCACATGAAATCCGTGTTAGAAATTTGGACATAGAGCATCTGAATGCCGCTCAAAATTCCATAAGGATGGCACGCCATAGGGAAACGGGCTGATGAGCGCGGGGGGCCCGAGCGCGATGACACAAACCAGGCCTCAGGGTCAGGGTGCGTGGGTAGCGCAGCCTCTGCCCCACAGGGAGTGCCGGAGTGGACGTGGCAACAATAAAGGAGGTTACCCTTACAGACTCCCAAGTGCAGTGCATTCCTACTGATATGGAAGGGCCACTGGGGTATGGACTGAGTGCACTATTATTGGGACGATCTTCCATTACCAGACGGGGTTTCTTTGTGTTACCTGGGGTAATAGACGCTGATTATACAGGTCCAATTAAAGTAATGGTATGGACACCCACTCCACCTGTGCATATCCCAGCGGGTACTCGCATTGGACAAGTCATGCCATTTAAGGCCGCTGTTCCAACGGCCGGAAATCAGGTAAGGGGGGATAAAGGTTTTGGCTCAACAGGTAATGCAGATATATATTTAGCCCTTGAAATCAGTAAAACAAAGCCCTTGCAGCGAGTTGCCCTAAGAGCACCAGGGGGTCAAAAGTGCGTACTTGATATGCTTGTAGACACCGGCGCTGATGTGACTATGTGATAAATGATCTAATCGCAAACAGGATTCCAATTAGAATTTATAATTTATTAAAGGAACAAAGGCAAGCAAACAGCGCTGGGTGTGCCGGGGGTCTCTGCCCAACCAAGACACACACCTTACAGACCCCATTTTTGGTTTATATCTCCTATACTAATACATATTCATAACTGCCTCTAAAATGGTTGGCCCTTGCCAAAAATGGGTGTATCCCCCCTCTTACAGGTCACTATGCAGATAACAGGACCGGTTTAAGTTGGTATTCTAGAATGTTCGCCAGGTGGCTCCTGCAAAACACAGACACGACAGACACACCGTCTCGTCTGCGATAGACACACCGTCTCGTCTGCGGCCATACAGACAAAACAGTCAAAGGTCACACTTCACCCTGTGGCCTTAACACTGTTCCACGCTGACACGAATCAGTTAAGCACATTTCACAATCCCCCATTTTCTTTTTCTATGGCATTGATTCGTGTTTTTGTTTCCAACCGAGTTAATACTTGCCGAATGGGTATTAGTTTGGAATCTTCTTTTGTGTTTAGTATCATCAGGGAAAGAGTTTTCTCTTTCCCTGGTTCTGAATCAACAGGTTCTGTAGCTATCTGCGTTCCTTGTATAACTGAGTGTATTAGTCTAATAAAGCAAGGTATAAAACATGGAATTATTAACAATCCCGCAAATGCCCCCAATATAACAATCCCGATTTTAGTAAGCTGATCACCTCCCGTAAAGTTTTCCCAGAATCCTTCTAGGTCGACTCCAGTCCAAGTCTGAACTGGGACACGTGCAATTTTCTTTATTTCTTTTACAGTTCATTTACAGCTTCCCCTTCATCATCAATTTCTAAACAACAATTACTAAGGTTAAACTTCCCACAAACACCTCCCTCTTGTGCTAGCAAATAATCCAAGGCTAAGCGATTTTGGTACAAAGCAGTTCTCATCTTGGTATTTTGTCTCGCAATTCGTCCAAGGGCATCTCCAGTTGTATTTACAATTATTTCTAATACAGCTTGTAATCTAATTATTCTATTTAGCATATATATTGGAGTTCTATAGCCCCAGGATCCATCTTCTGCCCATGTGGCTGGACCGTAGTAGGCAATGACTCTTTTGGGAGGCCAATCTTTATCTTTCCAATGTCCAATTTGTAGACTCCGTTTATAGTGCCTTTTTCTTAATTCACCAGCTTCAGCATACACTTGGACTCCCAATCGCTCTCCCCGATTTATAGGTAACAGGAAAAAACTGGGCCTTATAATTCCCAATACACAGGATCCCGTCCAATTTTGTGGCAAAAACGCATAAGCTAGTTTACCACAAATCCAATAATGTCCTTCAGGAGTGGGCCGTCCATTTGGTATGTTTGTTCCATTGGTCCAATTTTTAAATTGATCACTCATTTCCCATGGACTCCCCCACTTATCCCATTTATTCTGAGTTTCGTTCCATAGGTAACCTCCTTCACACTCTAGATTACCTACTTGTTTTCCATTCTCTTTTAAATTTTGCCAACAACTCCTTCCAATTATACTCGTTTGAAGTACCCACTGTTGTTTCCTGTTACCCTTTCCCATTGTTTTCCATATTTGAGGATTACTAATGTTGCTCTCCATAGCCTCCCATGGCCATCGTTCACCTTGGTTTGTTCCACCACAAACGTAACAATTAGTTACATTTAATGACTTAGCAATGTTTTCAGCAAGATTTACAAATAGATTTTTAGCAACTGTGGGAATTTCATATTCCACTCCTGTTTCTATTTCATGATAAAATGAGTTAAATAGTAGTCTGTGCTGTACCGATTCCCTTATTCTTTCTTTTATTTCGATATTAATAATTACACCCGGATCTTCTCCGGGTCCATGTATCTTAAGTCCAATTTTATTTACTTTCTTTTGCTTCCAAATTTCTAAATTTATCTGGGTTAAATTTATTAGATTGCAGGTACGGGTTGTACAATTACTATCTGTTTGTACCTTTGTGATTGAAGCTTGTAAATTCCCACACTGTCTATCATATCCCCAGCCTGCAGTGTCCCAACATACACAAGACCACCCTCTTCTTCCACACAGGTGTGCTGATTGATATCTCGCTGTTTGACTAGGTGTATAATCAGGATTTATGTCACATTGGTGTCCCCCTGGGCAAATATATTTTGGTTGATTACTATAGTACCGTCTCCAGTCTGAACTCCTGCAATTAGTGTCTAGATCATCATCTATAATGTCACACGCGTCAAAAATTACCGACACCGATGTACTTAAATTGGTTATAACCTCACTTGTTCCTGTTAGTCTTCCTACTTCTGAATTTGTCTTCATTTCTACCCAATATTGATAGGGGAGTTCCTTTGGATCATAGCACACAATCCTCTCTTCGTCTTTGCATAAAGTATATTGGGTTAGATTATAAATGCAGCTTCCTATTTTCTGGCCTTTACACTCATAAATAGTATGATAAACCAAAGTCTGGGAACTTACCCGTCCCCTCCTAGTAGTTCCTACGCACTGGCTGCAGTTGTTTGCCATAACCAGAGTCAAGGAGCTTACCCCAAATAGGACCAGAAGAGGTCCGGTCAGGGCCATAGTGATTGGCGGTCACAGCCCGAAGGGGTTGCAGCCCTTGGCAGACCTTTCAAGCCGCACCACTCATTCCCCTCCGGTCTTGCCCTCTTCCTTAATCTTTTAAGGGGTAACCTTCAATCAAGAAACACTCTTTGATTAAATTGACAACAATAAAGCCTAACCCATGGTAGGTTATATAGGGGAGTGGTGGCCCCACAGCGAATGCACAAAAATTCTAAACTGTTTCCTAGATCCTTGACTTCTTTTTTGGAAAATGATATATTTTAAAACATGTAGAACACTTTGCCCTTAAAAATAAACAACACCGTTTACACAATGGACTAAATCACCTTTCCTAATAGGTATTTATCCCTGTCCACTAATTCTACAGGAGTAGTTACAATGAAATTCCCACAGCAACTTAGCTTATGCTTCTTGATGAAGGTCTCTTTAAGTTCGTCTGATGGTTAGCTTGGCTTCTCCGGGCTCAGATGTGACTCTCCACTCCTTCACTGGACCTTTCACTCGCGACACATGTGTCAAATCCTAATGGTGGTGTTTGAGCCATCATCCCAATCTCTCGTAGTTCTTTTAACCTTTTTCCAATGGTTATTATATATTTTTGGATACTATGATCTTCAACTACATTGTTCCCCAGGGGCATCCCTTGGGAGTAAGGCATTCCATATAACATTTCATATGGCGATAATCCAGTCTCACTGTGTGGCTTAGTTCTTATGTTTAATAGTGCCAATGGTAGGCATTTCGTCCAGGACATCTGTGTCTCAATCATTAATTTAGCCAATTGCTGTTTTATTGTTTGATTCATTCTTTCTACTTTCCCTGAGCTTTGTGGGTGCCACGGAGTGTGGTATTCCCATTGAATACCTAATGATTGACATAATAATTTTATTATTTTAGAAGTAAAATGTGTGCCCTGATCAGAATCAATATACTGGATTATCCCATATCTAGGTATTAAGTGTTCTAATAAGATTTTTACTACCATCTGTGCCGTAGCTCGTGCTACAGGGTAAGCTTCTACCCATTGTGTTAAATGATCTACTATTACTAGTAAATATTTTATTCTCCCTACCTTAGGCAATTCAGTAAAATCGACTTGTATTCTTTCAAAAGGTCTATAAGCTGTTTTCCTTCCTCCCGTGGCTGCTTGTCGAAACACTTTCTTGTTTACTTTTTGACAAGTTAAACATCCTCGCGTGATTTGCTTTGCTATTTCAAAAATCCCAATACAGCCAAATTGTTTAAGGAAATATCACTTATCGCCTTTGTACCCCAATGTGTTTGTGTGTGTAATCGTTCAAATATTTGCCTGGCATAAGCTTTTGGCAACATCTCTCGCCCGTCGGGCAGCATCCATTTTCCCTGTTCTAACTTAGCTCCTATTTTCTCTAATTTTGCCTGTTCCTCAGGGGTAAATTTCTTCTCTTTCTCCTCTAGTTCTTTTTCACTAATGTCTCCTTGTACTTGTACTACATTAATTTTAGCGACCTGAGTCCTCAGGGCTGCTTCCTGGGCCTCTCTGTCGGCTAGGTTATTCCCTCTGGTTCGATAATCTAATCCCTTTTGGTGTCCTCTCACATGTACCACTGCTATCTCCTTTGGTTTTCTTAACACCTTTACAATTTTCACTATTAGTTCTTGATGTATTAGATTCCTTCCTTGGGTATTAATTAAACCGCTTTCCTCCCAAATTTTTCCAAAAGTGTGGACTGCTCCATACGCATATTTAGAATCCGTAAATATGGTCCCACTTTTTCCTTGTAATAATTCCAGGGCTCTACAAAGGGCATACAGCTCACAAGCTTGAGCTGACCATGATGGACTCAGAGGTCCTGATTCTATAAGTTCTAAATTTTTATTAATTATGGCATATCCTGATTTTCTCCTCCCTTCCACCACACGGGAGGAGCCACCTACAAATAACACTTCTGCATTTTCTAACTCAGTATCTCTTAAGTCCGGCCTCACCTTAGTCTGGGTCTCAATTACCTCTAAACAATTATGTTGTACTTCCTTTGATGGCTCTCCAAACAAAAACTGTGCTGGACTCTGAGCAGAAGTCACCCTCAGTTCTAAATCGGGGGAGTCTATTAATATTGCTTCATATTTCAAGATCCGGCTGTCCGTTAACCATTTTTCTGCCTTTTGTTGTAAAACACTCCTGACATTGTGTGGGGTATACACTTTTAAAGGAGCACTAAAGGTAATTTTCCGAACTTCCTCTATTAATAATGCGGTAGCTACCAAAGCTTGGAGACAAGCAGGCCATCCTCTACGTACTGGATCAAGTAATTTAGAACAGTACCCCACAGGTTTTTTTACTCCTGCCCAGTCTTGAGTAAGAACTCCATATGCTGTCTGATTTGATGTATTCACAAAAAGATGGAAAGGTTTTTCTAGATCTGGGAGGCTCAATACCGGTGCTTGTATTAATGCCTTTTTTATTTCCTCGAATTTCTGGTCATCTTCTGCAAACCACTTAAGTTGGTTACTAGTTAATTTTTCATATAGAAATTTTACCTTGTAACTATAATTTTCAAGCCATGATCTACAATATCCTAATAATCCCAATATTTGCCGAACCTCCTTTATAGTTTGTGGGGGTCTTAAAGATAGAATCCCAGATATCCTATTAGAATCTAGTTTCTTCTTTCCCTTACTTAGCCAATGTCCTAAGTATTTTACTTCCTGTTCTACAAACTGTAGTTTTGATCGGGACACCTTCAATCCCTTCTCCCCTAGAAAATTTAACAATTTAATAGTAGCTTCTCGGGTCCCCTCTTCAGTTTCTCCTGCTACTAATAAATCATCTACATATTGCAATAATTTTATCTCCTGGGGTAATGTAAAATTCTGTAAGATTTTCTCTAAAGTTTGCCCAAATAAATGTGGTGACTCCGTAAACCCCTGTGGTAATACCGTCCATCTTAATTGCTGTTTCCGTCCCGTTTCGGGGTCCTCCCACTCGAAAGCAAAATAATCTCTAGATCCCTCGTCCAGAGGACAGGCCCAAAAAGCATTTTTCAAATCTATCACACGATACCAAGTATGTCTGGGAGAAATATGACTTAATAAAGTATAGGGATTTGCCACTACAGGGAATTTAGTAATCGTTCACTGATTTACAGCTCTTAAATCCTGTACCATTCTGTATGACCCGTCCGGTTTCTTTACAGGGAGGATGGGTGTATTATGAGGTGACATACATGGTTCCAAGGTTCCTTTTTCCAAAAGTCTGTCAACTACAGGTTTTAATCCTTTTTGACCCTCCATGGGTACAGGGTATTGCTTGATTCTAATCGAACGATGTGGATCTATTATTTGAACGCTTATGGGGTCCATTTTTATTTTTCCAGTTTCCCCTTCTTTATACCACACCGAGGGGTTAATAGCTTCTTCATCCTCCTGCGTTAAAGTATATAATTTGATCTGCAGTTTGTTCCCCTGACTCTGAATGCTCAAGTTTAACTTCAAAATCAGATCCCTTCCTAGTAAATTGTATTCCGCTTCAGGGGAGCAAAAGGAAATCATTAGGACAAATTTTCTTTTCTGTTTCTACTTCTACATCTTTCAAGATAGGGACTTTAAAAGGTTCTCCTTTTGCCCCGACTACTGACATATAATTCTTCCCTATTTCTATTCCTTTTGGAAGTTTTTGAATGGTTGATTTTTCAGCTCCTGTATCCACTAAAAATAAAACCTCCTCCTTATGGGGACCTATTAATAATTTTATCAAGGGCTCTGTTGATGTTGAAGGCCCCAAAAGATATAGCCCCTGACACCCCTATTCTTCTTTGAACATTTTCTCATCTTGTTCTCGCTTACAACAGTTCCTCTGAACATGTCCCCTCTTGTTACAGTAGTAACAGACAGGAATTGTGAATCTCTCCCTGTGAGGCTGTCCTCTGGGTGTCTGCTCTATTCTTTTTTCCCTTTTCTCTCTAAACGGATTCTGATTTTTCTGACTTTCTTTTACTGCTGCTACAAAAATTTTTGTCCCTTTTCCTCAGCAGTAAATAAGATCCCTAAAATGGATTGTATTTCTTACCAGGTATAAGTATTCGGTCCTAAAAATTGGTTTAGTTTTTCTGCTACTCCAAGGGGATCATCTAATAGGGTCCCCATTTCTTTCTTGAAATTCCTTACATCTGTGGTATTTAATGGAACTGCCACAAACCCGATGCCTCCCTGATTGCCTCCGAGGGGTACTTCTCGTAAGGGATATAGAGAAGCTCCCCCAGATGTGGCAGTTCTACTTCTCGTACATGCAGCCGGAGGTCTATCTAATTCCGGTGCTGTTGGTGGTGGAGGCAGGGGTAACGGTGGCACTGGTGGGGGTACTACGGCCCCTGGAGGGAGAGCCGCCGTCGGAGGAGGATTGTTAGGATATGGAGGTGGTAAGTTATCCAGTGGTTCCCCTTTATCATCTTTTTCCTTCCCTTTTTCGTCTTTGTTTCCTTCTTCTTTCTCAGACTTTTCATCCATTTTTAATGTAAGTATTGAAGCCGGAAAAGGACGTGAAGTCCTGATCCATAATCCTGCATAATCACTTTCCTCCTGACTAAAAGGTTGCTTTGAATTAACATATAGATTTAAGGCCTGGCAAATCCAGTCTTCAAAGGATCCAAAACCAGGCCAAAAGACATGTGGTTTTAAAGGTTTCTTCGGCCATTCAATCATACAATAGTGAACTAATTTTAATTTACTTTTTCCTTTTCTGGGGTCCCTTTCATTCCAATTCCTAATCATTATTCCTAATGGACTTTCCAATGGTATATTTGGTAATTTGCTCCCTTTCCTCTGGTCCTGGGTCTTCGATTTTGTCTGACCTACCTAGGAATTTTACTGTGGCAATTCCTACAGCCCTTGGTTACCAGTAAGAGTGTCTTGCAGGGGGTTTAGGACCTATCAGCCACCCACGAATCCTATAGGAATCGCTTCGGTCCTTCACCGGCCAAGTCCCTCGTGGGAGATTGGAACCGCGGTTAGAAGACCTCCACAATCACTTCGGAACCAGGTTCCGTCTCAATCACACTCTTACACACAGCCAACCGAATCCCACCCAACTGAACGGTATACACTTTATATACTCACGATTCCGTCATCTTCGTTCGGATCTTCGCGCGCAGAATTACGGGTAAAATAAACTGCTGCAGCCAGCAAGGGAGCTCATAAAAATAAAAATCAAAATCTTTTCTTTGCTTGCCTTTACTCAGGTTCAGGATGGCGTTAGTCCCGACCTGACCTGATCAGGAGCCACCTAATGGTGGGGCGCCCCTCCTAGATCAAGTCAGAATTCAGGAACTAAGACCATCCCGGACGAGCCCCCAAATTGTGATAAATGATTTAATCGCAAACAGGATTCCAATTAGAATTTATAATTTATTAAAGGAATAAAGGCAAGCAAACAGCGCTGGGTGTGCCGGGGGTCTCTGCCCAACCAAGACACACACCTTACAGACCCCATTTTTGGTTTATATCTCCTATACTAATACATATTCATAACTGCCTCTAAAATGGTTGGCCCTTGCCAAAAATGGGTGTATCCCCCCTCTTACAGGTCACTATGCAGATAACAGGACCGGTTTAAGTTGGTATTCTAGAATGTTCGCCAGGTGGCTCCTGCAAAACACAGACACGACAGACACATCGTCTCCTCTGCGATAGACACACCGTCTCGTCTGCGGCCATACAGACAAAACAGTCAAAGGTCACACTTCACCCTGTGGCCTTAACACTGTTCCACACTGACACGAATCAGTTAAGCACATTTCACACAAGGAACAGGCAGGGAGGAAGAAGAGCTGTCAGGAAAGGCGAGGAGATGCCCCAGTGGGAGCAAGGGGAGGAAAGAGCTTGGGTGTCCACAGCCTGCAGGTCTTTGTCCCCTTGGCTGTGGCTGTTGTCTTTGCTACCAAGGCCTGAAAGGAGACACCTTAATCTCATGGAACCGGGGCCTCACTGTGTCCTTCCTCGCACCCCCCAGGGAGGCCGGGAGGTGTGGTGCCGTTGTCCTTCACTCGGCATTGCCTACCCTACACCTCACTGCCCCGGGAGGAGCCCTGAGCCAGTGTGAGGGACAGGATCCCCCTTCCCAGGGCTGGCCGCTTGGCGGGATAAAATACATCAAGGCTTTACTCAGCATCAGCTCCACCTGCAAAGTGCCTTTGCCTCCCTGTAATCACAGCCTCCAGTTGCCTGCTCGAACAAATCCATGGGGAGGCTTGGTCTGTCATGGCCCTCAGTGGGGACAATTAATGCTCCAAGACACTTTGGCGTTTGCTTCGGCCTTGAATTCCTGCACAGGTTGTTCAAGCTCCTCTCAGTATCTGGCATTCCTGGGCTCAGCAGCAAATGCCCCATGGGGCTCGTTAAAGTGCAGAAAGCCCTAAGGAGCCACAGCTCTGCCATGATTTTCTTCAGGGCTTCTAGCCTGGTACAGCTCAGTGGAGAGGTCTCAGGAGTCTACTTAAAGTGGAAGGTTTCAAGAAGCACTTAATAAAGAGGTAATTTTTCATTTTGAAAGGGCTTTTCATTAGTCTTTTTCTTTTTGCAGAGGAAATGCTTGCAGCTTTCTCCAACTGATACTGAACCAGAGGGTCTCCTAAGGAGGACCGGAGAGGTAGCAACTGCCATCTCCTCGAGGTCCCCCACTGTACGGACAACGTTTCCCCCCCACCTCCTCCTCCCCACCATTTCTCTTGGGGCTGCCTGGGACTTGCATTCTTTTCCTACATCAGACTTGTGCGCTGAGTCTGCAGCTGAATGTTCACAGCTCCTTTGCACCAATTCCTGCCCGATTCCCCCGCAGACTTGGCTGTAAATAGACAAGGGATTCTTATTAAATTTGAACAGCCAGAAGGACAAAATGATACCAATTAATTAAAGAAACCCAGTGCTTTCCTCCACTATATGCCAAGTCCAAGCCTCCAATAAGCTCCACCTTCCTCAAATGATTACCGTAAAAGAAATTTGTTGGAGAGACTGATAGCAAATTCTAAATGTACGCACAGTTAGTGAGTTGGCTAAAGAGAGAGTGTGGCAGATTAAGTAAACTGTGCCTTATTCTTGGCCAAATTTCCATCCCAGAGCCTTGTCACCAACTCATGTCTCTAGTCATGTCCCTGCCCATGTTACATTATGTGCTTGTTAAACAAAACTTTTCTTCTCCAGCAAACTCGGGCAAAACTCTTCCTTGGAGACAGTCTCTCCTCAGAGTCCCCTTGCAACCATACGGTGAATTGAGATGCAAGAATAAACTCATTACAGTTCCTTCACGTTAACAAGCTCCCAGGGGAAAGTCACGCAGTGTGGAGGGCCCTGGTGGGAATAAAGAGCCTTGGAGGTTCAGCAGGGTCTGCTGAGGGCTGTGGGTGACGAAGCTGCTTCAGGAAATGGAAGCGTGCCTCCCTGGGGGCTAATTGGAGCAGAGAACCAGAGGCAGTGATTTCAGGGTGACAAAGAAAGGAGGCAGAGACATCCTGTGTGCTGTAGCCCCCTGGATGTGCCCTGCCAAGCCAAGGGGCCCAGTGCTAATCCCCAGCTCATTGCAATGGGGATGCTTTTGGCCATCACCACGTGAGCTTTCCCTCTGCTCACCACCAGGGCCCATACACGCTGAGTGCCTTCCACACTCTTGCCCCTCAGACTCGGCACGACGCAGCTCCCCCTAAGCCTTTGCCTGGACCCTAACCCTAATCCCTCACCTGCAGCTCTCATCTGTAGTCCTTCCCTGAACACTAACACCGAAGCTGAAACCCTCACCACATGCCTCACGCCTAAACCTGTTAGAGCGGGTCAAGAGATGGATTATCAACAATCATTGGAGGGCCGGAAGACCTCTCCTAGGAAGAAAAGCTGAGAGAGTTGAAGTTGTTGAGCCTGGAAACAAAAAAGCTCCAAGGAGACTTTCTTTCAGCCTTTCAATGCATGAGGGAGGCTTATAAGAGAGAGAGAGAGAAATTTTAGCAGGGCCAGTAATTTCAGGACACGGGGCAATGGCTTTACACTGAAGGAGGGTGGATTTAGACTGGATATAAGGGAAGAAATTTTTCAAAATGAGGGTGGTGAGACACTGGAAAAGGTTGCCCAGAGAAGTTGTGGATTCCCCATCATTGGCGGTGTTCAGGGTCAGGTAGGGCGGGGCTTTGAGCATCTTGATCGCAGATGTCCCTAAAAAACAGGGATTGGACTAGATGACCTTTCAAGGTCCCTTCAAACCCAAACCATTCTTGGATACTATGAGGGCAGACGTGGCCACACCAGTGCTGAGTTGAGGGGGACAATAACTCCCCTTGTCTGGGTGGCCATGGTCCTTCTAACACCACCCCATATGCAGCTGGCCTTAATGGTGCTGAGCCTTTACCAGAGGCTCATATGGCATCCCTCAAAATGCCCAGGCCCCTCTCCTCAGACTCACTCCTCACCTCGTCCTCTCCCACTTTGCCCTTTCTCCTTGAAAAGCTTGAGGACGTTTCCCTTGGCCACGTCCCCAGGTGTCTCAAGGTCCCTGTGCACTGAGGCTCCAGAACATCAGCATTTAAATTGCACGTGTGGATGGCTCATGTTGAGTCGTTGTTCCTCTAACAAGACAGCTTGAGCAGCTGTAGGACAGCAGAGGTAAGAAAAGGGGTTACTAGTGTCATGGACGTCATGAGGAAAGTGGAAAGTGCCACTGTCACGAACTCAGAAACACCAAGGGAAGGGCCAACAAGGAAACGGTGAAAAAGAGTTGGCTCTTTGTATGGGAGGAGATGAGGATGATCCAAGAGAAGAACTTGAGAGTGGAAGAAGAGTGGAAAAAGGAACGAAACGTTAATAGAATCATAGAATTGTCTTCCTTGGGAGGGACCTTTCAGATCACCTACTCCAACCATCAGCCTACCTCTGACAAAAGCCATCACTACACCATATCTCTAAGCACTATGTCTGCCCATCTTATATTATTGTTCCGTGGCCTTGCCTTGTGACGAATAGCAGATATGGGAACGAGATAGTACTACAGAAAGATAAGATGCCTACTTGCTTACTACAAAACAGATAAGCGGCCTACTCACTACCTGAGCCAACATTTCATCAAATTTTGATGAAATTTTGTCCTTTGTGCGAACATTGCTCATTACAACGTACCGAAACACACCTCCATCCCAGAGGCTACCTGCCCCCAAGGTGCTACCACTCCTCCTTGAGTACACCAATCATAATAAAAGAATTTATGACTAAAGTCACTCAAACTCCACTTTGAAGATAAAATAAATAGTATAAAAATAGCCCGAGAGAGGGGGGATATCGGGGAAGACACCATCGCGAACAAGTCAGGAGAATTCCATCACTAACTTCTGGGACCAGTCGACTGGCTGAGCCTTTCTTCCCCGCCATAGGGACGCCTTTGGGTAAGACTTAGATCATACCGAGTGTTTCCTCGGGAAACTTAGAAATCTCTGTAGAGAATCTCTCTCCTACATTTATAGCCAGGCTGTATTGTATATAACTTCAATGTGCCTTTTCTATATTTAACAATATCGTTATTTGCACGTGCTTTGCAGACAGTGTATTTATCACCGACAATCCTATATACCTGTTGTTTAAATAAACTGCGCTGTTTCAGTAGCTGGTCATTTCGCTTTCTCACTGAACGCAACCAAAGACTGGAGAATGGCCGTGCTGGTTCAGGAGCACGACTAGACTGAAGGTGCAGTCCACTATCAGTGTGTCCAAATCATAACAGTTTAATACATATTAAACGCGATTGGACTGATAGTGCTGGATTGGGCATCACTCTGAATTTAAACCCAGACGCACCTGGTCCCCCATCTCAGTGAGGAGTGTTAGAACGCAAGGGGGTTTATCTTCTGCCAAAACCGCTTTGCCCCTTTTCATGCAACAGGAGGGACCTTTCAGATCACCTAGTCCAGCCATCAACCTAACTCTGACAAAAACCATCACTAAACCATAGCTCTAAGCACTATGTCTGCCCATTTTTTAAATACCTCCAGAGGTGGTGCCTCAACCACTTTCTGGGCAGCCTTTTCCAATGCTTATTAACCGCTTCAGTGTAAAAATTTTTTCCAAATATCCTCAGCCTCCATTTCTCCAGGCTAAACAATCCCAGCTCCCTCAGACACTCCTCATAAGATTTATCCTCGAAATCCCTCACCACCTCCTTAGCCCTTCTCTGGACCTGCTCCAGCACCTCAATGTCTTTTTTTGTGGTGAGGGGCCCAAAACTGGACACAGTACTCCAGGTGGGGCCTCACCGGTGCCGAGTACAGGGGGACAATCACTTCCCTACTCCTGCTCACCACACTGTTCCTGATACAGGCCAGGATGCTGTTGGCCTTCTTGGCCACCTGGGCACACTGCTGGCTCATATTCAGCCGGCAGTCGACCAACACCCCCAGGTCCTTTCCTGCAGGGCAGCTCTCCAGCCACTCCTCCCCAGGCTTGTAACGCTGCATGGGCTTGGTGTGACCCAAGTACAGGACCCGGCACTTGGCCTTGTTGAACCTCAAACCATTGGCCTTGGACCATCAATCCAGCTTTTCCAGATCCCTCTGCAATGCCTTTCTACCCTTAAGCAGGTCGACACTCCCACCCAACTTGGTGTCATCTGCAAACTTACTGAGGGTGCACTCGATCCCCTCGTCCAGATCATTGATAAAGATCTTAAAGTGAACTGGCCCCAATACCGAGCCCTGGGGAACAAGCATCAGGGTGACCATCTGCACACAAACATTAACAGCTGACCAAATGGAGCTTGAGTCCAGGGGCAGATGGAGAAACGCTGGGATTTGGCCAACAGAAACGTCTTCAAGTCTTTCAAGGAGAAGTGGCCAGATCTGCATACCGGGAAAGAATAACCCCAATGCAGCAGGACAGGCTGGGAGCTGATGTGCTGAGCAGTGACCCTGCGGAGACGGGGCTGGGCACCCTGAGGGACGCCTCATGAGCCAGTGGTGCACGCTCACTATGAACAAGGCCGGCTGCCTACGGGGCTGCAGGAGGAGGAGCGTGTGCCCCCCAGGCAACTTGAGTCACCTTCCCCTTTGACTCAGCACTGCTGTGGTCCAACGCACACAGCTGTGTCCCAGTGTGCGGCTCCCCATTTTGGAGAAGTGGAGAGGACCTGGAGAGTGTCCAGAGGAGGTCTGCCACGATGGGCTTTAGGGCCCAGTGCACGTGTGCTTGGTGGAGAGGCTGAGGGACCTGGGCTTCTCTGGCCCAGTGGCAGGGAGGCTCTGGGCACTATTGGAATAGCCTGAACCTGGTTGAAAGGTTGTTTCAGAGACAATGGATCTTTTCTTTGGTGGGAAACAGCAGGAGAAAGAAATAATGCAACAAAGGGCAGCTTGGGAGGTGGAGACTGGACAGCAGGAGAAAGAAATGCCACTGCAAGGGCAGCGCTGTGCTGCAACAGATCACCCAGAGGGAGTCGGGATCAGCCCAAGGCGTTGTGTTTCAGGAACAGCCAAGGACGATGGAGAGAGATGAGTAAAGCCAGTGAGATGCTGAGGGGAGAGCAAGACGGGGAAGCAGGGGCAATGTCTGCAGCCTGCAGGGGAAGAGGAACAGATGTGGGACACCATAGCACAGCCAGGGGTGGAGACGATCAAGGGAGTTGGCAAGGCTGAAAGCCCCCAACAGTGCTTATGTCTTTCTCCTCTTGGCTGTGGCTGTTGTCTGTGCCACCAAGGCTACCAGAAGACACCTTATCCTTACAGCACTAGGGCCTTAGCGCCTCCTCTTCCCCACCCGGGAGCCGTCATTCTGTCTTTCTGCCCTTGGCATTGCACGTCCTCCCATCACAATGCCCCAGCAAGAGCCCTGAGCTGTGCTTGTGGGGCAGGACCTCCCTTCCCAGGGGCTGGAGGCCAGGGCTTGGTCCTTTGCCTTCCTCTCACACATTCAGCATTAGCCAGCGTCAGAGACACCTCTCCATTGCCTTTGCCTAC
This sequence comes from Larus michahellis, assembly GCF_964199755.1. Taxonomy (NCBI): domain Eukaryota; kingdom Metazoa; phylum Chordata; class Aves; order Charadriiformes; family Laridae; genus Larus; species Larus michahellis. The sequence continues at coordinate 2,327,538 of NW_027435888.1, forward strand.
CTGCCCTCACTGCCTCCACTTTTCCCTCGAACGAGTCCCCAGGAGCCTTTGGCAGTAATGGCCCTCAGTGGGACCCATTAACGCTCCAAGAAACTTTGGAGTCTGCATCTGACGTTGACTTCTGGAGAGGTTTCATCAGCTTCCCCTGGGTCTGAGCTTCATGGGCTCAGCACCAAAACCACCAGAGAGGTCAATAAAATGCCTTGGGCTGGTCCTGCTCAGTATAGAAATGGGGGTTGGCCGGGCAGCAGGAATCCGTGTTTGCTGCTCAGGATGGGCATCAGGTGGTAAGCAATTGTACTGCATCACTCCTGGTTTCCTATATTCTTTTACAATGATTGTTAGTTTCTTTCCCGTTACTGGTCTATCAAACTGGCTGTATCTCAGCCCATGAGATTTTTATTCCTTTTTCTCCCTCTTCTCCCTATCCCTCTGCAGGGGGTCAGGGGGCAATGAGTGAAGAGCAGCGTGGTCTTTCCCCCCCAACAAGGCTGAGGAGTGAGCTGGCTCTGCTCATGTCACTGCAGTTTGAGGACAACCAGGAGTTTCCTTGAGGTTTTCCTGCAGGAATATGCTGAGCAGCTCCTCTGCGTTACAAGTGGATCACAGATGAGGTAACTAGTGAATGGCAGAAGCTGTAACCCCTTTCCCAAATCCCCGCTGCTGTGGAGCAGGGATGACTCCTTGGGAGCCCACAAGCAGAGCTCTGCTCCTCACGGCACACTTGGCCAGCAACAATGAGAGCTCCAACAAGGGCAATGCAGAAAGCTCCTGGAAAAAAGGACACAGGCAAAGTGTGTTTCCGGGGCTTGGGTTTGGAAGGGCAGGCAATGGGAAGAGATTTGCTCAGAGCTGTCCTGACTTGTGAGTGTGCTTTCCTCCTTTGGCAGTACCTCGGGAACAAAGGGATCCGATGTCCAACGGCAGCTCCATCACCCACTTCCTCCTCCTGGCATTCGCAGACACGCGGGAGCTGCAGCTCTTGCACTTCTGCCTCTTCCTGGCCATCTACCTGGCTGCCCTCCTGGGCAATGGCCTCATCATCACTGCCGTAGCCGGTGACCACCGCCTCCACACCCCCATGTACTTCTTCCTCCTCAGCCTCTCCCTCCTCGACCTGGGCTGCATCTCCACCACTCTGCCCAAAGCCATGGCCAATTCCCTCTGGGACACCAGGGCCATCTCCTACTCGGGATGTGCTGCCCAGGTCTTTTTCTTTGCCTTCTTGATCTCAGCAGAGTTTTATCTTCTCACAGTCATGGCCTACGACCGGTATGTTGCCATCTGCAAACCCCTGCACTATGGGTCCCTCCTGGGCAGCAGAGCTTGTGTCCACATGGCAGCAGCTGCCTGGGGCAGTGGCTTTCTCTATGCTCTGCTGCACACAGCCAATACATTTTCAATATCTCTGTGTCAAGGCAATGGCCTAGACCAGTTCTTCTGTGAAATCCCCCAGATCCTCAAGCTCTCCTGCTCAGACTCAAAATACCTCAGGGAAGTTGGGCTTATTGTGTTTGGTGCCTGTTTATTCTTTACGTGTTTTGTTTTCATTGTGCTGTCCTATGTGCAGATCTTCATGGCTGTGCTGAGGATGCCCTCACAGCAGGGACGGCACAAAGCCTTTTCCACGTGCCTCCCTCACCTGGCCGTAGTCTCACTGTTTATCAGTACTTCATTTTTTTCCTACTTGAAGACCCCCTCCATCACCTCACCCGTTCTAGACCTAGTGCTGTCATTTCTGTACTCGGTGGTGCCTCCAGCAGTGAACCCCCTCATCTACAGCATGAGGAACCAGGAGCTCAAGGATGCCCTGAGGAAACTGACTGGACATTTTTTCATCAGCCATAGACTGTGTACCTTCCTCTGCAAAGGATTCCCTTTATCTTTGTGACAAGCATTCTCTATTCCTCCCCTCCTCCTTAACTTTTCACCTCTCGTCTGTGATGCAAAACATTTGTGTAAATAAAGAGTCAAACGCTCTGTGTGTTTAAATAAAATACATGAACCGGCTAACACTTCTTTTTCTGAGACCCATCAGCAGCAGGGCTGAATAAACGGGAGATGAGAAGACCTTTCTGGCTGCAGCAGCCTGGGGCAGGCTGTCCCAGTGCCACTCTGTCACTGGGGCGGCAGGAGCTGCCTGAGGGTCCCCAGGGCCACGGCTCTTGTACTGGGCTGGGGAGAGGGGATGGCACAGAGGGGCTGCAGACCCCTCAGAACATCCTGGGGAGGAGGACACAGGGGCCCACTGACTGCCTTTGCCTTGTGCCCAAATGCCCCCCATCTCTGGGGCTGACCCTCCTCTGCCCCCCAGCAGCTGCGGTGCCCTTCAGAGGGGCTGTGGCTGTGGAGTGAGTGCCCAGAGCTCTGCAGCACCCTGGGCCAGGGTCTGCTGTTGGGCCAGCGCAGACTGGGCTGGGATGGAGAGAGGGCAGGGGAGGTGGCAGAGCTTGGAGGGAGCTGGGCTGGGCTGGAAAGTGCCCAGGAGGAAAAATCCTCGGAGTGCAGCTTGTACCGTGTGACCATGCGGGGTGAGGACTCACACCAGAGTGTTTGTGGTGCAGAGCCAGGGCTTGTGGAAAGCATTAAAGCCAGGCAGGTGCAGGAGAGAGGAGGCTGGTCTGTGCCCCTGGTGGCATGGACAGCCTTTCTTACCCACCAGTCTGTCTCACCGACCATTTCCAGCACTGGTTGCTCACCCCAGGTTTACGGGTGAGTGCGACTGCGAGGCCATCTCCATCCTCCTGCTGGGCTCAGTACCTGGATCAGGGGAACGTCCAGCCCTGCCCGGGCTCTCTCCTGGCCCAGACCTGGAGCAGGGCTGTCTGCACAGCCCCATGTGGGACATGGCTGGCACTCGGGAGGGGTCGGGTGCTGGGGGAGCTTCCAAAATATGATGCTCATGGGGAGCCGGGACAAAGACGACTGCCCAGGTGATGGTGCTGGGGGGCTTTTACCCACCCCTGAATGCACACTACTGTGTGGTGTGCCTTCACAGCAGGGCTGTGGGGCCATGCATTGGGCTCCTGGGGTAGGGACAGGTCATTGAGAGGGACCATGAAGCAGCTGCCCAGAGGTGACAGCAAGGACAGGTTACACAGAAGGAATTTATAAATTGCCTTTGTTGTGGAGGTATGCTTTAGGGAAAAGCAAAGCTCGCCTGGAGTTGGTGGCTGTAAGAAAAGTGAAGAGCAAGAAGAGGAGCTTTGGTCGCTCATGAGAGACCAAGGCTGAACATGGAAAATGCAGGGCGGCTGCAGAATGGGGAGGGGGATTTCATAAGAGCAGACACAGGTGCGGCTGAGGGACTCAAAGGCTTCTTTGCCTGAGTCTTCACTGAAAAGCTCTCCAGTCCTTTGTCACCAGGGAAATGGTTCAAGGAGGAGGAGAGCATGTGTCGGCAAGAACCTCAGGAAACACAGGAAGGGCCAGTGCCAGTTTCTGCCCCTGCAGGGGACTCACCCTCTATCACTGAGCTCCTCTTCTCTAGCCCAGGAGAAAGCATGGTGGGAAGATGCTGAAGAACCTTTCCACCTGATGGGTGCAGGAGGTGATGTACTGATAATCCCATTGCCCCTCACAAGCCCACCCCCTGGCTGCTCCTGTTACCATCACTACAGGTGTAAGGTGATCAGCAGACTGATCTTGTCTGAGTGACAAGAGCTTCAGCCACAGACTTTATTGTTCAAGAGGGTTGTGGTGGGTGACCCTGGCCAGCAACTAAGCACACACCAGCCACTCGCTCACTCCAGCCCCAGCACAGAGGGACAGAGGAGAGAATCCTGAGAGCCAAAGCAAGACAAACTCGTGGGTTGAGATAAAGAGTTTAATAAATGAAGGAAGAAGAGGGAAAAAGAAAAGAAAAACCTAACACAATGATGCAAAGGCAATCAGTCACCACCTCCCACAAGCAGCCCAATGCCCAGCCAATATTCGAGCAACAGCAACCTTGCAAAGACTACCTCCCAACTTCATTACTGAGCATGGCATTATAGGGCATGACTTCTCCTTTTGGTCTGCTTGGTCCCTAACGGCACATGGCAGACCAAGGCAAACTGAGAAACAGGAAGGCGGCCTTGATGCTGTGCAAAGCCCGGTTGAGAAGCAGCTAAACCTTCAGTGAGTTATCAGCCATGTTTCAGTCACACATCCAAAACACAGCAGCGTACAGGCCGATATGAAGAAAATGAACTCCATCCCAGCCAGACTGAGTAATGGTAGAGCCGGGAGAGTTGAGTCCTTCCCAAGGATCTTCTCTCTCAGAGGCAAATGACCTGGGGCTCTTCCTGGGGCAGTGTCACGTGGGCTGTGTGATGCAGAGTGTAGTACCACACCTCCCAGCCACCCTGTGGGGGTGCAAGGAAGCACCAATGCCCCAGTTCCATGAGATGAATGTGTCTCCTTTCAGGCTTTGGTGGCAGTGACAACTGGTACAGCTAAGGGGATAACGACCTCACTTCTGCTGGGGCCTTCCTGCCCTGCCACTGCCCTTGCCTGTGTCCATCACAGGGTGCCCTACACTGTCCGACACCTGCCCCCGCTTCCCTGCAGGCTGGGGACACACGACCTATTTCTCCACCGTGCTCCCACCGTGACATCTCTCTGCCTTTACTGGAATCTCTTCTTCCTCCCTGCTGTTGCCTTGAAACACCCAGCATTGCGCTGATCCAGGCTCCTCAGGGTGACCCTTTCTACCACAGCACTGCCCTTCAAGGGACATTTCCTTCTCCTTGTGGTCAATCTCGACTTCCCAAGCTGCACTTTGTGATGGTTTTCCTTTCTCAGGTGGTTTCCCAATGCCAAGGAAAGCTCTGTCATCTCTGAAACCACCTTGAAACCACCTGAAACTGCTACTTTCAGGCTACTCTTTTACTGTCATGAACTGCCATCACCAGGCTAGAGAGGTCCATGTCCCTCCGCCTCTCCACACAGGTCATGTAAAAGAAAAGAAACACCAGAGAAAGAAGCATTATGAGACCTGTTGCTCACCTACTCAAAGCAACTTATGGCAAGACCATGATTGGTGGCAACCTGGGCTGCAGTGTTCATGCCCTGGTGGAATTCATGACCTGGAAGGATATATGCCAGGTGAAAAGTATAGCCAAGAATCTAAACCTTGGGAAGGAAACCTTCAGGAGTTTTAGTAACTGGTAAACGGGACACATGTGAACCTCTGGAATTTCATCAAGGCCAAGTGCAAAGTTCTGCACCTGGGTCAGGGCAATCCCCAGTATCAAGATGGACTGGGGGATGAATGGATTGAGAGCAGCCCTGTGAAGAAGGACTTGGGGATACTGGTGGGTGAGCAAATGGACATGAGCTGGCAACGTGTGCTTGAAAAGCCAATCATACCCTGGGTGGCATCAAAAGAAGTGTTGAAGAAGGGGATTCTCCCTCTCTACGGTGATCCCATGCTACTTCACCTGAAAGACGATGTCCAGTTCTTCCGCAGCACAAGAAAGACATGGACCTGTAGAAGAGGGTCAAGAGAAGGATCACCAAAAATCACCTATGAAGAAAGGCTGAGAATTGGGGTTATTCAGCCTGGAAACAAAAAGCTCAGAGGAAATCTTCCTGTGGCCTTTCCATACCTACAGAAGGCTTAAAAGGAAGGGAGAGAGACATTTTACCAGCATCAGTAATGCCAGGACAAGGGACAATGGTTTTAAACTGAATGAGGGAAGATTTGTATTGGATATAAGGAAGAAATGTTTCACAGTGAGGGAGGTGAGGCACTGGAAAAGGTTGCTCCGAGAAGCTGTGGGTGTCCCATCACTGGAAGTGACAAAGGACAGGTTGGGCGGAGCTTTGAGCATCCTGATCTTGTGGAAGACTTCCCTGAAAAGAAGGGGTTGGACTAGATGATCTTTAATGGTCCCTTCAAACCCAAACCATTCTGGGACACTATGAGAGCAGATGTGGCCACACCAGTGCTGAGTCAAGGGGGACGATAACTGCCCTTGTCTGGGTGGCCACGGGCCTTCTAACACCACCCCATATGCAGCTGGCCTTAATGGTGCTGAGCCTTTACCAGAGGCTCATATGGCATCCCTCAAAATGCCCAGGCCCCTCCCCTCAGATTCACTCCTCACCTGGTCCTCTCCCACTTTGCCCCTTCTCCTTGAAAAACTTGAAGAAGTTTCTGTTGGCCACGTCCCCAGGTGTCTCAAGGTCCCTGTGCACTGAAGCTCCAGCACGTCAGTATTTAAGGTTCATTATTTATGGCGCATCCTGAGTCCTGGTTCCTCTCCCAACATGAATAGCTGTAGGACAGCAGAGGTAAGAAAAGGGGTTCCTGGTGTAATCAAGTCATGTCAAAGGTGGAAAGTGTCACTGGCACCATCTCAGAAACAGCATGGGAAGGACAAAGAAAGGAAGCAGTGAAAAGGACTTGGCTGTTTGTATTGGAGGGGATGAGGATGGTCCAAGAGAAGAACTCGACAGGGGGAAAAGAGTGGAAAAGGGAATGAAAGGTGAAACAATGGATAGGATGAGGGCTGTTAGGGGGTACCTGTGGGGCAGCCCTGCATCTGCGCAACACTGCCTGCAGCAGGACAAGGAAGCGGCCGTTGATCTGACTGTACTGGCATCTCATTCACTTCCATGGTCACAGGGAACCCAAGCGCTTCCCCCACCATCATCAAGGGGAGAGAGAGAGGGGAAGAAATCAGCATTATTCAGCATTTAGGCACCTCCGGAGGTCTCTGCTTGTAGCTGCTGCTCACAACAGGATGAGCTATGGGAGCAGACCAGGTTGCTAAGGAATTTATGCAGTAAGGAATTAAAAATATTAAAGGATGAAGGCAGTACTGCCCCTCTGGGCAACCTGCTGCAATGTTTGTCTGCCCTGATGGGGAAAAAGATTTGTTTTTCTTTTGCAAAAGCACAGCTCCTCTCAGCACCTCGACTGCCAGTGCTGGGCTGAATGTTCAAAGAAAGGGTCCCCACCACACATCATGCAACTGATGCCACATGGAGCAAGTGGATTGCACTGATCACGCAGAGAACTTGAATGGGAAACCCCAGTCGCCCAGGAATTCTGGAAGTGATCATGGACTGGCCAGAAGGCAAGGATTTTGGAATGTCACCAGGGGAGGAGGTGACGCGTGCAGAAGAGGCCCCACCATATAATAAACTGCCAGAAAATGAGAAGAAAGATGCCCTGTTCACTGATGGGTCCTGCCGTATTGTGGGAAAGCATCGAAAGTGGAAGGCTGCTGTGTGGAGTCCTACATGACGGGTTGCAGAAGCCAGTGAGGGACAGGGTGAATCGAGCCAGTTTGCAGAGGTGAAAGCCATTCAGCTGGCTTTGGACATTGCTGAGCGAGAAAAATGGCCAGTACTTTATCTCTACACTGACTCATGGATGGTGGCAAATGCTCTGTGGGGGTGGTTACAGCAGTGGAAGCAGGGCAACTGGCAGCGCAGAGGCAAACCCATCTGGGCTGCTGACCTATGGCAAGATATTGCTGCCCGGATAGAGAATCTGGTTGTGAAAGTACGCCATGTAGATGCCCACGTACCGAAGAATCGGGCCACGGAGGAACATCAGAACAACCAGCAGGTGGATCGTGCTGCTAGGACTGAAGTGGCTCAGGTGGATCTGGACTGGCAACATAAGGGTGAACTATTCATAGCTCGGTGGGCCCATGACTCCTCAGGCCATCAAGGGAGAGATGCGACATATAGATGGGCTCGTGACCGAGGGGTAGACTTGACCATGGACACCATTGCACAGGTCATCCATGAATGTGAGACATGCGCTGTGATCAAACAAGCCAAGCGTTTGAAGCCTCTTTGGTATGGAGGGCGACGGCTGAAATATAAATATGGGGAGGCCTGGCAGATGGATTATATCACACTGCCACAAACCCGTCAAGGCAAGCGCTATGTGCTCACAATGGTGGAAGCAACCACCGGATGGCTGGAAACATACCCTGTGCCCCATGCCACTGCCCGGAACACTATCCTGGGCCTTGAAAAGCAAGTCCTGTGGCGACATGGTACCCCAGAGAGAATTGAGTCGGACAACGGGACTCATTTCCGAAACAGCCTCATAGACACCTGGGCCAAAGAGCATGGTATCGAGTGGGTGTATCACATCCCCTGTCACCCACCAGCCTCTGGGAAGATAGAACGATACAATGGACTGTTAAAAACTACACTGAGAGCAATGGGTGGTGGGGCTTTAAAACACTGGGATACACATTTAGCAAAAGCTACCTGGCTAGTTAACCCCAGGGGATCTACCAATGGGGCTGGCCCTGCCCAATCAACACTTCCATGTACCGTAGAAGGGGATGAAGTCCCCATAGTGCACATGAAGAATATGCCAGGGAAGACAGTCGGGGTTAGTCCTGCCTCAGGCAAAGGCAAACCCATCCGTGGGATTGCTTTTGCCCAAGGACCTGGGTGCACTTGGTGGGTGATGCGGCAGGATGGGGAAGTCCGATGTGTAACTCATGGGGATCTGATTTTGGGCGAGAATAGCCAATGAATCAGATTGTGTGTGTTAATTGCTAAGTAACACTGTCACTGTATGTACGCATTGCTATAATTGCTATCAGTTGTACTACAATAAGGCACAGGGATGATGGGATAAGAACTGATCTCAGCAGCTGGCGCCCAGCAGTTTCCTCAAGATCTACATCTTCAGCCCACGGACTGCATGCATGAGCCACACCAGGTGCACCAGTCACAAGCTCCGAAAAATACAGCATGCAACAGACCAGCACCACCCAGCATCTCACCTGCCCTGAGAGACTGTTCTAACAGATGGAGCCCAAAGCCGTGGATTAAAAGAACTCAACGGACGCTTTGGAGGGATGGCCCATAAACTAAGGGCATTATATCTGCATGAATATATATGTATATATATATATGACAGGGGAAAGTGGTGGCAATTCATTGGAACCCGCTGGGCATGGCACAGATGGTATGGAATAAGGGGTGGATAATGTCCTGGTTCCGGCGGGGATAGGGTTAATTTTTCCTGGTATTCCATGCCATGTGAGCCATGCCCACCCTGAGCTGCCGGGGGAGGGGGCAGGAAGTCGCCGCTGGGAGCGGGCTGGGGCGTCCCGGGTCCGGTCGGTGAGCGGCGGGGAGTGGCGGTCCCGTAATCGTGTTCGTATATTCCCCTATCCGTGTTATTGTTGTTGTTTGCCTGTTCCCTTTGCTGTTCTGTTAAACTGCCTTTGTCTCAACCCAAGAGTCTTGCCTTTTCTTCCGATTCTTCCTGTATTAGGAAGGCGCGAGCGAGCGGCACGTGGTTCTTTGTTGCCATCTGAGGCTAAACCACGACAGACCTCAAAACACCCAACACAAGAGATGTTTCTCCTGGGCTCCTCAGGCACCAGTGACATCGCAGAGACATCCACAAGCCAGGTGACAGCTCCTGGCCTCTCGTCTGCGCAGGCACCATGACCTCACAGGCACCTACACGAGCTGTGCACCTGGGCCTGCCTTATCAGCTGCTCAGCCAAGAGTGACATCACAGGGACAAGCCCGAGCCACGTGTCTCCTATCAGCTACACCAGCACCAGTGACCTCACCAGCCCCTACAGGAGCCCTGGCCTTGCTCCTGCTCTATCAGCTACTCAGGCACCAGAGACCTGACCCCCACATCTCCCCCTGCTTGCTGTCTGCTCACCTCTGAGATACGACTCCTCACAAGCTCCTGCACAGACCAGAAGCCTCCTCTTGGCCTGTTGGCTACTCAGGCAGCAGCTCCTCACAAGCACATACCAACCTATTTGCTGCGTGCTCGTCTTTTGGGGGGACCCAAGCCAGTACTGACCCCCCTCTCCGTCACTTGCTCACCCCTCCTAGAAGGGGGCCGTAGCCCCTGGGCATGTTCCAGCGTGTCCGTGCCCCACCACCTTTCGGGCACCCCTCCGCCCTCTTGAATTCCCCCCAGCCCACCCTGTCAGGGCTTGTTCTGCAGCCTGGTAAAGTGGGGGACCCCCACCCGGCCTTTTCCTTCTGCTTCCGTTCACATTTAAACTCTAATTCTTCACTACACTAAATCTTATTGAAGAAGGATTTATTCAATTCAAAATGACAATTCAAATTTGCAAATATTCAAAATTTTCAATTCAAAATTATTAATTTAATTTCTATAACTTTATTAATGTTGACCTAGATCAAAATATATATAAATATATAGATATATATATAAGTAGTGTATCTATTTATAAATGAATAAATAAATTTATTAATAGAATTATACACTTCCTTTCATAGATATATTCCTCTAGGTGTATATATTGCCTACCAATCTTATAGTTTTATACCCAAGCACTTCTGGGCCAAAGGAGGCAGGCAGCCAATCCCAGGGGCTGTGTTCCTCTAAAGAAGTTGCCATGGTCAGTGGCCCAGCTGAAGTGCCTCTGTACCAACGCACGCAGCCTGGGGAACAAAGAGGAGGAGCTGAGCACCCTTGTGCAGCTGGAACCCTCACGGCTGGGGTTTGCTACAGGCCACCCGAGCAAGAGGAGCCTTTTGACGAAGCGTTCTTACTTCACCTCCAGGAAGCACCACACTCAGAGGCTGAGATCTACTGGGGGACTCCAGTCACCCTGGCAGCTGCTGGAAGAGCATCCCATGAAGCTGTGAGCAGTGCAGGAGACTCATGGAGTGTGCTGACGAAGGGATTGAGGGCAGCCCTGCAGAGAAGGGCGTGAGGATGCTGGGGCTGGAGTAACTGAACATGAGCTGGACACCTGCGCTGGCAGCCCAGAAAGCCAAGCGCATCCTGGGCTGCATGAGAAGAAGCGTGGCCAGCAGGTGGAGGGAGGGGATTCTCCTCCTCTACGCTGCTGTGGTGAGACCCCAGCTGGAGAACAGCATCCAGCTCAGGGGTGCCAAGCACAAGACAGATACGGAGCTGTTAGCGTGCGTGTAGAGGAGGGCCACAAACATGCTGTGAAAGCTGGAACACCTCTTGTGAAATGTGCTGAACTGATTCGTGTGAGTGTGGAACAGTGTTAGGGCCACAGGGTGAAGTGTGACCTTTGACTGTTTTGTCTGTATGGCCGCAGACGAGACGGTGTGTCTATCGCAGACGAGACGGTGTGTCTGTCGTCTGTGTTTTGCAGGAGCCACCTGGCGAACATTCTAGAATACCAACTTAAACCGGTCCTGTTGTTATCTGCATAGTGACCTGTAAGGGGGGGGATACACCCATTTTTGGCAAGGGCCAACCATTTTAGAGGCAGTTATGAATATGTATTAGTATAGGAGATATAAACCAAAAAATGGGGTCTGTAAGGTGCGTGTCTTGGTTGGGCAGAGACCCCCGGCACACCCAGCGCTGTTTGCTTGCCTTTGTTCCTTTAATAAATTATAAATTCTAATTGGAATCCTGTTTGCGATTAAATCATTTCTCACCCCTCTCATGGAGAAAAGCTGAGAGAGTTGGGGTTGTTCAGCACAGAGAAGGGAAGGCTCCAGGGAGACCTTATTGCAGGGATCCAACATAAAAAGGAGGCTCATGGGACAGTCGAGGAGAGACTGTGTACCAAGGCCTGCAGTGACAGGACGAGGACCAGGGCTTTAAACTGTGTCCCCAGGGTGTCCCCGTCCCACCCGACCTGCGCCTCCTCCCCCGGCAACCCCAGCTGCGCCATGACGCCAGCGGGCGGTGGGGCAACGACCACTCAAGGCGGAAACCGGACCCACTTCCGGCGCAGGGGATGATGGGAGATGGAGTACGGGCCAGTGCGCACCAGGCATCCCAGTATGCGCCAGTGACGCCAGTATGGACCAGTGATCCCAGTATGGACCAGCACAGACCGTTCCCAGTGTGGTCCCAGTGTTCCCAGTAAGACCCTCTGACTTGTCCCAGTGATCCCAGTATAACTCCCTGACTCTCCTCAGAGCTCCCAGTGCAGTCCCAGTGCTCCCAGTATGACTCTGTGATTCCACCCAGTACTCCCAGTGCGGTCCCACTGCTCCCAGTATGACTCCCTGACTCCCCGCAGTGCTCCCAGTGCTGTCCCAGTGCTCCCAGTATGACTCCCTGACTCCCCCCAGTGCTCCCAATCAGGTCCCATTGCTCCCAGTATGACCCCCTGACTCCCTCCAGTGCTCCCAGTGCTGTCCCAGTGCTCCCAGTATGACCCCCTGATTCCCCCCAGTGCGGTCCCAGTGCTCCCAGTATGACTCCCTGACTCCCCCCAGTGCTCCCACTGTGGTCCCAATGCTCCCAGTATAAGATCCGGACTCCGCCCAGTGCTCCCACTGCGGTCCCACTGCTCCCAGTATGACTCCCTGACTCCCCCCAGTGCTCCAATTGCACTCCCAGTGCTCCCAGTATGACTCCCTGACTCCCCCCAGTGCTCCCAGTGCGGTCCCAGTGCTCCCAGTATAAGTTCTGGAGTCCCCCCAGTGCTCCCACTGCTGTCCAAGTGCTCCCAGTATGACAACCTGACTCCCCCTGGTGCTCGCAGTGCTGTCCCAGTGCTCCCAGTATGAGCCCGTGACTCCCCCCAGTGCTCCCAGTACAGTCCCAGTGCTCCCAGTATGACTCCCAGACTCCACACAGTGCTCCCAGTGCTGTCCCAGTGCTCCCAGTATGACTCCCTGACTCCCTCCAGTGCTCCCAGTGCTGTCCCAGTGCTCCCAGTGTGACCCCCTGATTCCCCCCAGTGCGGTCCCAGTGCTCCCAGTATGACTCCCTGACTCCCCCCAGTACTCCCACTGTGGTCCCAGTGCTCCCAGTATAAGATCCGGACTCCGCCCAGTGCTCCCACTGCGGTCCCACTGCTCCCAGTATGACTCCCTGACTCCCCCCAGTGCTCCCAGTGCGGTTCCAGTGCTCCCAGTATGACTCCCTGACTCCCCCCAGTGCTCCCAGTGCTGTCCCAGTGCTCCCAGTATAAGTTCTGGAGTCCCCCCTGTGCTCCCACTGCTGTCCAAGTGCTCCCAGTATGACAACCTGACTCCCCCTGGTGCTCGCAGTGCTGTCCCAGTGCTCCCAGTATGAGCCCGTGACTCCCCCCAGTGCTCCCAGTGCGGTCCCAGTGCTCCCAGTATGACTCCCAGACTCCACACAGTGCTCCCAGTGCTGTCCCAGTGCTCCCAGTATGACTCCCTGACTCCCTCCAGTGCTCCCAGTGCTGTCCCAGTGCTCCCAGTATGACCCCCTGATTCCCCCCAGTGCGGTCCCAGTGCTCCCAGTATGACTCCCTGACTCCCCCCAGTACTCCCACTGTGGTCCCACTGCTCCCAGTATAAGATCCAGACTCCGCCCAGTGCTCCCAGTGCGGTCCCACTGCTCCCAGTATGACTCCCTGACTCCCCCCAGTGCTCCCAATCAGGTCCCATTGCTCCCAGTATGAGCCCCTGACTCCCTCCAGTGCTCCCAGTGCTGTCCCAGTGCTCCCAGTATGACCCCCTGATTCCCCCCAGTGCGGTCCCAGTGCTCCCAGTATGACTCCCTGACTCCCCCCAGTGCTCCCTCTGTGGTCCCAGTGCTCCCAGTATAAGATCCGGACTCCGCCCAGTGCTCCCACTGCGGTCCCACTACTCCCAGTATGACTCCCTGACTCCCCCCAGTGCTCCCAGTGCGGTTCCAGTGCTCCCAGTATGACTCCCTGACTCCCCCAAGTGCTCCCAGTGGGCTCCCAGTGCTCCCAGTATAAGTTCTGGAGTCCCCCCAGTGCTCCCACTGCTGTCCAAGTGCTCCCAGTATGACCTCCTGACTCCCCCTGGTGCTCCCAGTGCTGTCCCATTGCTCCCAGTATGAGCCTGTGACTCCCCCCAGTGCTCCCAGTGCGGTCCCAGTGCTCCCAGTATGACTCCCAGACTCCACACAGTGCTACCAGTGCTGTCCCAGTGCTCCCAGTATGACTCCCTGAATCCCCCCAGTGCTCCCAGTGCAGTCCCAGTGCTCCCAGTACGACACCCTGACTCCCCCCAGTGCTCCCAGTGCGGTCCCAGTGCTCCCAGTATGACTCCCTGACTCCCCCAAGTGCTCCCACTGCGGTCCCAGTGCTCCCAGTATGGCTCCCTGATTCCCCCCAGTTCTCCCGGTGCTGTCCCAGTGCTCCCAGTATGACCCCCTGACTCCCCCCACTGCTCCCAGTGCGGTCCCAGTGCTCCCAGCATGACCCCCCCACTCCCCCCAGTGCTCCCAGTGTGGTCCAAGTGCTCCAGTATGACCCCCTCACTCCCTCCAGTGCTTCCATTGCTGTCCAAGTGCTCCCAGTATGACACCCTGACTCCCCCCAGTGCTCCCAGTGCAATCCCAGTGCTCCCATTATGACCCCCTGACGCCCCCCAGTGCTCCCAGTGCGGTCCCAGTGCTCCAGTATGACCCCCTCACTCCCCCCAGTGCTCCCAGTTTAGTCCCAGTGCTCCCAGTATGACCCCATGACTCCCCCCAGTGCTCCCAGTGCAATCCCAGTGCTCCCCGTATAAGTTCCTGACTCCCCCCAGTGCTCCCAGTGCGGTCCCAGTGCTCCAGTATGACCCCCTCACTCCCCCCAGTGCTCCCAGTTTAGTCCCAGTGCTCCCAGTATGACCCCATGACTCCCCCCAGTGCTCCCAGTGCAATCCCAGTGCTCCCCGTATAAGTTCCTGACTCCCCCCAGTGCTCCCAGTGCTGTCCCATTGCTCCCAGTATGACCCCCTGACTCACCCCAGTGCTCCCACTGCAGTCCCAGTGCTCCCAGTATAAGTTTCGGAGTCTCCCCAGTGCTCCCAGTGCTGTCCCAGTGCTCCCAGTATGACCCCCTGACTCCACCCAGTACTCGCAGTGCTGTCCTAGTCCTCCCATATGACTCCCTGATTCCCACTAGAGCTCCCAGTGCTCTCCCAGTGCTCCCAGTATGA